>NC_140563.1:69702614-69725114 GCF_057381845.1 Rhamphochromis longiceps
ACTGAAAGAAATACCTGCTTTACAGTAAATCTTTAAAAATATCAACAAAGTAACAACTCAATTTAAACTTTTTACATTTTAAACCTTTTTGTATAAATCTGTAACATTTTAAATTATTCAGACGTGTTTTTTTCTATGAAAGAAGACAAAGAAATGATGTTATAAGTTGTCTCTGACTGCACAGAGAGCACACCAACAGTTCCTGCTACACTCCTGCTGCCTGTTGGGAGTCACTGATAAAAGTCGCTGCAGTAATTAGTCTATCTGAGCTGTGAACTGTCAAACACGTATCGATAACCGTGACTCTTTCATTAGACACACAGAGCTCCGGGCTCAGCGCCGCTGGGATCAGCTTGTACTTCAGCCAAAAGAAAAAACGATCTGTCCCTTTTGTTCTATTTGATCTTTTAAGGGTTTCTGGGAATAGCTGGTGGAGATTATGAATGTGACAGAAAGCAAAAGTCCTCATTAATTATACAGCAACATATGGCCAATTAATCTCAATATAGCTGTTATCCACTGAAGGGTAATACAGTAATAATCTGCCGTGTGAGAATAAATGACCTGAGTCTCTGATAAACCCGCTCAGTCAGTGCAGACATCAAATCATCTCTGAAAATAAGAGAAACAATAAAACTGCAGGTGTCAGTCCAGAAGTCCTCGTGAGTGTCTGCTGTGGGAACGTTTCCATGTGGACTGTGGACGGTTTTCATGCTTGTGACACTTTGTCTTTGCAGACTCAAAACAACAACCTGAGCAGCAGCTTGTATGTGAAGGACTCAGGCCTGCTACAGCTACTACTGCCCGTCACCGCTCCCAGACTGCTGGCCGCTAAAGGTCGATTGTTTTGTCTTCTTCTTGGTGTTTCTGTATTGGTGAGGTTGCTATCCCCACACCCAACCTTCCTCCCTTTTTATCCGGGCTTGGGACCGGCAATGGCGAGTTAAGGACTCAGGACTTCAGCAAAAAGTCAGTGTGATGTGATGCAACTGATGTATTTCAACAGGAAGACGGTTTCTCGCCTGCGCTCTGAGGGTAGGTGCCATCCAGCCAACCAGAATGGAGCTTTTTCAGCACATGCAGCAGATATTTCCTTTCCTTTCTGGTGCCTACCAAAAAAACCTTGAAAGCAAAACTGTGTGTAAGTATGAAAATGATGCGCTGTGGGATACTGTCGCTGCTGTGACAGGCGAAATGACTCGGGCCACCACCAGCCCCTCTAGCAATGAAATCATAGCCAGTCAAAAAGATGGATGTAACCTCCGTGACAGCACCCGGTGCTTCGTCATGGCCCGTGACGAAGCCTCGAGCGGAGCATTTTCTTCAGCTTGGTGTTTGGAAACTCGATGTGACAAGCGAGGGTCGACTGGAAAACCTCACGTGTCAATCACGAGCCGTCAGCCAATGAGCAAACCCTGCACAAGACGCCTTCCTGCCGTTTAAGCTTAGTTTGTGGTCAACATTAACATGTGACCCCATAATATATCAGCGCCTCCGGTGGAAATGGTAATGGGGTCAGCTCTGATACAGGGATTTGTGCAGCATCTTCCTCTCTGTAGTGTGAGGTCTCCATCAATCAATTTTGTGGCATTAGAAGCAGCACCACAAGCTGGCAAATGATTAAAGTATTTATTACAAAAAACAAGTTTAATATTCAACCTAAAACATATTTGCAAAGAGGAAAATTCCCAGTTTTCCCAGAGAGTGAGAAGCAGGCAGGGTGGGAGCCTGGGAAGATCCAAGAGACTCAAAGGGTCAAACCAGCCAATAGAAAACTCGGAGAGGAAAGGAGAGAGCAAGGTAAGCACAGAAATCAATCTGGCACAAGTAATTTAGAGTTTGGCATTCCCACTGAAGTTGCTGTGTGGATGAACAGGTCCTCAAAATGCATGAGAAATGGTGAACAGGTGAGCAGGAGACTCGGCCAGAGACCGACCGACAAATCTTCCCCCAGGCAGGCGGGACCTGCCAGGACCATAGCTTGGTGTGTCTGGCTCTGATGAACCGGGAATGGTGGTACCGATCGACCCGAATGAACAGAAACAGGCTTCATGTTTCACTCAGTATCGCCTGAAATGAGCGACTGACCTATGAAGTCGCGTCGGGACGTTTTCTTGAAGTCTTTATACAACGACAGCTGTCGCCCCCTGCTGTCTGTTTAAATCAATGCCAGTTTTTCAGACCCGGAGGTTACATTCATGGTGTTTGTGCTCCACATGTGGACTTTTGCCTTTAAAGCTGTAAAAACCTCACAGTTGAGAGTACCTGGCAAACTGCTTGAAGACTGTGTCAGTCAGTTACAGGCTGAATAACACACCAGCAGCTCTAAATTATAGTCGGCCCTCAGTCCAAACTCGCTGCTTCATGTCCAACCCACAGACTTCCAAACGCTGTTATTTTCCTGAAATCACGGGTTTTAGTTCGTTCACGCCATTTTCAGCAGTCACAGTCTGAAACCACATTGTGTTGAGCACCACAGAGTCAAATCAGAATGCCTAACAATTAGCGAAGTAATTCCTCCTGCTCGCTGATGTGTGAACCTCACTTGTACCTGTCAGTGATGCTGCTAGATCAGGGGCATCCTGTGAGACTATTCTGGGCTCTAATAAGGTCGACGCTGTGATTTAAGAGGTACAGAGATGCTGATAAGCTGGAGGCGAGGTGACAGCCATGACTGTTGACCTCATTCTTAATGTCTTTTGACAGCTGGCAAATTGGTTCAGGGTTTCCTCGCATCTTATTGGCCAACGCAGGCGGGCGTTAATAGCCATGAGACAGGAAGATTGCTGGTTTGACACTTTAGAAACTCACCTCAGCTGTGAGCTTCCTGCAAGTGGGAGCAGAGGTGCCTCCTGACACCAGGCCAACTGGGAGAAATGGCAGATAATAATCTGCCATTTCTAAAGTCACGTCGTGCACGTTGTTTGTGACGGAGTGATTTGCAGCATGAAATCTGATATCTTAGATCAGGGGTGGGAACTCCAGGCCATAGAGCTCACCCTGGGTCAACACACCTGAATCACACGGTTGTTCAGTATCAGGCCTCTGGAGAACTTCAGGACATGTTGAGGAGGTCATTTAGCCATTTAAGTCATCTGTGATGGATCAAGAACACATGTAAAACCTGCAGGACACCGGCCCCCGAGGCCTGGAGTAGATTTTTTATGACACAACGGTGGGGAGTGTTCCCACCTTCTGCTCTTTGTAACTTAACGCGATCTTTCCGTTTTCGAGTTTTGGACATGATGTTGGAGGATATCTTCGCAGTAGCGATTGACTGCAAAGTAAAGCTACCGGAAAAGTACAACCCCACACCCGGTCTCAAACCAGGAATTTAGCATTTTCTCGTGCACAGGGCCAATTTTTCTGGGAGAATCCCGAATTTCAGTGCCCCTCCCGAAAATCTCCCGGACCCACCATTCTCCTGAATTTTGCTCCTCCGGTTAAACATGATATGTAAGTCACATAGATAACTTAAAAATGCTGTTGTTTGGCTTTTTTCAGTGTTTTATTTGTTCGTTAGTAAATCGGTTTGGCTGAGATTAAAGTTATTAGGTTAGATTAGATTAAATGAAACTTTATTAATACCTCAGGAGGGTTCCTCCTTGGCTTTCACACAGCTGAATAAACGTCAAACAGAAAACTGATTAAACAGAAGTGTGAGACAGTTGAGAGTTTACACCAGTGTCCTGTTATATTTAGATAGCAAGGAGCAGACGGCCGAGTTTTTGCTCGTGACGTAATTCCTAACGCTAGTCCAATTTCACAGTCACTCACTTCTGGCCTCCTGAGGACCCGGCCCACTTAGGCTGCGTTCACACTGCAGGTGAAAGCGCATCAAATCCGACTTCTTTGACCCTCTGCGACCATCTATCCATCATGCTGTGACAGTGTGAACGGCACAAATCCGATATTTTCAAATCCGATCTGGGTCACTTTCGTATGTGGTGCTGAATCCGACACATATCTGATGTTTTAGAAAGCGACTGCTGTTTGATGGTCACGTCGCATTAAATCCGTCTTTTACGTCACCGACACAAGACAGACGCCAATTGTGACAGAACTGCTGAGTTTGTTAGTCACGTGTAATACGTCAACATTTGTAAAGGTCAAATTGTGTTTCTGTTGAATAACAAACTTTATTGTTTATTGTCTGTGAGAACAAATTACTGTGGAAATGATGTTATGTCTTTTGTTCTCACAGCATCGTTGGCGGCACCTGTGTCCGATAGATGCCAGTAAAAATCAAGAACGCCTTGTATTTGTTTTTCTACCTGGCGGAGTTACAGGATTCTCTTTCTGTTAGCTCTGTTTTTAGTGTCCAACATCTCCTGAAGGTGCTCAAAGCACACCAGGAAAGCACCTGTGTAACATCTGAACGCGCCCCACATAAGGCAGGCACCCCTGCCTCTCCTCTGAGCGCCTGCCTCCTCCTGCCTCCTGTAACCCGACTAGATGCCTTTGACGTGGAAGATATTTAACGTTTTAATCAGGTTTGTCTTTTTATTTTGTTTTGAATTGGTGTCACGTTATGATTGTATCTGATCTAAAGTGATCCTTAAACTTGACAGATGGTGAGTGAAGATTAGTTTGCACTGAAAGCAGACACAGCTGTGTGTTTGATGCTGCCTGCAGTGAAACAGGACAAGCCCGGGCCTGTGTGAGACCAGCCGCACACTCATTTCCAGAGAGGATTATCAACACGAGGGTCGAGTCTTCTCTGCACAACTTTTAGTTTTTACAAAACTTGCAGGAAGACGCGGCCTTGAAGGGGAGACCAGCTACAGTTTTGACCTTTAACATAATGACTGAGCAAATCGTTGGCTCTGACCGCTTCTGTAGTTTCGGGATGGAGATGTACCGAAACAACAGTGAGACAGAATTTTACAGGCAGCTCAGAAATAAGCCGTTCACCTCCTGCTCAGCTGGTGAAATAAAAAGGGTAAAAATTTCATTTAAAAAACCAGACTACAGCGGCACTCAGCATCAGAGCGAATGCCGCTGTGAGGAGGCGGAGCTCCAGCGTTTTTCCCCTGTGGGCTGTTATGAGGCTGTAATGCTCTGTCGACAGCCTGCGTGAGTCTAAAGGACTCTCTCTGGGCAGGAAGTCTTTATTTCCCTCTGCAGGCGTAAAGTAATTACCTGGCTCCGAGTGTTGCACGGACATGATGTGATTTCAGTAATTGACTGGTTTTTTTTCTTCATGCTTCCAATATTTTTATCACAACAGGTGGAGCCAAAGGAGGTGATTTCTGCAGGCCCGTCAGCGCTCGGGGAATTTTCCCCAGAATGACGTCACAGACCGATCTCCTCCAGAACGCTGGCAGTTGTGTTTCCGCGTGAAACTCACAGAGGTGTGGACTCGAGTCACATGACTTGGACTCGAGTCACATGACTTGGACTCGAGTCACATTTATTTATTTATTTATTTATTAACCTTTATTTAACCAGGAAGATCCCATTGAGATTAAAAACCTCTTTTTCAAGGGAGACCTGGCCAAGATAGGCAGCAGCAGATGTCTCACAGTTACAGAAATTACTCAAACACAGGCAGCAACAACACACATGAAACAATAAGTGAAAGAATACAAATAAAATAAAAATAAAATTCAATAAAATTCAAATAAAATAAAAAGTCAGTTAAAATGACAATCAATCTAATTGAAACAGTTGCATGTTATGGACTTGGCCTCAAGGATTCGTAGTTTAGATTTAAAATCACTTAATGAAATGAATTCAGTCATTTTCCATTCCTTCTGCAGTTTGTTCCAGGCCGAGGGTGCTAAATGGACAAAAGCTCTTTTACCAAGTTCAGTTCGGGCAAATGGAACAGAAAGCAACAAGTAACCATGCGGACGAAGAGAATACCGACCAGCATGTTTCATTACAAGCAGGGAACATATATAAGAAGGCAGCAACCCAAGTATCGCCTTATATATAAAACTGTATAAATGAGAGTTCCTCCGACTTACCAAAGCAGGCCATCCTACCTGAGAGTATAACTCACAGTGGTGAGTCTGAAATTTACAGTTAGTGATGAACCTCAGAGAAGCATGATACACAGAATCAACCATTCGAAGACATTGAGCAGAAGCATTCATATATAGAATATCACCATAATCCAGCACAGGCAAGAATGTTGCAGCAACAAGCCGCTTCTTTGTATTAAAAGAGAAACACAACTTATTTTGAAAATAAAATCTCAGTTTTAACTTCAGGTTTTTCACAAGATTCTCTACATGTGGTTTGAAGGTAAGCGTGACACATGACTTGGACTCGAGTCACATGACTTGGACTCGAGTCACATGACTTGGACTCGAGTCATTAATTTTATGACTTTAGACTTGCCTTGAAAAAATGTTCTAAGACTTGTGACTTGACTTGGACTTTTACACCAGTGACTTGGGACTTGACTCTGACTTGAGGATAATCAGAATCAGAATACTTTATTAATCCAGAGGGAAATTAGGGAAGGCTTGAGACTTGCAAAACAATGACTTGGTCCCACCTCTGGAAACTCACACACACAGGATGTTACTGATGGAGGAGACTGTCATCACTCTACTCTGCTTCAATCCCCTTGAAATGGTCAATCAGTTCACCCACCTTGTGTCATGGTCCCGGGCCATGTGGGCCCAGTATTCGCAGTTTTGTGTGTTTTGTATTTCATTCCCTAGTCATGCCTTGGATTATTTAGTTAAGATGGTCCTTATTTGATTACCTCCTGTGTGCCCCTGTGTATCTGTGAGCCCTCGTCTCTCCTTGTGTTTATTTCTATGTTTTCCCAGCCCGTTATGCCTGTGTTCTCCCCGTGCTCTCTCTCTTCCTGTTTGAACCTCTGTACTTCCTGTTTTACTTTGACAGTCTCCCGTCAGTGTTGTTTACTCCTGCCATGTCTTGTTATGTTTATCTGTGTCAGCTGTGTTCCCATGTGTGGCCACTTCCCCTGATCATCCCTCTTGTGTATTTAGTCTCTGTGTTTCATGTAGTCTGTGTCGCGTCGTCTGTGTTACCACCCCCTGTGTTCCGTATGTCCAGCCATAGCGTTTCCTTAGTTTATGTCCAGTTTAGGTTTCTGTTTGAACTATTACTCTTATGCTGCCCTCACTCTGTTTTGTTCCTTTCATCAGCCAGAATAAAAGGCTCGCTTTTGTTTAACTCCACTCCTGCATCCTCGCTTGTGTTCGCTCCTGGGTCCACCACACACATTTCCGCACGGTCTGCCTCCGCAGACCGTGACACCTTGGCTCCAGGACATAAAGAGCAGTGCACCTGCTGGGGTTGCTACTCATCCTTCTATCGTCTCTGATTCAGCTGTGTCTGAATGTCTGAAAGGATTAAAACATCCTTCAAACAATGAGACCTTTGAGTCCTGCATTTCTCTACCAGCCCTGCACTTATTTCCTTCTGAAGCCCTAACAATCTGACCTTGATCCTCAATGTTAGCTTAGAAATGGAGAACAAGCGAAGGTTTGCCAGGAAGCACCTGTTTTAAATTTGTGTGGGAATAAAAATCATTAGTTTTACTCAGTTAAAGACAAATCAAATTGTATTGAAAACTGAAAAGCTCACAAACAAAGTGGGAGAGTGGGTGTGTTTTCTGCTTTGATTGACGGTATTCTAAAAAAGATTTGATTTGCACAGAAAAGCTCTGATTTCCACACACGCAGTGTTAAACTCGCTTGTTTGAAACAGAAGTGACGTTAAAAATGAGAAAGAAAGACGAGAACCGAGAACGGTCCAGAGTCTTGGGCGTCTCTCAGCTCTCACTTTGTGATCTCAGGTCGGCTTAAAGAATCCGGATTAAATTACGGTGACTGATCACACGTTCCTGCCGTCGATGCAGAGGTCACGGCGCAAGTTTGTGTGATGTGTTGCAGAGCTGCACAATGTCATGGTGATTTCTTCTGATTACTGACCGTGCAGCATGTAAACAGGACACATTAGCCTCTCATCTGATTTGCAGCTTATATAAATACTTTCAGGGGAATTGTTCAGCGGACGGATTACATTTGGGAAGAAGAAAGAAGCGGCTGATGTGACTCGTCAGTCCCTCGTTCATTCTGCATTCAGACTCGCGTCTCTGCTCTGCAGACGGCATTAACACGGTTTTACTGTCAAACAGCCGTCGCTTCATTTTCTGCCTAAATCCATCCTGCAAACAAACGTCAGTCAGCAGCACCGCTCTGCAGCAGCAGGACGTGCTGTTTGCCGTATACGTCCAAATGTAGACACACAAACAGCAGGACAGAGGCAGCACGGTTGCATAATGACACCCAGGCTAATGCGGTTTCCGCCTCCATAATAGACTCGCTCAACGAGCCGTTTACAAATGGAATCTGCTGCAGACGTCCGTTGGCTGTTTTTCAGAAACGCCAGCAAAAACACACACAGAGGGGTGTCCACGCAGGAACCAACCCACACACCTGAGAGCAGTCTGGGTGGAGGCCCAGTGACATGACAGAACCAGCGTGGGCGTCTCACGGCGATCGTGGGGTCACAACAATAAGCTGTTAGTACAGCACAACAAGCCTGCCATGGCTGTTATCAGCAGGGGGCCGATGATGCACATCAGTCATACTGCACGCAGTACTTTAAAGATCCTATTAACGACGTTTATATTTGGCTTGTTTTCTAAGATCGAACACACTCGCTATGTGAGCAGACCTCGCTTTGTCAATCTTGATCTTTAAAGATAATCAAAAGATAACTTTATCATATTTCCTGCCTTTAGACAGTTTCCAGCTCCCTGACACTGACTTCCACAGACAGATGGAGCGTTTCCAACCGAACCCGGTGAAGCTTCCAGACCATTTGTTTAACAGGTTTGGATGCACTGGACGGAGAGGTTGGAGGATGATACTCTTGCACGTTCGCTCCACCAACGGGACATCAAAGTGAATCACACGCTTTCATTTGTAGGAGGAGAGAGCTTCACATTTACTCCATCTGGGACAGTTTTCAGAGCTCGAGTCTGAAACTTGGGATAAGCTTCTCCTGACATTCATCCAGCACCTCTGGTTCCCCCATTAATGGTAAAAATGATGTTTTTAAAAACCTTTATCGTTTAAATGTATCTACATTTTTATATTTGATAAAGATGAACGTTTAAACAAAGATGGGTGTAGCCAGCCAGCCACAGCTGTCGCCATCTGGTGGCATTGAGACAGACTGCAGGCGTAAGGCCGACCCGGAGCGCCGTCTGAGCTCAGTGTGTGGTTTGCGCCTAAAGAGAGGCCGTTTGCATCCACTTCAGTCGAAACACATTTGGCAGCTTGTCAGTGCACACAGAGGATTTCAGCTTCAGCATGAATGACTATCAGCTCTCACAGTGAGCCGGCCCCATCGTGAAGATGTCAGCGAGTGAGTCTGAGGCCGTTCGCAGCTCCCCGCTGATGACGGAGGCTCTGCTGTCGGCTCTGATTCGCAGCGTGTTGCTTCCTCGTTAGAAACACATTCATATCTACACAAACAAGCTAACTGACATAAATAACGCGCTGCAGAGCTCGTTTGCACCGTGCTTGTTATTCAGTTTTAAATGCATCATCCTTCCAGTTTTTTTTATCCAGCTAATGACTGAAAGCTGTTAAAAAGGGATCCTGTTAAAGTCAGTGTAGAGCCGAAGAATGCGATGAACACCTCGGTCTCAGAGGCTCGGTGAGGTGGTTGATCCTGATCACATGCTTACAGAAGCTCTGCAGGATTCACAGTTTAATGGTTAATGGGCTGGTTCTTATACCAGGGGCGATCGTGGCTCAAGAGTTGGGAGTTCGTCTTGTAATCGGAAGGTTGCTGGTTCAAGCCCCGGCTCGGACAGTCTCGGTCGTTGTGTCCTTGGGCAAGACACTTCACCTACCGCCTACTGGTGGTGGTCAGAGGGGCCGATGGTGCGATATGGCAGCCTCGCCTCTGTCTGCCCCAGAGGCAGCTACTCTGGGCAGGAGGCAGCTGCAACTGTGAGAGTGAATGAAGAGTGGCATTGTAAAGCGCTTTGAGGGGTCCCGAAAAGCGCTATATAAATGCAATCCATTATTATTATACCGCGCCTTTATTCCACCTGAGCACTCACAGCGCTTTACACAACAAGCCTCATTCTCCCAGTCACACCTGTGCTTTCTATCTAACAGAGTCCAGTGATCGCTCAGGTTAGAGCTGCTTTACCTGCAGAGCTGCAGCCACCTGGGCTCAGTGCAGCTCCTCACGTCACCCTCTGTCTGGACTCCTGTGCCTTTAAGGCAGCTTTCTTCTGATTGGCTGCCCCTGGTTAGAAGAGTGTGATTACTAAAGCCTTATTGAAGATGAGCTCGAGCGCTAAACTGTTCTCAGTTAAAGTTCTGGGACGATCCACGAGGTTCAGCATTATGTTGGTTGTTTGGATTGCAACGAGATCTTCGTGTCATTGCTGATATGAACACGTACAGGACGCGTTTCAGACGATCAAACACATTTTAATATTAGCCAACAAACAACAGCAAACACGAAACATTAAATCCATGTCTGTGTAGCAGCAGAGCACGTGATGGCTGCTCCTGAGCTGCAGACCGTGGCGTGATGTTGCAGCCTGCTTTGTCACGCAGCTTCGTTTACCAGATTTCTGGAGCGATGAAAATGAACATTAAGTTTTTCAGTCAGAGCCGGGTCGTTTTTTTCCCTTTAATATAAAAAAGGATCTTTTGGAAACTGCACTTTGTGTTTAGTGTTAGATCTCTAACATTAAAATCAGTTTAATGATCTGAAACATGTGCAGTGCAAACACCTTTTCACTGCACTGTATAGGAGATGTGATTTTCGTCACCACCATCGTTTAGATTCCCAGCAAAGTTGGATCCTGTACTTCTGCTTTTAAACCCCAAACAGAGACGACAGACGAGCGACTCCTGGGCTAAGAATGCCAGTAAAGTCAGTTATTCTGGCTCTGAGTGGTGCCGAGTCCCAGGACGACGACGTAGTAACTGAAACGACCCTTTTCTGATCCTTCCACAGAGCATGTCAGGAAATTCCTCCAGAAATTTAGGATTTTTCTTGTACTCGGTGCTGCAGCTTTGATCTTTCCTCCATAGCGATCACGCTCTTCTTATCTTCTAAGCCGGCTTTTCTACTGCCGCTTGTGTGAAGGCGACGATGCTCAAAACCCACGTCGCCTGAGTCCGCCCCGTCCGCCCCGAGGGACAAACACAGGAGCAGTTTTACAGACAGAAACTCATCCTGCTGATTTCCCTCCAATCAGCACCGCTGCAGCGTACGAGCTGAACGTAATGAGGCAACGTTATGGCAACAAACCCCGTGACCTTTGACCTCCTCCTGCACAGAAGCGCTGAAGCTCATCCGCGCTGAGTCTGGCTGGAGCTGAATGATTCAAATGTAAACTGAAAGGAACACAAACAAGGTGTTTTCTCACTTTGGCTAATTATGCCCTCGTCTCCCACAGGCCTCATCAAAAAACATTTATTCCTGAGCTCAACAGACTCATAATTAACAGTTAACTGAATAAAGAGTCTCCAGAGGCAGCACTTTGCAGCCTGCACATTTAGTTGGCACGTCTATCTCTTCTTCTTTGTCCAGCTTGGGCTGCATCGCTCCACTCCAGACAGAAGTAAATATATAAAACCTTCATTTTTCCCTCAGTATGCTGACCTTCATCTCTGTTAAGCTACGAGAGAACAAGAAGAGCCTCCTATCAATAATACCTCACGGGCCAGATGAACCTGTAGAAAGTGTTTTATTCTCCCGGCGTCCGCACAGCAGTCAGGCTAATCGCATTTCTCCTAGAGGAACGATTAGAAGTCGGTAATCTGATCATGTGTGCAGCAACAAGCCTCAGGTTTGCTGTCATCAGTCAGCAGAGAGAATGATCCTAATCAGGCCTTTAATTTTCATCAGTTCACAGCCGAGATGAACCTGATTAGGTTCTGTGTGGAAAGCAGAGAGATTCCTGTGGTCTGTCTCAGTTGAGACTTGCTCAACAGAGCCGACAGCTTCCTGAGACTCTTTGTTCGTTCTCTGAAACATGTCCAGCCACTGGACAGGACTGATCCCTGTGAAGGGAATATTTTACTGATTCCAGAGCAAGCACGCGGGATCTGTGAATGTAAACCTGATGTTTATTGTAAGTTTGTAGCTCTGCTGCACAATAAGCGGCACAAACAGGATCGCTCCACTTTTGCTCTGAAGCTAGTTGTCTTCATTAAATTAGCGTGACATCGATCTGAGCGGCGTTTACTGAGCGAGAAGAAAAGTTTCCTGCGTTGTTTCGAGACGAATCGGGATCAGACTAAAGCTCGAAGCCTTCAATGTTAGTTCAAACGCTTCAAATGGCTGCTGTTAGCTGAGGGCACAAATGGGGCTGCAGGTAAATAATGAACATCTGTTACAGCTTAACCTTATATTGGGATATAATTTTTATAAACAGCTTCTCTTTTATCAAAGACAGGTGTACAAGCTGTGCAAGCTTAATGTTCAAGCTGAATTTACCATGAAAACGTCCTGCAGCGAGGCACAAAGTGCAGAGCGAGAAACTACAGAGGAGATAAGACACAAAGGTAACGACGTGCAGGCAGAGGAAACGAGGTGAACGGAGGCGAGGTGCTGCGCTGGACGTCCTGGGACGACCCATTCAGAGCTAAAGGTCAAGCTTAGCCAAGAGCCAGCCCAGCTCTGGGAGAGCCGAGACACCAGTAGGTCATACTGGGATTTTTAGGTTGTCCACACCTGAACGTTACATCCTCGTGTTGACAGAGGCAGCATAACCCAGATTTTAGTAAGACAGCAGATTTTCAGAGATGTAAATAAGCTTTTATTGCCCTCAGCAATCCAGAATAAAGACACAGCTTTGCATATTTTACTCCAGCAGACACAGTCACACTGTTTTCATCCAAAACACTGACTTTCCTCTGAGCGAGGCAGCGGTCAGGTGTCGGTGCAGGATTTGGAGGCAAAAAGCAGCCCAAAGGGTTTCCAGCACATAAAAATGCAGAATCTGCTACTATTAAATCTGTAATCCTTCATTTTGGTGGATTTTCCAAATCCAGACACTTCAGGATGTGATTATAAGACAAAATTTTAGTGGCTGGAGAAGAGGACGGTCTTCATCTAATGCAGGCCTGGAGCTCAGCAGTGCATTAAAGTATTCCTCCAAGTTTGGTCCTGAGTCTGCTGACATTTCCACAGACTAGTCGCAGTCTATACTGACAGTATACAACCCCACAGTGATACCATGTCAATATCAATCGTTCTTATTTTGCCTTTCAAAATAAAAGCCTTTTCAAATTGCCCATTTAAGACCTAACTGTCATGGTCCTGAGTCTGCCGACTCAGTGTTTTGTTTCTTTATGCTTTTGTTTATTCTGATTATGTACTCCGTTATGATTTGCCATTTGTTAGGTTTCCCTGGTCCCACTTCTGTCTGCTTGTGAATCTGTCTGTTTAGTTCAGTGTCTTGTCTGGTTCTCTGTGTCTGAGCTTCCTGTTTTATTCTGAAGGTCCCCGTCTCATGTGAGTGTGTTCAGTTTCCGTTTCCTCCGTCCCGTCAGCGCTGACTTCTTCCAGCTGTGTTGCCCTCCTGTCTCTCATCCCCTGATCACTGCTGTGTGTATTTAAGCCCTGTGTGTTCTCCTGCCTGTTGCCGGTTCGTCTGCGTTTCACGGTGTCCTGTTCCTCGTCTGCCTCTCCCCCCATTCGTATGTTCTCCGGTTTGTTATTTAGCTTTCCCAGTTTAGGTTTGTTCTGTAAATTCTCTTCCCTCACTGCCTGTTTTTGCCACTCCACCACTTGTAAATAAACGTCACTCGAATCATCAGTCACTGCCTGCACTTTGGGTCCTCCTTTTCCTCCAACACCACGTGACAAGTTTTGGATGTGACAGTTGGGCCTCACAGCACGGAACCGAATGTGAAAAGGTTTGGAAGTTGTAGGAAAACCGCTGAACGTCACGATGATTCCAAACCGGTTTCCAAAAAAAGCTGAATCCTTACGAATCCTCAAGAGATCCGAAATGACCGATAGGGACATTAAATACTGACTTTATCATTTTCCACTCTCAGGAACACTTCTCTCTTATTTTTCATGTTAGTGAGACCAGAAAACAGCCAGAGAGCTCGATCGAATGGGCTGATTAAACATATCATCAGACATTAATGAGCGTTACTTAAACGTATGATTGGATAACCACCGTGTGCTGAGTAAGCAGCTCGGACACATCTGGAGCGTGACCACGGGCACTTACAACCATGATCTCATCGATCTCATCCAAAATTGAACTTTTCTCCATCATTTAGATGAGTTCAGAGCACGATGTCCTGATGCGTCGTCACACCATGATCAAAAATCACATCGATCTGAACTTTGTTTCTGGTAAAAATAAATTCACAGATTTTTCCGGTCATAGCTGTGACAGACTGGTCACCTGTCCAGGTGTACCCCACCTCTCACCTGCCTCAGCTGGGATCAGCTCCAGCCCTGAAGCAGGTAAGCAGAGGGACGGATGGACGGCTCCAACTCCCTCTGCTCGTATTTCATGTAGAAACTTTCGGTCAGATGAACTCGAGCCTGAGCTCAGAAGCACGTGCACACTCGTCCCATCTCATCGAAGCATCCATGTGTCACGCGCCTCTTTCTGTTCTGCTACGTCTGTCTGTAAACGTGTGAAGAACCGACATCACGACACCAAACGATCTCTGCAAATGAGAGAGAAGAACGGCATCTGTTACTCGCAGCAACGCTTCCTCTGAGCTCAGGTCATTTCATGCCCCGGGGCACACGGGCCAATCAAAGTGATGATGATGTCGTTATTCTCTCAGTCTTACAATCAACATTTAGTTGATGACAAGTGGCAGCAAAACGCCGGCCTGTGAACCATTTAAACGCCCATTTTCTCCTCTGCACTTTCAATTTTCTTTCTCATTTACTTTCTTTTAATTTTCCCCTCAAAGAAAATCTGGTTCCAACTTCTGGCAGCATATTACCGCACACACACACACACACACACACACACACACACACACACACACACACACACACACACACACACACACACACACACTCTCTCTCACACACACACACACACACACACACACACACACACACACACACACACACACACACACACACAGGAGATGAGTGTTAGTGTGTTTTGAACCTCTGGACTTCTTCCACTCAGCGGGAGAGCAGACTTTAAATTAAAAATCCAATAACGCTTTCATTCGCCACAACTTTTATTCCTTCATCAAATCAAATGTACCTCATTAAAGTTTGCAGTCACTCTGATGAACCTGCTTCAACCTTTCAGCACCAGAGATGCTCCAGAGACTCCCTGAGGATAACTCCAAAATATGCTTGGATAGCATCGAGATCCTCAATGGAGGTGCGCCTTCATCGGGATTTAAACGCCCAACGTGTAGCGCCAACAATACTGTCTATACAACTATATGACCGAGCGAAGATCCTGTGGGACTTCCAGATACAGACAAAATGGTGATGACTAACCAACCAGACATATCGGTGGGATGCAAGCAGAGGGAGTGATCGATGACAGCAGCATTAATAAGAAGGATAACAAAAAGCTGGAGAAGATGTGGAGGGTGAAGGTGACGGTGGTCCCAGTGGTAATCGGAGGTGCGGTGACTCCCAAGCTAGGCGAGTGGCTCCAGCAGATCCCGGGAATAACATCGGAGATCTCTGTCCAGAAGAGCGCAGTCCTGGGAACAGCTAAGATACTGCGCAGGACCCTCGAGCTCCCAGGCCTCTGGTAGAGGACCCGAGCTTGAAGATTGAAGACCGCCTGCAGGGGCGAGCGGGAAATTAATATACATATACACTGAGCACCAATCAGCAGGCAGATGGGGATGTGAGGTGGGCGTGGAGGTCCATAAACATTTGAGATGCCAACGCTGTGAAGCTCAGACTTTGATGTGAACTTACCTTTTTCAAAATTAACTCACTGGATTTTATTCAACATGGCTGCCAAGTTGTGAGAGTAGTACTGGAAAGACTTCAGCCTCACGTCCTCCCACGTTGAGCGCCGGACCTCCTCAATCTACAACCTGGATTTCATCTTGTATTCAGTGAGACAAACAGAATCTCGGAGCACTCTGCTTTCACGTGCATGACGTCGTGTTTTCATTTATAATTCAGTGCGTCATATTTCACCAAATCGCTTTAATTTCAGGTGGACACCCCGAGGCTTTCAGACGCCGCGTGGGGCGCAGTGCTGGGAAGATAACAACCTGTGTGTGTGTGTGTGTGTGTGTGTGTGTGTGTGTGTGGCACTGATGCCTGCAGGAAAATGAGGGTTATTATTATAAGTCTAAAAAAATTAGGAAGACGTAAAATGGAAAAGAATGTGATTCTTTGTGGCAGCTCCAGCAGCAGCCTCACGAGCTGCAAACTCAGACCATCATGGCTGAATGCCTAAAGACGCTCAGCGGTCCAGATATCGCCGCCACACCGCCTACGCAGATGCCGACTGGCAAAAGATAACAGCTCAGTTTTAGAGACATACGAAGGCTGGATGAGGCGGTTTGTGGTGCGCTTTGGCATCATCCCAGTTTGCTGCGGGTTCAAGGCAGCATTGAGGGTGGGGGGGTCTGGGCCTGGGTCACTGCTTCTCGCTGGATGCTTCTGCCCCCCTGGTATGTGGGTGTTTGTTGGTCCTGCGGTGCTGTGCTCGGCTCGCTCCCTTGGTAGCTCTGGGGGGGCTTGGCCTGCTTCCTTGCTGGGTGCAGGTGGGTTCTTGGGACCCAGGGGGCCTGTTCTCGACATGCGTCAGGGTAGCTGGTGTCTAGTGAGGGACTCTGGGACTCCTACCCCCTCTAGCCCCCCCGCTGGGATGAGTGGGCTGACATCGCCGAGATGTGCAGACTCAGGTCTCGGTTCTCCTGGATCCATCTCCATCTGCCTCTGGCTCCTGGGGGCCATGATCCTGACTTCCCACCCTCATGTGCAGACGTTGGCGATACATTTGTGCACTCTATCCTTTTTACTGTACAGCCCCCTTCTTATTACTTCCTGCCCAAGACATCATCATACTGTAAACCACATTTGTGGATGGGGTAATAACTGAAACAGGACAAATAGAAATTAATAAATATTCACACGAACAAGAGGAGCTAATAGAGAATTTATAGAGCTGATCTTGGAAGAGCAGAATGTTTTTGGCACCACAGAGCATCAGATCATAATTCTGATCCTGACAGACAGGACAGGATGAAAAAAGAAATAAATCCAGAGGTCTGGATGAGTGGCGGTGGTCCAAGTCGCACCGTTACCAGCCAGGAAGGGGAGGATTTATGTCCCATCAGTACAACATGTGAAGGGGAGCAAAACTTCAAAACTAATCTTAAAAGTCTAAATTTATGAACCAAACTGGCTGATTTACCAGGTCTGGTGATAATTACAGGTCTGAATACTTTGTGAAGCCACTGCAATCGTTTAAAACTGCATTGGTTTCATTCACTCAGGTTATTGTTGTCTAATGTTAAAGTAATTTAAACATTGAAGTCTGACAAACATGCAAAAAACTAAGAATTCAGTTCCAGTGGAGCGATAACTGAAGGCGACACGTTGAGCTTCCTGATTTAAGGCTCTGCTCACGATGGAGAGAGAGTCCGACTGATGTTCAGAAGAAGCTGCGCGTCTCGCTGTCTGAGATCAGGAACTTCACTCTCGATAGTTTTAACTTTGCAGGGAAAATCTTTTGCTTTCTTCTGTGTAACTCTGCCTTCCCGTCAGCGCAGATCATCTCCAAAACTACACTCTTATTTCAGAGTTTTAACCAACATCAGACATGCTGATGTTTTCACAAGCTTGAATGCAAATAAAAAATCTTCAATAATTTGTGCAACTTTTATCCTAAATCTGAGCTTGGCATTAGTTCCAGCACTGATCTCAGTGTTAGCTCTTCAGAAAGCTGGGAATCATTGCTAAACATCGCTTCATTCATGCTCCTGGACTTGCACAGTCCATGGTGCAACCAAGCCCTGCAGTGTGCAAGCTGTTTATTTTAGTTTGAGTGTTTTACTTGATTTTTCTGAAGCGCTGCAGCAAGTGTGGCTGATAAGACCCAGAACTGAGGAGAGGAGTTCACGTACTGCAACATGAGTGTGCCAGCTCATCATCAGCCAGGCTCGTTAAGAGAAAACCTCAGATGTGTACTTTGATCTGTTCTTCAGGTTTCCTGTCTTGTTGAGTGAAAGAGGAAGAGGATTTGCAGGAGAGGCGCAGCGGTGCTCCGTCGTGGGACACCGAGGCGCTCCGTTAAAACCCTGAACAGGACAACAAAGAAGGGATTTCAACTTCTTACACTTTGATCCTGAATTTTTCCACTTCCTTTCCCGTTCCTAATAAAGAGACGTGTTTCTGTGCTGGATCACAGCGTCACAACACGCCGGGCTCAGTCTGCCTTCATTAGTTGTTTCCAGGTCTAAATCAGAATCAGAATCAGAATCAGAATACTTTATTGATCCCTGGGGGAAATTATTTTTTGTTACAGTGCTCCATTTTAAACCAACATTAAGACAAGACAGACAATACGCTAACTAAGAATAGTACAATATATACATATATATACATACATACATACATAAGTCACTTATAAATAAATATTTGGAAAAGAAACATGTGTAGTTGTAGCAGCAAACAGTGTGTTAAGTGGATTCTCGTGTGGCCACCACAAAGTTTCATATTCAGGTGTCCATGAAAAAGAGGATTTTTGAAGTGTTACCAAGATCTTTAAAAAAAGTCATTACCTGGATTTACAAGAGCAGCTTTCCATTGCATAATTACTGCAGTGATGAATATGTTTCCTTTGGTAATGGATTATTTAACAGCTTTAATGCAGTTTTTCAGATAAAAATCACAAACTGCTTCACAATAAAACAAAAAGCTGCTGTAACAATATGAAACATGGCTTTGACCATGTAGGGCCCTGAGCCCTGTGCTGGATCTCAGTGAGAGGGGCTCAAAGGAAAACACTTCACAGTGAGAGTATCAGTTTGTTCAGTCTGTGAGGAGCTGGCAGGCTGGCCTCCAGATTTAACCTCACAGTGACTCCTCAGGGTGCAAAGACAGGTGATGACGCGATGCATGGTGCCTGCTGTACAAGCCTGCGGCTGCAGCATTTTCCTCTGGGTTTGCTTCAGTTACAGGTGAGGTCAGCTGACTGCCTGAATGACCAGGATGGAGTTTTTGTCTTTGATGACGTGAATGTTTTCCAAGAAGTTCACAGATCCCTCTGCAGTGGATCAGGAAGCATGAAACATTATCACACATGAAGCTGAAGCAATAGATCAAGAAGGAAGCTCTGTAATCACTCCTCTGTTCGTTATGTCACTCCCACGCCCTCAAACTTGATGCTGACATCTTTACTCTGAGCCAATCAGCTGCCAGTCTGAATCTGCTCTCTTAGCTTATCCCAGCTACCATAGGGTGAGAGGCGGGGTCCACCCTGCACAGGCCTCGAGTCTGTAACAGCACATCAGTACTCACATATCTGGGACATTAAGAACCAGCAATTAAGCTAACTAATTTCAGTCTGCCTTTAGACCAAATCACTCCACAGAAACAGCTTTAGTCAAAGTGGTAAATGATCTGCTGGTAAATGCAGACAACGATCGCACTTCAGTTTTATTACTGCTGGATCTAAGTGCTGCGTTTGACACTGGTGATCACTGCATTTTATTGGATAGGCTTGAACATTTTATTGGAATTACAGGAAATGTTTTATCGTGGCTGAGATCTCACCTGTCTGGGAGGTCTCAGACTGTTAGTTTTAAAAACGATCTCTCTGAGACCTGTGCAGTGAGGCATGGGGTCCCTCAGGGCTCCGTACTTGGACCATTGCTGTTTTCTATGTAGCTGCTGCCTCTTGGTGTTCTTTTACGTTCTTTTAATGTAACCTTTCATTGTTACGCTGATGACCTGCAGCTTTATGTTCCTTTAACCATTGGAAATTGTGCTGAAGTCTCTAAACTAGAACGTTGTTTATCTGCAATTAGGGGCTGGTTATCGGATAATTTCTTGCTCCTAAATACTGATAAAACAGAGTTGATGGTCATTGGGCCACACAAATTTCAGCACTTGTCCCAAAATTTTGACATGGTGCTCTCCTTTGAGTCTCATGTAATAGAGATAACAAAGACCGCCTTTTATCATTTGAGGAACGTGGCCAGAATCAGACAAGTTTTGTCAAGCGACACTGCAGAGGTTCTTGTCCATACATTTGTGTCCTCACGTATTGATTATTGCAATGCTCTTCTTTCTGGCTACCAAAGAACATTTTCAGAGGTCTACAGATGGTGCAAATACAGCTGCTCGCATTTTAACAAGAACTGGGAAATTTGAGCACATTAGCCCTGTTCTGAGATTTCTGCATTGGCTACCTTGTCAGGTTCGAGCAGATTTTAAGGTCCTGCTGCTCACCTACAAGGCTTTAAACGGACTGGCACCTTAGGTTGATCTGATATCGTCGTGTTGGTGTTGTTCCCACATCATCATGAAAATCTTCTTCCAGGATCAACATTGCAAGTGACCAATCAGAATGTTGTGATGTCATACTTTTGCGACTTCGGGAAAAACTGCCGTAAAACAAAAAACTGTACTTAAGCTGCGAGAAACCGCCTCTGTCCGCCGATCAACGGACCCTGACCCTAACCGTAACCCTTTAATAAACAGTAAGCAGAATTGATATTGTCCTTGCAACATTGGAATTTCATAAATGCACGAATGGCTTGGCGCGCAAAAGAATAACGTCACAACAATGTGATTGGTCACTTGCAATGTTGAACCTGGAACAACATTTTCACGATGGTCTGGGACCAACACAAGGATATCAGATCATCCGGCACCTTAATACCTCTCCGACCTTTTACATCTTTACGTTCCATCCCGTGCTCTCCGATCTCAGGACTCTGGCCTTCTAAAGGTTCCTAGAGCCAGAAAAAAGACAATTGGAGAGCTTTTTCTTTTCGTGCCCCGTTTCTGTGGAACAACCTCCCTCAAGATATTCGGCAGGCTGCTCTGTGGAGGTTTTTAAAACTAAGCTGAAGACACATTGGTTCACCTTATCTTACAAGTCTTAATTCTATGGCTTTTAGTTTTTAAATTTTTTACTGTTTTTAACTTGTATTGTGTCTTTTACCTGTATTGCTATGTATCGCTTTTATTATTATTATTTTTATCTTTTTAGTTTTAAATAGTTGTACAGCACTTTGTTTGAAAGCGCATGTTCAGCTGCCCTCATCTCCGGTCTCATGTTGTTTCTGTTCCTCTAGTCCGGTGAACTAGATCAACGACCAGAAAAAGCCACGTGTGGCCATGAGCTGACAGGTTAGCACACGATCTGGTGAAGACTGGCTGTATCCCAGTTCAGGGTCTGCAGCCTTAAAGTACGCCGCCTCAACGATCCTCAAGGGCCGCGTACTCAAAGACCGTGAAGGCCGGAAGTGCGAGGCTTGTGTAATGGGACGGTCTAGCCTCCGTCGCGCTGCCCAGGTAGCCTAGCAACCATGATACTAACAGCTGGAAACGTGTCATACAGCTGTGTTTGACAGAAATGAAGGAGAACATATTTTGTTCATTTGTTTGTTGCTACATGAGCTTTGATCATTCTCTGATTAAGCTCAGCTATTGAACGACGTATATTTTAAAGTAAAGGCTTTAAAACCAAGTTAGTACAAACGTCACTAATGTCACATAACTTTGCTGACATGTGGCCAACAGTAATGTTTAATGTTCTTCGTTATTAAACATTTGCACATAAATAAGTGACATAATATTCAGTACTTAACGTTTACTCTTCGGCCGCCCCTCATCCGCCGTTTTTTTCGGCAAAATTATCCACACCCACCGCCGCGCTATGGATTCTGGGATATGTTGGGCCACGAAGTCTACACTGCCACATCCTTAAAATTCAGGGAATTCAGTTTATTTTGTACTAAAATAAACTGGAAACCAAACAGCAGGAAAATGTTTCACAGGTGCAGGTTTTTCTTTGTGCTTCTTATCGTCAGGAGATCAGTGGGTGACCTGCTTAATCATCTGGATCAGTCACTTAGAGAAGGTTCATCTCCACAAACCAATTAACAGTCCTGTCCGAGACTCAAACCAGTTATTGGAAAATATAGGAGAAAACTTTTAATAAGAAACAAAATTATTATTATACTGACATTTCCCTCAGAGATGCATAATAATTAGGGACAGTGTAAGGCAAATACTGACAAGTGCAGCCCATTATTAACACTAACACAGACAGTTTCCTGATTTATGAAAAGCATTATGCATACGAGGAGGTGCACAGGCAGGGAGGTTTTAATGGACTCACAGAGAGAGTTAACGTGCTGCTGGAGGCTCCGAGTCAAACCGAAAGGGAAATTAAACTCCAAAAAAGGAAGAGGAAATGTCAGGCACTGGAGACATATACAGGGTGTGTTTCAAAGTACCTCCTATCTCCTTCACCGAATCACTCCTCCTTGATCTTGAGGAAAGACATGAAGAAAGACTTAATGCCTA
>NC_140563.1:69735114-70120114 GCF_057381845.1 Rhamphochromis longiceps
GCTCGCCATACCCACAGGCTGGGCTCCAACCTGGCAACTCGACAGCAGGCAGACAGATAGTCGGAGGGAGGCTGTGGCGAACTGGCTGCAGCGTTACAAAAACCCTCCTTGCGCTGAAGCCACCTGCAGGAGTAATTTCTCATCTTGCTAACTGGAAGCTGAGAGCGGATGAATGCATTGCATGATGATGTTGCACACGTCTGCCTCTGCAACTGTGTCAGCACTCTGGGAGATGAGCTCAGATTATGCAACACATAATACACAAGACGTCAAGAACCAGCTGTTGCTGAATGTGCCAGAGCCGCTTTGAAGATAAAGAAGAAAGGTTTAGAAACTGTGAAGCAGCATCTCAGGCCCGTGTCTGTGCTGCATAAAGAGGCTTTCATATCACTTAAGACATACAGGTTCCTTTTCACGTCAGAGAGTCGGCTGAACCAAGTCCAACAGCTCGCTGTGAAGTAGAAAGGTTGCTTTTGATACTGAGCAGTGAAAAACATGCATCACTCTCACACACAAGCAGCTTTTAGAAATGTAGGAGAGGACACTCAGAGACGAGATGCTTTCTTTACACTGCAGTCACAAACAGCGGTTAGGGAAACCAGATATGTTGCAAGCGTGTGCAATACAGTTGTGATCTCGTTGTGTTTGAAACGGCTGCTTTGAAGACGGGAATGAGGGTTGAGCCACATCAAAGTAACTTCTGTACATAAAAACTGTGATAAGAGAGTCAATGGGAGATCAAATTAGGTGAAGTTATCAATTACAGACAATCTGTGACCAATGAATCACCATCAGCATTCACAAAAATTGAGTCCAGCCAGAACCTCAAAGATCTAAAACAGAATTTGTTTCTCAAATAGAGACAATTACAAAATGGCACGGACGCGGTAAACTTACTTTACCATGGCATATAAGCAGTTTGCAACCAGCTGAATCCGGTCCTCTACTGCAAAGCCATGCATTGCAGACAACATGCACACAGTTATTTGCCTCCTGCCAGCTGTGAAAGAAACAGTCGCCCAGTTGCACGCTCAGAGTCTGGGAAACCAGCTGATCATCCCAACTGTGCACAGTCGGTCAGCAAATGCAGTCCCAGCAACCGCTGATTTCTCCCAGTCACAAGAAGGCTGCTGTCCTACTTTTAAATGGTAAATGGTAAATGGCCTGTATTTGTATAGCGCTTTACTAGTCCCTAAGGACCCCAAAGCGCTTTACATATCCAGTCATCCACCCATTCACGCACACATTCACACACTGGTGATGGAGCTACATTGTAGCCACAGCCACCCTGGGGCGCACTGACAGAGGCGAGGCTGCCGGACACTGGCGCCACCGGGCCCTCTGACCACCACCAGTAGGCAACGGGTGAAGTGTCTTGCCCAAGGACACAACAACCAAGACTGTCCAAGCCGGGGCTCGAACCGGCAACCTTCCGATTACAAGGCGAACTCCCAACTCTTGAGCCACTCCAGTGGGACTGAACCATCGGACATCTATTGAGCCAAACCTACATTCCTTCTAGTGGCCAGCAGCGGCCGACTCGGTTGTGAAAAGAGACAATCTCTGCAGCGTTTCTGCCCCAGGACCTCCTCTCAGTAGGACCCAAGTAAAACACCTCACATAGGAAGCCTCCTGGTGAGATGCTGAACCTCTCCAGTTGCCTCCTAGTCCTCATCTCTCAGGGTGAGCCCAAGCATCCTTCAGAGGAAGCTCAGTCTCATGCCTTGTACACTCAGTCTCATTGTTTCGGTCATGGCCCAGTTTGTGGTCCAGGTGGTGATACAAACATATTTTACCCAATAAATCAACGGCTTCGTGTTCATCCTCCTGCTCTAACCCCTAACCCTATGAAAGCCGAGGCAGAGACTTCAAACTCTTTACATTTGACTGGAAGCAGCCCTGAGCTGTAGCTTAGCACTCGCTGAAGCTTTCCTTACCCCCTGACCCTAATCCCTCACCTCAACCCTGCTTATTATCTGCATGTGTCGTACTCTACCTGCATCGTCCCCACAGCTGGGCTCATGAGCAACAGACAGATTCATCAGCTTTGTAAAGACATAAAACACATTTCAGCTGCACTTTGAACACATTGTGATGATGGTCACACCCCACCAGCAGTTTCTTTGCTGAAAGCTAGAATTACAGCATGTTTGGGACTGAAAAACCTCTGCTGGTGTTTTTCTAACTCACTCTTCATTCTCCAGAGTTTCTGTGAAAATAACGATCCAAAATAAAAGCAAATCAAAATGATGATGAAGGCGCTCCGGCTGCCGCTTCGTAATTCTGATGCGCAGCCTGACCTGATCTGACTCTTCCAAACCAAAACAGAAAAGCTGAAACTTAAGAGGTGGAGGTGCTTCTTCAGGACATCTTCAGAGTATGACTCAGAGCTCCGCTTTGATCTGGGGTCAGTGGGGTGACGCTCAGCTCCTGCTGGGGATGTTTGACCTACAGAGCGTCAAAAACGAGCCGTGTGGTAGTTCTGCTGCGCATAACTGTGTAACGTGCAGCACCACATTAACTAAATATCCATCCATCACCTGAAAATGAATCCCACCGTTTACACTGCTCGTGTTTGCAGATGAACCTTCCAATCACTGCAGCCCTTTACTCATACGTCTGTTATACTGCAGCATATACAAGCAGCATTTGTGCTTGCGGTCCATCAGTCGCAGACTCGCAGTGGCTGAGAGCGGAGCTCGCCGCCCGTGACGGCTGCCTGAAGGATTCTCTCCCTCTTTGCAGTTAAGATGTTTAGAGACACTGTGAACTTGCTTTCATTTCATTTCAATTTATTGCTTCATGGTAAGAAAACACATCACAAGAGTCTTCTGAAACTCCTGCAGGTCAAAGAGAACCACCCCAGCGATTTCCACGCTGTCTGGCTCAGAGACGCTGAGAATGCTGGCTGGCCTTAATGCCACAAACATGACTTAATGCAGACTCTCATCGGTACTCAGACGAGGCTTTTATGTCCTCTCCCACAAACTGAATATACAGAAAGCACTAAAGCTGCAGCCAAAGCCATCTGTCGTCAGGCGCACAGGTAATCAGCCCATCGCAGGGATAAGTTAACCCCCTGAGCGCCAAGTCGTCGTAGGAGAAAATAATCGTCTGTCTTGGAAAGAGACTATTTCTATGTTCACTCTTAGCCAAGACGTTGGAGAACGATTTGGGTTGGAGTCATCACCGATGTTTACTCTGGAGTACCTGCAGAACCACACAGGGACAGGAGACTGCACAAACAAAGGTTCAGTCGACCTGCACGTATTCAGGCGAACCCTCAGTGCATCATGGGAATCCCCAGCAGCCTGGACCTATTGCAGCACAACTGTCTCCTGAATCCAAATCCAAAGAACTCAGGACCTCTGAGCTGCAGCACCATGCCATTCTGGGCTGTGTCGGAGTTTCTGCTTTTGCACACATGGCATTATAGCTTTAAACAACTGCTGTACACAAACTTTCCCTCATGCAAGAAGAACATCCAGGCAACATTAAAAGTCTCCACCAGAGAACAAGGTTGCAGCCGTTGGCACGTCTTTGATTTTGGGACCAGGAAATGGAGAAAATGGGATCAGGTGATCTTCAGAGGATCGCTGATCAGCATGAGGGTCGAATCAGAGCACAGTCCGGTGTGTGCAGACTGGCGCCGGGCTGCAGGATGACTCTGCCTGGGCGTTTAAACACAAAGTGAAAGAGCTGAACTCACAAATGATTTCTGATTGGTTGATCAAACAGAAGAGCCAATAAACACTCGGAGGGCTTTGAATAAATTAGCAGCAAGCAGAAGATGGTTGGAAACACTGGATAAAAGTGTAAGCCAGTAAATGTGATTGTTTTTGCCTGATTTCCACAAGTTGATTACTAATCAGCGAAGGGCACAACGCGGTCACCTTCCTGACGTCTTTCAAAGCGCTGACCGAGGAGCAGGAAATGGACCTGCTCACGCCCGAGGCTTTTCAAGGAGACGTTCTTCCTCTCTTCAAATCTCTGACGCTGTGAGTCCGACCCAGCCTTCACTGTCTTCACCTCCACTGTCACTGTTTTCTTTGGGCTCTTACAGCAGATGTGAGTATTGTCCTTTTAAATGTGTGTGGGTCAGTAAAATGTTTATTTTATTTTGAAAGGGAATTATCAAAATGGTTTTTTTTTATTATTTCAAATGTGCAAAAAAAAAAAGTTTAGTTATAGCTCCCTTTTTAATGGACCTTTTGGTGTGCATTTGTCAGAGGTCACCAGATTTACAGGGGAAAAGGAAAATCATTACTTGTTGTGTGGGTTTGAATTTGTGTGTTTAATCTGAAACAACATATTCTTACAGGTACGTGTTTGCAGTAAACGGGCAGGTGTGTGTGTCCCTGTGAGCTCATCATAATGTCCTCTGATCGACTCTTTGGTAAACTGCAAGCACAGATATTTGGAGAAGGGTCCCTAAAAACCTACCTCAGCAGAGAGCAGTAACCGCTGCAGAGGCTGTCGGCCGTGGGTTGGATCCACAGGTGGACGCAGTTCGTGCTCTGTTATCTAAAGGTCACACTGGAGCATGTCAGGGGGAGGGGCTTCAGTTCTCAGGCTCAGACGGTGCTGCTCGGTGTTCGGTTAGAAGTCCAAATATTTCACGCTGTCACTCGAGGCCGGTCTGATTGTCATTATTGTGAAACTGTAGTTGTTAAAAAGCCCAGTGCTGAAAGAGCAGCTGCTATCTGTTCCAAATTTCCCAATAAACGGAAGCTCAGCCGCTCCAATTACTTCCCATTTTGCCTTCTCCCCTCAGCTCCTGTTATTATCTACCTGCTTTGAATTTAGGCAGAAAATTGGAGAGTTTTTTCTGCACCGAGCAGCACGTAAACAAGACACGCAGATTGTCTGCATCAGATATTTGAATGAACGCCTCAAACAGCTTTTCCTGTACTGAACGATAAAGAAACAAATACATCAAATTACAAAAGCCGGTGCAAACAGGAAGCGTGTGGCTAGTTTGTTCTCGCTGAGCTTCAGTCGGATTATACAGGAGAACATTCAATAACATATCGCTGCTTATCTCTGTGCTGCTAATCTGAAATGCAGATGTTTGCTGGAGGTGACCTTCATCTCTGCACTTTTGAATGTCATCGGCCTTCCCGGGCTCACGAATAACACCAATTACAGTTAAAAGCACGCTTGCTGATTGGTGGATCAGAAACACCTGCTGGGGACGAGCAGGGCAAAGGGAGAGCCGTTCGGCTCCAGAGCAGCGAGCTGGCAGAGAGACAGCTTTGGTTTCAGGATTCCAGGAAGTGATGGAGGTGAGGTTATGACCGGGGATCATGTGACCAGGAGCATTTATAATAATTGAATTGGAGGAGAAGTGAGACAGAGGTGAGATTTTAAATTTGGCAGAGGTGACACGAACTGTCGAAGGCGCATCCTGCCTCAAATACACACACACACACACACACACACACACACACACACACACACACACACACACACACACACACACACACACACAACCCCGTTCAACTATCTTAGCGAGGACCTTCATTGGCATAATGCTTTCCCTAACCCTGACCATAATCTAATTGTAACCCTGACACTAAAACCACATTTTGAGCCTCAAAAAGGCTTCAAACTTGTGACCTTGTGTCCTCACAAGTGACTGTTGGTTCTCATAAGTATAGTAGAATGCAGATTTCGGTCCTCACAAAGATAGCTAGACAGGAACTTACACACACACACAGCAGATCAACAGGTGTGACAGAGCAGGATCTGCACCCACAGGTTTGAGATCTAAGAATTACCTGTGAGAAGAACATCCAGTTTACAGGAACCAAATCTGTCTGTCGTCCTGTGTGATCCTGACATTTTCTTTCTCTCCCCACCTCTCTGTGTTTGCCTCTCACCATCATCTCTTCCGTCCAGGAGCTTCACCCGTTTTCCTCGTCGTGGCTCAAGAGTTGGGAGTTCGCCTTGTAATCGGAAGGTTGCCGGTTCGAGCCCTTGCTTAGACAGTCTCAATCGTTGTGCCCTTGGGCAAGACACTTCACCCGTTGCCTACTGGTGGTGGTCAGAGGGCTCGGTGGCGCCAGTGTCCGGCAGCCTCGCCTCTGTCAGTGCGCCCCAGGGTGGCTGTGGCTACAATGTAGCTGCCATCACCAGTGTGTGAATGTGTGGATGACTGGATATGTAAAGCACTTTGGGGTCCTTAGGGACTAGAAAAGCGCTATACAAATACAGACCATTTACCATTTCCTATCCGGTTGTTCAGTCTGACATCACTAGCCGTGTCTGGGTCTAAACTCCGCTGCAGGTCCATATATCAAACGATCACTGTGGCATTACTGAGAGTTGAAAACTGTCTAAAGTCTTTCATCTTTAATAAAATGATCAGCGTTCTGCTCTACCAGGTGTAACAATTGAGTTTAACATCCAGGCATCCATGAAAACGGAATTTATGACATTTAACGGAGTTAGAAGTTAGCAGGAAGTTAGCTCGCTAGCTTCTATCTAAATACAATATAGCATGTCCTGACTGCGGGTTTTGGAAACAAATTAAAACGTACAGCTCTGTTATCACTTCCAACATAAATGAAGACAGAAAACTAAACAGCAGTGACGTTTGTAGGGTTACTGAAGTTGGGCTAGCTGGTATATAATGATGTGCTACGTGACCGCTAGCGACACAGCTATGTTAGCATAATATAAACAAGCTAACTTTTTTTCCACTCGATAAAAGTTAACGTGAGTGTTCTCGGTGGTCAGGAACAAATGTAATCGCATGGCAGGGTGCTGTAAAAGGACCAAACTTCAGCCAGGAGAACAACTGAGATAATCCATCCACAATACGAGGTTAGTCATTCATATACTGCTGCATGGGCTGGGCTGTAGTTACATCCTAAGGTTTTAAAAACTGAGCTTAAATAAATGATTAGCGGTAATAAAAGCCGAGGGAGGTCAACAGGGATCACTGACTGTTTTAGGAGCTTTTTGAGATTAAATAGAAGAAAATACATAACATTAAACATGTTAACAACACAAAAGCCATATTAAACGCAGACTACTTTAGACCCGGAAGTAGGATTCGTCGCGTCATCACTGAACAACCGGATTGGAGGATTCAGCTGAGAGCGCTGCAGTGGAGAGTTTGTCAGGTGGATGTTTGTGGGAAACGGAGGATTTCTCAACCTGACAAACCGTCCTGAAGCTTCGTATATAAGACACTGTGGATTCATCTCTTTTGAAAGACGTAAATAGTTTTGCACATTTCACTGTTTGAAGGACAGCTTTTGCTTTGCTAGTTAAAGTTGGAGACTTCAGAGGCTTTGTGCTAGCCTGACCATTTGCAAGCATTACCCAAGTGTTTGCATAACATTTAAGGAAGATTTTGAAAATGTCGCTTTCTTTATAACTTTAAGCTTTGTCTGGTAGGCTGCTACCAGACAAAGCTTAAAGTTATAAAGATAGCGATATTTTCAAACATGTCTCAAAGGGTAAACTTCTCTTTCTGGTACTGAGCTAGGTTGTGAACTCTTTGCCATCATTAGTTCACGCTCAGCCGCGCTGTGCAGATCAGGGGTCTGCGTCTGAGGACAGAGGCTGCTCTTATCTGGTGATGCAGCAGCAGATCTTTCTTTATCACTTTGCAGAGAGGCTGGCATGGCTTCTCTCCTCTGGGCTGATGCTTTCTTGGCAGTAAAGTTCTGGGCTGATTTTCACCACCCAGCACACCTTTCAGTCCCAGGATCCAAGTCCACCTCCAAGGCTGTTACGCTGCCTGGATCGCCGCGCTGAGCTGATTCTCATTAGAAATGTTGCTTAGCTTCAACGCTCAGTGGCCACACGTGTTTAAAGCTGTCAGTGTTTCAGCTAAAACAAGACGATTGGATGAGTGTGGAATCATAAGGCGACCTAATCTGTGACAGGATGTAAACATTACTGAGGCCTGACACCAAAGCTACATGATGTAAGCAGCTTCAAGCAAGACAATGTCTCCTGACAAACTGTGCTGAATTTGAATAAAGGGTAAAAACAAACAGTTTCATACAGACAGATTCTGATCATCATCACCAGCTTCACCTTTTTTTCCGTGGACTCCTGTATTGTGGCTCTGCCTGATTCACAGTTTGGAATAATCTTTCTTTATTTCATGCCGGAGCTCCACGCAGCTGTCAGACGTTCAGGCCGCCTGTCAAAGTCAACATTTCAGCTCCAAATTAAACTGTCCAGACTGAGGAATTATTGATGAGCCTCATTAATCTCTGTCAATATTTGCTGCTTTGTGTAATGACCATATCAGTCCGAGCAGACGAGACAAACTTCAACTTGAACTTTGTTGTTGCCTGGTCTCAAGTCCAGCATTAGAAGGAAGGGGCGAGCACCCACAGCCAATAAGAGAGCTTTGCTTCATGTTTGGTGTCAAAGCTCCATTAACGTAAAGACGTACATCCTGAAAACGGTCTTTTTTTAATTGGTTTTGGTGGCGGTCACAGCCTTGGTGAGATGGGGCTGGACTTGAACCCAAGCTACGGTCCTTTAATGAACCAGGGTACAAGGATGGCAGTCACCTGGCTGAATAAGATAAGTCCCGTCTGCCATCCAGCATCTCTGTGCTGCGTTTGTACGCCTCTAAAATGGGACCATTATTAGCGCTGCTGCAGCCAGTGCATCGCACCCATGCCTATGGACACGTCGTGCGTACCAGCGAGGTGCAGGAGGCATCTGACAGTGACATGTGATGCTTTAGGATGAGAATGCATTTGAAGAACTTTGATTTATCAGATCACACTTTAGAAAATAAGAATCAGGTTTTAGAGACTAAGATGTGAAACCAGCGGCTCAGACCATAAACTGATCTGAGGTCAGGTGAGCACAGGGCTCGTTTTCTGAAGGACTTTTAACGACCTGAGGAGTCGCCCCCTGTTGGACAGTAGAGAGAGTCCCGGTGAAAAGCACGAGTAAGACCCCCGTTAATAAAAAACAGGTGTTCCTAGGAATAGACTGTGTTGTGAGGTTTTCCTCTAACTTATAGTTTCAGCACTTTCAACATTGAGACGTCACAGTTGAAAGTTTCTGAGAGTTACTTGAAAGCCAGTCTGTCCTTTTGATCCGACTTCTGGTGAGTTTTAGCTCAAACTCCAACTCAGGACCTTGACAGCTCAGATAGTTCTTTATAAATGAAAACACGAGTGCACTGAAGTCTTCTTCATGCTCACATTTTTTATATCTAACCATCAAAACATCACAGGTGCCCCGACCTCGATTCCCTCTCTTGATATATAAACTAAGGGAGGGAACGGGCTCTGTGGCCTGAACAGTTAGCAGGTTCTGGCCAAACTCCTGCAGCACTGCACGTCTCAAAGGACGGAGCGAATGGGTTTCATTTTTACGCTAGAGATGAGACAGACAGTAACGATGCTATTCTTCAAGTGCACATTTAAACTTTCTGGAGGAAAAAATAAACTTTTTAGAAAATAACATTCATTTGTTTGTCTGTTTTAGTTCATTTTGTTCCCATTTAATTGGAAACCTCTCCAGAAAATCTGTGTTTGAGCTAAGCTCCTTCCTCACTGAGGAATGATGGCGCATTAGGCTTGTGGATAATGATCAGGAATAAAGATGTTTTGTCCTTGGATGGAAATAATGACAAGCCGTGCTGTTTTAACCTCGGAGCGTGAGCTTTCATATAGGATTCACCTCCTGCTCTGACCTTTTAAAATTGGCTTGCACATGCTGCTTCTGATATGGAAATTATGATGAGACCACGGCTGCCTTTGTACAGAAATAAATGTTTAAGGAGACACTGACGAACAAGAAAGAGGGTTTGTGCCTTTATATTATGCATTTTATTGTAATATTGATAACAGGGGTTAAATTGGCAGGTGGGGGGAACTGAGATTAGGTGCAGTGCATCAGCAGGGAGGAGATGAGTCACATAATCATTTCTGCTGTGAGTTTCAGAAGATTTTTTTTTCCGGATGGTTGTGTTTTCTGCTTTTTGTGGATTTGACCAGCTAAAATTTGCAAATTATAATTTAAAGCCAGAATAAAAGTGTAAATTGTTGCAAAAGGACATGATTGTTAAATTCAGATTCTGCAAAATAACCAAGAAAATACAAAACACAGTTTTAAAAGACAAAAAGCTATCCAAACCTGGCTCGACCTACATGGAAAGGTCCTTGCTCACCTTAGTAAATCATGAATTAACTGTAATTAAACCCATTTCTGCCAGACTGCTAAATCAGAAAACACTGAACCAGCAGCACATGCCGTCATGATCTAAAGAACCAGCTGAGAAACCAAGTCAACAAGATCACGAAGGGTCGTCTGCCAACAAACACCTGGATGAAACCCAACTGGAAAATATTCTGTGGACTGACGAGACAAGAGCTGAACTTTCTGGAACGTTTGAGGTTACATCAAACTAACAGTGTTTCATAAAGAGAGCAGCAGTCGGACACGTCGGTGGTGTGATGGTCTGCGCTGCTGCTTCAGGACCTGAAGACTTGCAGTGGAAAATGAAACCATGAATTTTTCTGTCTACCAAAACATCCTGAAGGAGAACAGCAGCAGCAAGTCCGCCTCTGAATGCTAAAGCAAAACAAAATGAAGTCAGACTCCTGACCTGAATCCGACTGAGACGCTGTGGCACGACCTTAAAAAGCCGGATCATGGTTGAAAACCCTCCGATGCGGCATACGGAATAGGAAATCAGGAAGTCGCCCTTTAAATGTGTCGTGTTCAGTCTTCGCCATGTTTTTCTTCTTGCTCTGTGTTGCTGTTGGTTTTATGATAAACATATTTGTTTTTTTAAATCCCTTTATGTAAACGACTTTTCTCTCCAAGCGCCTTAGATTACCATGACCTGAACGACTACGAACCCACTCAGACATTTTATGCGAACATTTTTTAATTGTTGTTTCATTTCATATTTTTGCTCTTATTATATTTAGAAACCTGCAGGAAAGGTGATAACATTTGACTGACTGCAACACAAACACTTGCATGTAGTGTGTACATATTATCAGAGTTCATTACTTCATGAAGGAAAAGCTTAATTACTTTTGGAAAAAACTTTTTTGTTTATCACAAACATTTCTGAACCACAAAGTCAGACAAATGTAATTGTGGTTTTCTTGGAAGCTTTATTGTGTTATCAGCTTTTTATGATACTGCTGCAGATCTTCTTAGAGACAAAGTGTCGTAGTGGGAACTTGGCGAGAATGTCCCCAAATATTTGATCAAAGGCGATTCACGAGGGCGAAAAGGATCTTTTATTCATGTGGAACAGCTTTGATGTCAGGAACGATGTGCCTCGCAGCAAAATATGAGCACATGAACATGAAATACCTTTTGCTTTCTCCGAGTGTTTCCTCAGGTTGGCTGCAGAAGAAAAAGATCATCCTGTCAGCAGAAGAACGTGTGATGTTAACATGTTAATGAGGAGAAAAGAGCCATTAAACTAAAGTAAATGTCAGTAAATGAAAAACATAAATGTGATAAACATTTTAGAAAACGTTAAAGGAATGAGCTGCCGTTCACTTTTTCTGCTACGTGTTTATTTTTATTACGTTTTCTCATCACCGCATGCACCGAATGCTGAAACATCGTCACGGTTTTCCATAAATATGCTTCCTTTAATATGTTTTCATCAGTTTCCAGGTCCAAACTCTACCTCAGCTGCTACATTCAAACAAACCCTGAGCTCCAATAAAACAATCAGCGTGGCTGTTCTCCCCGGTGTTCCAATAAAGTTTTACAGGGTTTAGCTGTTAGCCGCTAACAAGGTTAGACATTAGCTATTAGCTGACACAATGATGCAGAGGGCAGGAGGAGGTTTCAGCTGCTCTCATTAAAAGTTCATGTTGTCCCTGGCAGGCAGAGACACTGCAATCACACTGAGAATGATTCTATTCTGAAGCCTTCAAATATTTGGCGTCACTGTGAGCCCACCGACAGTGGGAGCATCTGGATGGTTTCCCTGGTTGTGAGAAGAGTTCCCGTTATTTGTCCTCTGGGTGGCGTTTCCACCTGTTCCTAATTCCCGGGCCATCACCTGGAGGATGCTTGAACCAGCGCTGCCTGCCTCTCGCTGCCAGATCGTCACGCTACCATTGGCGATAACTCAGCCTCGTTGTGTTCTACGTTTACGCTCGCCCGTCTCGTGGTTAACGTTGTTTTCTGTTCCCGGTTTCTCAGCAGCACTGGTCCTGTTCCTTTCAACTTCTCCGGTCATCCTGCAAACCAAAGGTTACACACTCACTTCACTCCCTGGCCTGCCCACCTGCTCATCCTGTCTCCCTTGGATTTCTCCCCACCTCTGGACCACCTGGAATCTGGACCATCTCCGCTCACATACTTTGGACGCTCTCACAGCTACGCCCGGCACAGATTGAGTCTGTTTTTGGGTCCAAACCACACTTCTCTAGTCTGTGACACCATAAAGATGTGCTGCATTTGAACAGAGCTGATAAGAAGAGAAAAAGTGCTCCCTCGGTGAATAGTTAGCTGCTTCTGATCAGCAAAAGCTCAGTGAATAAACAATGAGGCTGCTTCAGCCCAAATCAAAGGAAAAGGAACGTGTTTGAAGCATAGAGAAGCTGGTGGCAGTCGGATCTGACGGAGGCGACTGGTTGGCAGGTGAGCTGGCACCACACAAAGTCCAGATGGAGCAACGTTCAGGCTGAGTGGAAGGAAGGCCTGTGGTGGGGGAAAGAGATAATAATAAATGAATTACATGAAACAATCAGAGGGCAAAGTGTACTGCTCGTGTTTTATTCAGCAGTCATCGTGGATCTTATATCTGCTGTCAGAGGACATCAGGGAGCACAAGTCTGCTTCAGGTCCTTTAAAATTCTGCAGCCAGCTCAGGCTCCACCTGCCAACACTACGATAACATTTCACAAGCTGGGCCCACATCCTCATTTTAGGTTTGACAGCGTTTTAGGAGGTAAAGGTGGCAACGGCTCCTGGGCAGATCCCCATGTACTAAATAGAAATGAAGAGGTTAAAGAATTGAGAAGAAGGAGGGAGGGAAGGTGGGGCACGTAAACGAGAATGGATGTTTGGATGTTCCAGGTCCTGCTCCTACATAATCTCCAATAAAAACCAACAACAAACCAAAACGCAGAGACCCCGACAAAATGTCACCATTAGTTTTTGTGCTTCGTGCTGTTATCCAGCCCAGCTCTTCTATTAAACGTGGAAAAATCAAAGAGATCTCACGAGCACATCCACGAGGTTTTCATCATCATCACTTCTTATCCCGCACTCTCACCTAATACTGAAATCTCCCATCTTAGCTCGATGCGTAGCTCCTAATGATGAGCTAATGAGGCACAGGGAGTGCGGAGTAGCTTATATGTGATCAGGCTTCCCTGCCGAGTCTCAGATACAAACAGTTGTATTGGATTAAAAACACGAGCGCACGATAAATCCATAAAACCATGGGCGTCAATCTCAGGCTTCAGCCAGACACTTTTGTTCTTTTCTGCCTTTGAAACCCAAGAAAGGCCTTTTTATGGTAAATGGCCTGCATTTGTATAGCGCTTTACTCAGTCCCTAAGGACCCCAAAGCGCTTTACACTACATATTAGACTAATGATGCCCCTGACATCTCATCTTCACCATTATGGGACTATCTGAGCATCTCTGAGAGGCATATTGCTTCTATTGAGGTTATCAGAAGTAGAATTAATCAGGGGAAATGAGAGAATATGGAAGCTCTGATTGAAAAACTGGGAAGAAGAAAAGCTTTGAAAGCTTTGAAATGAACTGTGTAATTTATATAAAAATCCCGCTGCTAAGTCATTAACGTGGGACGGTTCTCTGTGTTGTCATGATTATAGGAGAGAGTGCCATACAGAAACGCTAAATAAATCAAATCTTAATTGGATTTTTTTAGGAACTAAAGACTTAAATGGCTTCGTGTCAGCTGAGATTGTGCAGATTTCTTTAATAAAGCTTTAACCTTGGAAGATAAAGACTGTCATATTAAGGATTGAAGAATGGCCTCTGGACCCACACTCCCAACAGACCGAGCGCTGAAAAGTTTTCTGCCCAGTGGGATCATCTCATTTGTGTCTTCATCCTCTTCATCAAAGTCGGAGGAAGAACCAACGAACGTACCGAGGACACTGCTCCAGTTGTTTGGATGCAGACACCCTGGAGGATGCGCCTGCGTCGTCTTCATGTTGGTCAGCAGTGGTTTTCTCCTGAAACTCTCCCACGGAGGTCTCACTGTTGCATCATGACCTCTGACCTTCACTGAGCTGAGTGAGGCCTGCAGGTCTTCAGATGTTGTTCTGGGTTCTTCTGTGACCTCCCGGATGAGTCGTCGATGCACTCTTGGAGTAATTTTGGTCGATCGGGAATGCTCCTGGCAATGTGTGGATAACGGCTGTTTGAAGATGTTTCACCTCTACCATGACCTGCGTGACCGAGAACCTACACAGGCACATGAATATAGTGACCCCTGGTGTCATCAGCTGCAGTAAAAGTCATGTTTTGGTATTTTTGCTCCGACGATGTTGGCCCTGTCATACAGGGTGAATGAAACGTCTTCACATCATCAGGCTGTGGTTCATGGAAATATGTTGATTTTGGTCTAAACAAAGTTGATGATCATATATTGTACGAAAGACGGGCAGAGCCACCAACATAGTCAGCGACTGATGCTGGAGCTTCAGTGTTTTTGCTGCCTTCATCCTGGACTTTTAGAGTCAGAAATGACAAACGTGTAGAGTTCAGTAGCATCCACATAAAGTCCTAGAATGGACTCCCCAGAACAGAAATATGGAGGCTCCAACAGCACAAACACAGTCCAGAGGTCCAGTTCAGGGACTCCAATTAGCTGAGGAGAACAGCTAGCAGCTATAGCCACCTGTTGAGGCCACACCCCCAATAATGTAAACTTTAAGCCCTGATACAGTTTAACAGGTGAGCACACATGTTATGAAGGAAGAAATGATCCACAGAGGCCGAACACTTTGAACGTGGGAGTCTGTGGGACGGACTCACTGCTGCCTCTGCGAGCTTTGTGACACTGGGTCGCTCTTTAACCCCTCGTGGTTATAGTTTACTCAGCTCATTCGCACAGACCGCAACACATTACTTAATTAAAACTTAATTACAGCAGGTGACTCTTCGTAACAACGAGGTGCTTCGAGCGGGCAGAGCAGCTCGAGACGACCTCAGAAAAAGTCTGTAATGTGCTCAGAGTCAGATTACAAATCAGACGGGACGTTTCTGTTTATTTCATCACTCGCCGGCTCACCGTGAGACATCCAGGGAAGAAAATGTGCTGATGTGGAACTGAATGTGTTGAGAGAGAGGAAACTCCTGGAGCTGCGAGTCAAAATCTGTCAGCAGCAGCGCTCCTCCCGCTACAGGTGAGCGTGCTTTACGGAAAACAGCAGCGGAGCAGTGGCACAACAAAGAGCATGTCTCAGGTGGCGCTCTCCTCAGATGTTTGCATCCTGCAGTCACCAAACGGGATATATTTATTCTAAAAACCACGAATAAGCTTCACCTGAAACTGCAGCTATGCAGAAATCTGTTGGGGGCGGGGCATAATAATCACAACCTGTAATCTGCACACTCGTGTATCCACCTGTGTGGCCTCAGCTGTGCTGATTTGTGTCCACACAACTAACTTTTTTCTTCACTTTTTAGGGGAAAAGTTGGTTTTTTTCCGGATATACGTCTTTCCCCACATTTAATTTTAGTAACAGACATCACTAAAACCTGGTATTTCTGCAACGTAGCTCATGTCCACACTAAGAAAATGCATGAACGTGTGAATCCACTAAATTTCCCATTTCTATAAACTATAGACTAGTCACATTTGTGACAGCGCCGCCGCCAACGTCCGACTGTCTGCTGCACTTCACTTCCCTGCTGCAGATCAGTGACATGATTATGTTCTCTGGCATTATTATAGGCTCGTGTTATATGCAGCAGTAATCATTAGTTTGATTGCTTTCATCAAAGGCAGAGACCCGCTGTGGCCGAGTGAAAGGCAGAGAGCATGCACAACTGCAGAAGCTTACGATTATTCTGCACACGCGCACACACACACACACACACACACACACACACACACACACACACACACACACACACACACATTCTCTGCGAGGGCTCTGCAGACAAAGTGTTTACTGAGAGGAAATAATGAAATCAAGAGGAGACAAACTGGGTTACCTGTGACCTTATCAGCAGCTCTGTTGTCATTTCTGACTCTTGAGTGTAGAATTCAGGCCTGATGTTGTGACCTTAGATGTGCTGACATTTTGTCAGCTTGTCGCACTGTCGGGCCTCTTATCAGTGCCGTTAAGCTGTTTTCCCCACAGGGACGACTTAAAGTTCAGCTCATTAAACTCACACTGTTTAGTCATACACAATCAATAATGCATGCTGTGGAGAATGGGTTCATGATTGCACAAAGATGTGCTTTCTGCTTAAAAACAGTCTTTTTGAACCGTCTGACTTAATTGAGACAAATGACTCCAGTTTTAACAACGTGGGGAAAACGACGTTAGTGTCACGCTGAAGTCAAATAATTTCAATCAGTGTTTGCAGAGAAATTTGTGTTTCCGACGTACTAATTATTTCCTCTGTGAACAACACGGGCATCTGAAGGAAATGAATAAATGAGATGAGGAAATCAGTGCGTTTGCAAACAAATTTGCTGCTGACTGTGATGTGTTGACACTGCTCATACACAAACTGCCTTAAAAACAGTGCGTTCACTGAAATCACCGATTAAGAATAGAGCGGGACCGAACGACTCTGCGACACAGAAACACTGAATAACAGTCCAAACAGCATTACAGGAAAAAAAGCACAGGCCATGAAGTTACAAGGAGGCAGCATCCAAAACAAAACTGCGGCCGACATGAACGCTCGTCCATCGACGGGCATGAAAATACAGGAACAGGCACACAGGTTCACCAATGTTACGTCCCAGTCTACGAGTACAGCACCGCATCACACGGGTCAGAAGGAAAGTGACCCCAAAGCCATGCAAAGGAACCAGTTTACAGGTAAAGGTGCTTTTATTGCCCCGAAAACTGAAAGCGTTTCCTCCGGGGTGAACAAAGGCCAAAATAACAATCAAGTTATATAAGGGAGGCGCTACCTGCACCCTGTGTTACACAAAAAAACAAACAAACGCTACCCCAAACTCCCAGAAGGAATAAACAGGGGAAGAGAATCAGGCAGTTCATCCCTTCTGCTTCAGCGCTTATTCACAAGAGAAAGTATCTGCACACAAAACGTAATGATTTTCCACAGTCACACAGGAAAGTGTATCACAGGTAAGGGTGAGGACGGTCTGCTGCTGGAGAGGGTTTTTAAAACAGCCAATCAGCAGCTGCCAGCTCTCCAACCAGGAAGGACCTGCAGAGACTCTTAAAGGCGCAGGACACACACGGACCAGAATCCAAAATATGGCTGTTAGAGTGAATTGTTGCCATTATTGTACTTACACTTGTAAGCCTTAGTTCAAACTGTATGATCAAAGACTTTCTTCTGTTTCTGTCCTCCCCCTCCTCCTATTGGTTGTAGTGTTTAACTGCAGACATTGCATGTAAGGTTCTGGGTGTCCTTATTTAGTGAGGCTGTTTACTTCTTGCCATTCATGGCCTCACCTGTGTTTGCGTATGGCGAGACCGTTAAAGAGGTGTTACGCCATTTACAGGGTGAGGGGAGATGACTTTTATGACCAGCAGGAATTCACGTATATAGAGACACACCCACACGCACACATACAGACACCCACATGTGCTCGCACACACACACACTCAGTGCCTTAGTTGTATGATGCACCACAGGGGGGTTTACAGTTGGTGTTTGTGAAACTGTGTGTCACAGAATAAAAGGCTGCAGGAAGACTGGGAGTCAAAGTTGGCTGGGAAACAGGTGAGGAGCGTTCAGCTCCAGCAGCCTGGTCCCGGCCAGGCTTCCCTTGCTAGCAAGTGAAAACTGGTTAAGCTGTTTGTCTTGCTTCGTCCACAGGTGATGAGTCTCTGAACCAGCCGGCCTGCTAAGCGCAGACCCAACAATGGCCAGGGCCGCGACGCCACGACTCCCCACACAGCAGCCCGACAGTTAAAACTTGGACACAGTTGGTGTCAGTCGTCTCAAACACATCAGATCTGGTTGTGGAGTGGATAAAGCAGGCTGACATTAAGGTTTGTGGACCTAAAAGCTGGATCTGTACCAGGAGACCAGCCAGTTTAAATGAACTCTACCGACTCTGTCTCTATACATAGAGGATAAAACCTGGACACGACAAACTGAAGGCAGCACAGGAGCAACTGTGTCGGACCCCCATCACTGAGTGCCGTGACGACACTCTGACAGCTCCGTCCTCAGGTCGGCGTGTAACACGTCTAAAACTAGACGGATGCTGTTCCTCTAAGCTCTCCTCTCACATGTGTCTGCATGCTGTCCCCGTGCATCGCTGCAGATTGTGCCACTTGACTGTTGACTCCTGCGTTTTAATCTTTGGATGCAGATTGTTGCAAAAGGAAAACAGAAAAAAGAAACTATCAGAATATTATTGCTTAAAGAGTCACGAGCGTTTACGGCGCCTGCATCACAGGACGGTCTCTTCTTGCTTTAAGTTAATTATGTGAAACAGTCATAATTAATCTGTCCCACTGTATGACTCATCCTTACAGCTACTAATGGACTGTACACAATGGTGTGAAATTACAGCTCCGCCTGTTTCAGACTGATGTGTGCTTTGTTCTGGTCTAACAAAGGATTCGATTTAGTGTTCAAACTGTGCCACCCTGCTCAGTGTACTCTTATCATTCTTTGTTGCATAAAAGAAACAGATGTAACACACAAATCACAGACACTCCAGCCCCAAACCATCATTATTATCATCATTTAAAGGGTTTCTTATATCAGAACAAAGGTGACTGTCAGCCAGACTGAACACACGGTCCAGACTCAGTGTTCCTGATAACATAACAGCTGTAAGATTACAATGAATTACACATAAATGTGTTTGTTTCTTCCAGATGTGCTGCTGTGCGTGATGGACGAACATCTCCACTGTGGTCTCGTCTGTTCCAGGAGTCTTTTGGTTTGTTCAGATGCAGCTTTGCAAACCTCTCCTGTGGAAATGTTGTTTTTCACATGATGGCAGACATGTTTGGGCCTAATCTGAGCTGCTTCTGGCACTCGGGCCTCAGTTACAGCACTAACACATTATGTGGATGACATTTTCACTAGAAAAAGTAAGAAAACACGTGAAGTTTATATCACATGAGGTGGATCCGTTGATGACTCACTGTGAGCCCGATGTGTGAAGGGGCTACATGAAAAGTTAGACTTGTAAGAAGAAATGATCAAGTTCTTTCTGCCAGCTCAAAGTAAATAAAAAGCCCTGAGCATTAGTCAGACCTGTCCTCCTGCTCTGCCAGGAAAACTGTTTCTGTGAGATGCTGCTGGCGCTCCTGCTGGCGCTGATAGAAGAACACAGACATTAAGATCTTGGCAGGTTGTTTGAAGATAAATATGTATTTGAAAGTGGCTTTCATTTAAAAAAAACATAAGAAAGCGTGAAAACATAAGAGAGATCGGGCACATCACCAAGAAACTCCAAACAATTGGCAGACGTGCGCTCGGGATTCAAAACCAGGTCAAGTGAATTTAACAAACTCAATATGTAACAGCAGATTTCCATAAATACACACATTTAAACAAACGTCACGATCCTCAGCTGAACTCTCCGGGAGCTGATTGATATTAAATCCTCCTCCATTTATCATCTTTAGCAGCAGTCAGGTTTCTACTATCCATCCATCCATCCATCGTCATCCGCTTTGTCCGGGGTCGGGTCGCGGGGGCAGCAGCCTAAGCAAAGAGGCCCAGACCTCCCTCTCCCCAGCCACCTCCTCCAGCTTATCGGGGGGAACACCAAGGTGTTCCCAGGCCAGCCGAGAGATATAATCTCTCCAGCGTGTCCTGGGTCTGCCCCGGGGCCTCCTCCCGGTGGGACATGCCTGGAACACCTCACCCAGGAGGCGCCCAGGGGACATCCTTGTCAGATGCCCGAACCACCTCAGCTGGCTCCTTTCGATGTGGAGCAGCAGCTGCTCTACTCTGAGCCCCTCCCGGATGGCCGAACTTCTCACCCTATCTCTAAGGGAGAGGCCAGCCACCCTTCGGAGGAAGCTCATTTCTGCCGCTTGTATCCGCCATCTCGTTCTTTCGGTCACTACCCACAGCTCGTGGCCATAGGTGAGGGTAGGGACGTAGATCGACCGGTAAATTGAGAGCTTCGCTTTTACACTCAGCTCCCTCTTCACCACGACGGACCGGTGCAACGTCCGCATTACTGCAGCTGCAGCCTCAATCCGTCTGTCGATCTCCGGCTCCCTTCTCCCATCACTCGCGAACAAGACCCCGAGATACTTGAACTCCTCCACTTGGGGCAGGAACTCATCCCCGACCCGGAGTGGGCACTCCACCCTTTTCCGGCTGAGAACCATGGCCTCAGATTTGGAGGTGCTGATCCTCATTCCCGCTGCTTCACACTCGGCTGCGAACCGTTCCAGTGCGAGCTGGAGGCCCTCACCCGATGAAGCCAACAGAACCACATCATCTGCAAAAATCAGAGATGAGATTCTGAGGCCACCAAAGCGAAAGCTTGGTGGCCTCAGCTTTCTACTAATGGGAACCAAATCATTGCTACCTGACACTCGATGTAGAGGTGGGGAAATGGCTTGTTTTACACATACAGGTTTAGTTTGGGATGAGGGATTATTTAGGACTGTGAATGATGCAAAGTTACTTCAGTGAAGTCCAAGAATAAAAGCACAGAAGTTGAAATGAGTAGAAAACATCTCATCTTAGCATTCCTATATCATCGAATACGTGAGCCCCACTTCTGCTTCGTGTTGATGGACTGTGACAAGTTTCCATATTTAGCCAAGCTTAGCTGAGGTGGAGCCTAGCAGACAGCTAGCACACATCTGCGTCACTACAACCACCTGTCAAAGAGGCCACGCCCCTAAAAATGCAAACTTTAAGCTTTAAACAGGCGACACAGGTGTTATGAAGTAGGACGTTTTCTACAGAGACCAAACCAGCTTGTGTGTCCGGCTGTAAACGTGTTTATTTCTGCCGTAAAGTTTAAACATGCGAGTTTGCGGGGTGCCCCGCTGCTGCCCCTGGTGGACGTCAGTGGAACTGCAACTTTTGGTACAGCACCACCTTCAGCCACAGCTAGATTCTTCTTCTAGTCACGGACGTTTTCCCAGATGCTCCCCCTGAGTTACTGTTTGAAACGGTGCCATCGGCCAAACGGAGCAGATCCAGTCTGTGAGGCTCGTGCTCAGCTCAGGGTTCACGGCCCACTGCACACTCACAGGAGGCTTTAAACACCCTCCTCACTTTCACACGTCTCTCTGCAACGTCCAGGTCAGTGTCGAGCAGCTGAAGAAGTTATTGTGTTTGAGGATGTGCCGTCCATTGCTCTGCAGAGTTCAGCTTTTCTCTGCTTCACTCGTCCTTCGTTAAATCATGCTTGATAAAAGAAATTAAAGCCTGTATACGAAAACAAAAAACCCCAAAATCGATCATCTGAGTTTGTGTCTCCCACGGCGACAGCTTAGACGGGATAATTCGGGGCTCACATGCCTTAGATTACCTTTAAGGAGGGGGAGTGATGATGACTTAAGCCGTGACATTTAGAGGGAAACCCATATTTCCAGTGTTTTTACCAACTCTTTAATCCACAGGATCAACATTTATTAACTTCTCAGCTTTATAGTGTTTGGTCAGAAAGGCCTGAAACATAATATACTGACAGAGCCTCGTTAATAACTCATTGCATTCTGTGTTTTCTGCTCAGTTTAAGTTAAACTTCATTTCTTCTGCTCGTTGTCATTCTGAAGCTGCAGGGAAGCGAACAGCAGGACACAGAGCAGCCTGTGGGACGAACCGAGCAGTGGAGCGGGGAACACGAGTGGGTGTCACTGTGGACCGCCACGTTCATCTAAATCATCTGTGTCTTAAATGTTGTCGGTGTGTTGGCTCGGCAGGCCTGTAGCTCCGAATCATTTGTTAGTCGTTGATTTGCTGTGAAGCGCTCGCCACGTTTAAATGCAGAAATAAACTGATTTAATCAGAGTCTGAAAGCCAGCATTTAATCAGCTTCAAAACTAAAGTTTGTGACCCAAGACAAAAGATCCAGAATCACGTGCTGCACGGCGCCAAACAGGGAACCAGATCTGTGAGGGAACACAGACTTATATCCCTTTTTCTTAGTTTGCTGTGCTTCATAATCGCAGAGCTTTAGTTTGTTTCTTCTGTTAGTGTCTCTGGTTCTGACGCCTGAAATAAAGATGGCGACACGCACGCACAGTGCTTTTTGTTGTTCCTACAGTAGCCGATGATAGTCAGCAGTATTTTCTATTCATATTATGTCAGCTACTTATGTTAAGTGCTTTTTTAGTATTGCTTTAATCCAACTCTACTTGCAGAAAGACAATACAGTCTTAAATCCTTGAATTCCTTGAAGCAGGATTTGGTCTTATCCAGGTAACCTCAGAGTGAACCCGGGTCAAAGGTGCTTCACTCCTTACTTTGACCTCTGCAGGGAGAGCAGGAGTGGCTGTATTACCCTGAAGAGCATCAGTAATACACATTGATATCTGATCATAAAAGATAACCTTTACACTATACTTGCTGACCTCATGTGGACTATATTTAAATTCTGAATTGATATTTACTCCCAAACACTTAAACAGGTCAGAATCTGCAGCTGAGGGAATGAAAACTTAAACTGTTGGGAGCAACTGGTTTAAAATAATCTGAAAGTGTCTGATTTTCATATTTACAGCGTGTTCGTAGAGTCTCTATTGGGCAAATTTGTTCTATGTGTGTAAAATGTTGAGCTAAAACCACTGAACCCAAACTGTGCATGTGTTAATCTGCTGATTCTGACTCACACTGATGTGACCAGCTGCAGTGATTTCCACGTGTGCTGAACTAACCTGGATCTACTTAAACATTAAAGCTCACAGTCCCACAGCCTGATGCAGACTCCAAGATCTAATATTTAGCCAAAGTGTGATAAATCAGCAGATTAACAATCATCTCTCGTTTTAAACACCATTTAAAGTCTGTGGAGCAGGAGACGCTCGCGGGGATCATTTTCTCGAGAAGAAAATTCACCTGATCTGATCTTCTAGATTGGTCAGAAGATGCTAACACCGGCCTGTCATGTGACTGTGCAGGTGTAACCCTGATTTAACTTAACCAGCTGATAACCAGCTTTCCATATTTAAGACTGTCCAGTTCTAATCTGCTGTCACGTGTGTTTGTTAGTCATTAGTCAGTGCCAGCATGTCACCATCGCACAGTCGTCAGACCCTCCCAGCCTGCAGGGAAGTGAGGCTGAAGCAGAATGTTCTCCTCTGGTTTGAAAGTGGACCGCGTTTTCATTCTTAGGATTTATTTTAAACCAAACTTTCTGCCGTCATAAAGACACTTCAAACTCTCCAGGCCCGTCTGGGCCGACAGCCGGCGGATGTTAATTTTCAGGTTTTCAGTGGAACAATATTTTAAAGTAGGGGCTCCCCGGAGGCTTCTGATGGCGGCATACTTTAGATGCGCTCCACGTACATGCAGAGCACACATCTGAATTCAGCCGAGGACCCGCTCCAGACCACACTCTCGTCTCGTTTCCGTCTTCCATCGTTTCCTGTCTGGCTCGTTTAATGAGGGAAGTTAAAAAAAAGAGTGGATGGTTTTCATTCCTGATGAAGCTGAAATGGACGAGACATAAACAGGTTAAGAGGCAGCAGGGAGTTCGGAGACAGGAGGCCTGGGTCTGAGTTTACTGTTCCCGAGGAGAACGTGATGTCATGAAGTGAGAACGCCGATGTGATTGCATCTCCACTCCGTCCTCGCCACTGCTTTGACTCCATTAGCAGACGATGAGCTCTTGAAATGAAGCTGGTGGAAAACATCAGCTGTCACTCAGCTTTAAAAAGCAGCAGCCATTAGGCACAAAGACGCGGAGCTCTTCATCAGCCGGCAGAGATGGCTGTATTTTCTGCTCAGATTGCAGTTAATTACACCGACGTGGGATAAAGAGCACGGGTGGCTCATCTGTTTCTGCCTGATTCTTTCTAATCACTGAGAATTAACCAGAGTGTTGATGATGTTGGACGTCAGCCTCTTCGTGTCCGGTTCGGGTCCTGACATGTTGAACGCTCACAGAAACATCAAATGTCAGCGTCAGGGATACAATCACGCTGGGCTGTGAACTAAAGGATGCTTCATCGATGAAAATGATAAACCTGCAGGGGGCTAAAATCAAAAACATGACACCGTGTCCTGATGGAACTCCACCCACATCTGAAGCAGGGCGTCGCCGTGGACAGTCTGAGGTGCACCCTGGTGGTGTCGGATGGACCGAAACATAATGTCCCCGAGATGATCAGAAGAGCACGCCTATCACACGTGCTCAGGGGGAACCTGCTCTTATCTGTGAAGGGCACAGCTGTCCACTGGTGGGCCGGGCAGTGACCCTCCCTGTGAAGTGTATCTCCGATTGGTTGGTCAGAGACGTTGACCTCAGCAGCCTGCCGGAGGTCATTTTGTAGCACTGGCAGCACTCACCCTGCTCCTCCTTGGTTGTGTCATTGTTGCCCCTCTAGAGCTCCTGTTGTTAATTTCATGAACACCAAAGCAGCTGAAAGTGATGAACAGCCCCTCTGATGCTTGACTGACCAGGTCAATATCCCAGACGTTTAACTGACCCGATGCCGTACTCTGATTAAAACGTCCTCCTTTGATGTTTCCCTGAAACGTGTTTCAGGAACAGAATTAAAGTGTTTAATTAATACATACTGAAAACACAAGGACAACAGCAAGTTTAGCAGGTGAGTTTGTAGCTGCTTTTAAAACATGATCACAGATGTAAGACTTCCAGAGTCTGCGAGCCACTGTTGCAAATAATGAGTCGAGCCATCTGTGTGACTCATCAGATGTGTGCGACAGCGAGTTGACGACTTTGGAAAGTAAAGTTGAAAAGTAATTCACAGATGAGCAAAACACAAACACAAGCGATGCCTCTTTTCAGCCGCGTCACAGCAAACAATGAAGCGCAGCCATGTTTTTATTAAACACCAGCAGCCAGTCTATCAGGTCGAATGTACGCTTCATTAAAGAATGTAAAGGTTACTGGATAAAATGATACTGGAAACCTGATGGTTATGAAACTCAGTTCTGACAAAGAAAAAAGGCTTTTGCACATTTTCGATGAAAGATTTTTGATAAAACTGTAAAGCAGCTTCAGCGTCGTGTGAAAGCTGTCAGACGCTGGAAAGTCTAAAGCAGGAGAGAGAAACTGTGTCCATGGTGACACCATCCATCAGCGTCACTGCGAGTGTCAGAGTGGACCCGTCAAAGCAGAACGCCGCAGGGCGCCGAAAAACGTTTGACAGCTGAGAATGATGCAGCTACTGCGAGGCACACCCCCTGACTGAAGATCTGATGATCGCTCATCTTTTATCAGAGACGCTCGCAGCTCAGTGATGATGATGAAAACGCAAAAAGATGAGCTCATGAATTATCAGCCTGGTTTAACTTTACTATTCTGGGACACGCACACACACACGTGCGCATGCACACACACGTGCACACACACACACACACACACACAGGTTAAGATAAGTTAAACCTTTATTCGTCACAGCAGACAGTACAAGCTGAGAGCAGGAAAATTAAGAAAAAAACAGAAAACAATGTGATAGAATAAGATGCTACTGTATATAAAATAGAATAAAATACCATGTACAATAGAATAAGTACTATACAAATAGAATAAACACTTGCACATCAGTGACAGTTACAGTTGTGTGCATGTGTGTGTGTGCAGTCATCTGCAGAGACCACGTTGTAGAGTCTGACAGCAGTAGGGAGGAAACATCGTGGGTGCCGCCACTGATGGAGCGGCTCAGTGCAGCTCAGGTTCAGCTGCTCAATGATGCAAATCATCTAATCGGCCAATCATGTAGCAGGACGGTGCACAGCAGCATTTAGGCATGTAGACACAAACTGAGAATCAGACTGAGGTCAGCTTAAGTGACTTTGACTGTGGTGTCATCTGCTGGGATTCAGATCCAGGGTCCTGCCTTGCATCAGCAGTGCAGGCTGGTGCTGTAATGGTGTGGGGGATCTCTCTTTGGCTCACCCTTGACCTCCTTAGTCCCAGTTTAGCACATACCTCAGCCTACCTGAGTGCTGTTGTCCATCTCTGTACGCTGCCTCCAGCAGGACGTCACAGAGCTCAGACCTTCTCAAACTGGTTTCTTGAACATGACGATGACTGTCGCTGTGGTTTGGTGCTACATAAGTCAAACTGGACTGAAGTCAAGTCAAGTAATCTTTATTTCCCTGTTGGAAATAATCCCTGTTGGACAACGTCTCCCACCCCATGCAGCAGACTGTGACAGCACTGAGCAGCTCCTTCAGTGGGAGACTGCGGCACCCACGGTGTGGGACGGAGAGATTTCGCAGGTCTTTCCTCCCCACTGCTGTCAGACTCCATAATAAAGACTTTAACTGATCAAGCACACACATCCATACATATGCAATAATACTAAGTGCAATAATCCTTTCTGTCATCGTTGTATTTTTACTCAGTTGTATATAGTATTTGTATTTGTATTCTATTTTTATCTTATTGTATATTTATTTTATTCTACTGTATATAGTATTTTTTTTTATTCTATTCTGTACAGCTGTGTACTGTATTTATTCTTATTGTATTCTAATTTTTGCCTCATAACTTTTGCACTGTCCACTTCCTGCTGTGACAAAACAAATTTCCCACGTGTGGGACTAATAAAGGTTATCTTATCTTATCTTATCTTATTTATATAGCACATTTAAAAGACGTCAAGTGTCGGCCAAAGTGCTGAACAGAGGGATGATATGGTCAAAGAATAAAAAAAAAAAAGAATTGTAAGACATGTAAGAGTATATAGCATATAATGTAGATGCAATTTTCCCATAGAAACATAGAATTGAATAAAATCGATTCTATGTTTAACTGGTAGCCAATGTAGAGATGCAAGTACCGGGGTAATAGTCTCTGTTTCTAGTACCCGTCAGGAGCCTTGCGGCTGCATTTTGAACAAGTTGCAGGCGGGTCAGGCTTGAGTGACAGATGCCTAAATAGAGAGAGTTACAGTAGTCAAGACGTGACGATAGGAAAGCATGGATAACAGTGTTCAGGTCTTTAGATGACAGGATATTTTTGAGTTTAGAAACGCTCCTGAGTTGAAAAAAACTGCCACGAACGACTGAATTTATTTGCTTGTCCAGCTTGAGAGTGGAATCAAAAATGAAACCAAGATTTTTTACGTGGGGATGTACACGAGCTGATAATGGGCCCAAATCGTTTCTTATGAGACTAACAGAGTCCTGCTTACCGAAGATTATCATGTCGGTTTTGTCGTGATTTAGTTTGAGAAAGTTCAGAGACATCCAGCAATGTATGTCGCTAAGACACTCTGAGACTTTCTGCAGCGTACTGTCAGCACCTGGTTTTAGAGAGAGGTAGAAATGTGCATCGTCTGCATCGGAGTGACAGGAGATCTGGTGTTTCTGAAAAATGGAGCCTAATGCGAGCATGTATAAGGAGAACAAGGCCGGGCCCAGAATAGAGCCCTGAGGTATTCCACAGGTGAGAGTAGCTGGGAGGAGTATTTGTTACCCAGCATCACAGAGTAGGATCAGCTCTCCAGGTAAGAGGCAAACCATGTTAGAGCAGAGCCTCGAATGCAGACACGTCTGTAGACGGTTTAACAGGATTGTGTGGTCGACAGTGTCAAAGGCTGCGCTCAGGTCTAGAAGGATGACAACTGTGCTTTTTCCAGAGTCACCAGCTAGAAGCACATCATTGAACACCTTCAGTAGAGACTCTGTGCTGTGGAAGGCTCTGAAACCACACTGATATTTGTCTCAATCTCAGAATTAAGGCAGTTCTAAAAAGAGCGTCCAACCCAGTACAACAAAGCCCCAGTCAGTGTACTTTCTCATTTGCAGTTCAAAACCAGCTGGGCTTGTTCAGACTCGAGTGCCTGATTACAAAAGCTCTTTGTGTTCTGCGCACTCTGACCTGCAGCTCAGCAGGTCATCTACTTATTGAAACAGTTGGTAGTTTGATCCCTGCCTGCTCCAGACAATCAAGACACTAACCCCCGGTGGCTCTTAGATGCATCCTTTGGAGTGTGAACGATAGATAATATATTCATGAAGGTAAAAAGTATGAACCAGTCCCAGTATGAGAGTGGTGCTTTCTGTCCTCACGGCTCATGAGCAGTGAAAGAAAAGCCTCTCTGTGGTTTTGAATGTTTCTACATCATGTTTGTTTGGAAACATTTCTATTTTGTTGTCTTCTTTCCTTCCCTGATCTTAAAAAGCAGTCTGACAATGAAAAAGACGTCAGGAATGCAAAATCAGGAAGGCGACACAGGAGAGGAAAACTTCCAGGATGAAAAAATGAAGCTCGACGGCTGAGGCTGTCTTCCAGAAACAGCCTTGGCAAAATAAAGATTCAGATGATCTCAGAGGAGCGTGTAGCTGAAAGCCAGGTGGAAGCAAAACAGGATGAAGCTACGGAGAAACAGAGAGAGCCAAGACGTGCAGGAAATGTAAAGGTCAGCCTGGATCCACGAGGCTGTTTTTCAGACCGCAGCAGCTGAAGGTAATCTGAGAGCGCCAGATGTCAACAGCTGCAATCAACACTAAGAAGGAAAAACAGCAAAGTGTTCGCCTCGTGCTTCTCCAAATGCTGCAGGAAGGAATAGATTCAAGATACAAGCAGACATCTCACAAACAAAAGGACAACTGACGCAGCCCAAGTGCTCAGCAAAGGCCATGAAACACCAGAACCGAGCCCAGAAATCACCATCCTCACGGTGTCGCCTCAGAAACTCGTGTTTCTAAGGCTCGTATTTTTATGTATCTGCCTTTAATGCTGCGTTTTTCATCCAGACCGGTGCACAGATCTCTGTGGTGCAGGGCACAGCTGTGATTGGCAGTGTTTTAGGAAGTGCCCAGTTTGTTTTTGCATCGCCTTCTGTTGGCAGAGCATGCATTTTAATATTGCTTTATGGTGTTCGTTTGAGTGAAGCCAAGATCGAGATTTGATCAATGGTGCAGGCCTTGATTCAAACTCGTCTTTTATTCTCTCACACCTAAATAATAAATGGATCGTCCTCACAGACCAGCTTCACTCTGACGCCCCAGTAAGAATGTAAAGCCTGAGGTGGCAGGTCCACACTAACAGTCCCTCATGTGGGTGCAAAGTGATTGACCGGAAGCAGAGGAGAACATGTCAGCTCTGCACAATCATCAGTAAACTGCAAATATATTTAGCACCTTTTATCCTTTAAAGTCTCCATCAGTCCATCGATTCAGCCAACACGGCTGCTGTGTCAGTGTCAAACGTGTGGCCTGTGGCCCAGAACTGGTCACCAGTTAAAAGAGCCACTACTGTGGAACTGGTTCAGTTCTTTTCTAATCCAGATTCAGGATTTTACCTGTTCAAGTGACCAGCCTCAGCCACACCTCTGAAACTCCGGAATCATCTCCCTCTTCACATTATCTTCCTCACTGACAATCTTTACCTGAAAACAGCCTCGTATTATTATTTTTCTCAGCTTCAGACTTGTTTCAGGTTCCTGTGTTGTTGTTTTTACTTTAATTGAATGATTGACTGCCTCTTGCCTTCTAGACAGCTGGGATACGCTCTGGTCCCCCGTGATCCTGAACTGGATAAGGAGAGGAAAAATCGATAGCTTTGGAAAGAAAAGCGTGGGGACTTCTTTAAGTTTCCTGAAGATGTTTCATCTGAGAAGCTTCTTCAGTTCTCAGAGCAACTGGTGGAAAGTCCCAGGTTTAATCCCTGTGGGACGGACCCCCCAATCATCCTCTGCCTAATCACACAAGCCAAGGTGTGAAAACTGGTGTGGGTCACAATCAGCAAAGGTTTCAGGTGAACTCACTGTGAAACCTGGCCCCACCCTATCATGTGATTTCCTGAGCTCAGATGGCCCCTGAAACTACAGATACTGGATGCCTGTGCTGGCATTTCTCCTGCGGTGTTGCTATCACCGTGTGAAGAGTGGGAGAAGAGGGTTGCATTGACAATCCAACACAATGGGCAGCACATTGAACACATTTTATAAGTGGTCAGAAACGTAAATAACTCATGAAAGAACAAAGTTACGTTGAAACCAAGCACACCATTGTTGTTCTTGTGACATTACCAATAAGTTTGATGTGTCACATGGCCCTCTTCCTATTGAAGAAACAAAAGTTGTATCCAAGATGGCCGACTTCTAAATGGCCACCACCCATCTTGAGGAGTTTGCCCCTCACATATACTAATGTGCAGCAAACAGGACTTTAATATCACCAACCATTCCCATGTTATTATGGTGTATCCATATAAATGGCCCACCCTGTATATGGCAGACAGTTGGTGTTGTAAGCCCCGCCCTCTGTTAAAAGATGGTCGTTCACAGTGGACATAGATGTTTCTTTCACTCCTCTTTCAAACCCTCTTTCTTCTCTGTCCAGCATGTGAACATTGGTGTCCTCAAAGTGTGACCTTTAACCTTCAGATGCAGATATACAGCCAAGTGTTGTCTGTGTGGAGTTTGCGTGGGCTCTGTCCGGGTACTCTGGTTTCCTCCCACAGTTCAAAGACATTCAATTCAATTTTATTTATATAGCGCCAAATCACAACAAAAGTCGCCTCAAGGCGCTTCATAGATACAGAGAAAAACCCAACAATCATATGACCCCCTATGAGCAAGCACTTTGGCGACAGTGGGAAGGAAAAACTCCCTTTTAACAGGAAGAAACCTCCAGCAGAACCAGGATCAGGGAGGGGCGGGGCCATCTGCTGTGATTGGTTGGGGTGAGAACACTAACATGCAGTTAGTGGGGTCAGGATTGCCCATAGGTGTGAATGTGAATCTGTCTCTATGCGTTAGCCCTGCAGCAGACTGGTGACCTGTCCAAGGTGTGCCCCGCCTCTCACCCTAAGACAGCTGGTATCGCAACCCTGACAGGGATGGATGTTTCTTTGATACTTTTGCTTCCTGTGCAGCACTTTAGTCAAAATCTGAGTTTAATTTTGCCATAAAAATAAACTGACTTTAATGAGATGGATGTACGGAGCGTAGACATGTCCTCGATGCAGCTGAGGAGCTACAAAGTGCAGTGTGACTGAGAGCAGCGAATAATAAAACTTTCAGGCACTGGCTTTCTTCTTACTTCCTTTTAATGGTCAAAATGAAACGAAAGGCGAAACTAAGGTCACGTTCGTGCTTAAAAACGTTGATGCTTTCCTGCGTGATGTACAACTTCTACCAAGACTGCTTACCTCTCAGTGAACCAATCAGATGATGTTGGACAAAGATCACAGCGCAAATTATTCAAGAGGTAAAAGGTGTATGCTGTAATGTCCGATGATGTCAAGGTGGGTGAACGACCTGCTGTATGTGTTTGTAATGTTCGCCCAGAAGGAAACACCAAGCTGCATGACTGTGATTCAGAGATGATTCGAAAAACATTTGAAGTTCTTCTGAGAACACGAAAGACCTGAAGAGCTCGAAATGACGTTGAAGCAGCGATAGGTGGAAAAACACGCATGTCACATGTCCTAAACCTCATTGTTTGCCACACCTTCAAAGCCGTTTCTGAAGCTATGGATCTGTTTATCAGTGTGCCCACACTCCACCACGACCAGTTTCCTGCCGTTCAGAAAAAGCGACGCAATGAGCACCGAGAGCTTGAACACCCAGAGGTCATGCACTCTGCTAATTCCTGCAGCCTTCAGATGATCAATGAGCATCTTACTGCAGCCAAAACTGTTTTGATTTCAGTTCCAGTAAATGCTGAGCAAAGCCTCGCAGTGAACTCCTGATCTGCAGAACTGTGAGAGATCTATCAACTGCATTCATCATCTCGTACAGAAACAGCTGTTTGTCAGCGCTGCATGGCTCAGTCAGTCAGCTCTGTGGCTTTTAGCTTTGAGGTTGAGGGTTCAACTCCTGCTGAAAACACTATTCTTTCTCTTCAGCCACAACATTTAGATGTTTCTGCTTCGGGTTCCATGAATGCAGCATCGACTTGTTTGGTAGGAAACGTGACGAGCTTGAAACACCCGATCGAGGTCGGGTTCATGATTATTCATACGGCACATTTAATGTAGAGCACTTGGGTCACACGGTCTTAAAACTGTATCTAACCCCGAGAAAAACGTCACTAAGGATCCAGAAAAATCAAATAAAAACGATAAATAAAAGTAAAAGCAGAATAAAGTGCAGTCAAAAGCTTCATCCCCTCGCCATCAGAGCATCCGGGCAGATGACCTCAGAGCTCTGATGTCTTGGTCGGTCGGTCCTCCTCGGACAACCTAGTTTTTGTATGCATGCATTCTCCCTTTTTCCTCTCCCCTGCCTGTGGGGCTTTGTTTACAGAAGTTTCCAGTTAAGACGTGGCTCGAACGGCCTCCAACCCGGAAGTTTGTTGGATTTTTGGGGCACTGTAAATAAACGCACTGTTTTCATCTTCACCAGAGCGCTGCACCTCCACAGCTTACAGGTGTGAGCTTTGAAATCAAGTTTAAGCTCAGTCAGTCAGTTTTTGTAGCTTATTTCCTGTTTGCACTGTTAGTGCCTCCTTCATTACATCCATGAACCAACTCTGAGGTCATAATCTTTTCAGCCACCACTGCGCCTCCTCTGTGCATATCCAAACTGTCTCAGCGTCGCTTCTCTAGCTGCTCAGCCTGAGCCGTCCCTCCGATGAACTCGCTTCTAATCCTGCCCCTCCTGGTGATCCTCAACTCTGCCACCGCCAGCTCGGCCTCCCATCTTTGTGTCGGCGCCAAAGTCTCCTCGCTGCCGTTTAATGAGAGCTTATCAGATTTGTTGGCTTGGACAAATTGCTTTGCTCTGAAACAGTTCACTGCCCTGACGGGCGAGGACGGTTCAATTATCACTGCAGAGCCAAACGAGAGTGGACAGAAAGAGCGTTAACCGTTTCTGCACGCTCACCATCTGCAGTCGCACGAACAGCACGGACTTCAGGTTTTGCCTTCTTCAGCATTTTGCAGCGTCCGTGAGAGATGCAGTGGAAGATCAGGTGTTTTTGTGCCATGAATCATTAGCTTTAGATGGGTTTTGTTGATTGGTCCAAACTCAGATGCTCATCTGTCTCTTTTGGAGGTCTCAGATTTACAAGAGATAACCGTCCCACTTTAGAGACCTAAAAGTCCACCTTAAGAGGTTGGAGGGATGGTGGTAGTATCACCATCCTGTCTGGACCTTTACATTCTGCATTTTCCTTCATCATAATTTCTTCCAAACTCACTGATTTCATTTTTTTTTCTTGTTAGGTTTAGTCACTCAAGACTGCTCGGTCAGGTTTTAGGTGCTAAAAGCACTGTGGCTGGGTCGAAGAACACACACCTGACTGCTGAACCTTTGCATGGCTCAAGTGTGACAGTTTGCGGTGCTGCATTAGAACAGACTGTTTGTTACAGTCTGGCTGAGGCAGACTGTAAGGAGTGAAGAGGCAGACCCAAGTGCAGACACGAGACAAGGAAGAACAACCGACGCTTGGACGAGGAATGAATGAACACACAGACTAAAAGCACACAGGAGGTGGAAACACGTGGAGAAACAGCTGACGCAAATGAACATAATGACGTCACAGTGGAAGAGTAAAACTAAACACATTGAACACAGGAACACAAGACCTCTTCAAAATAAAACAGGAAACATCATGTTGTCATGTCTGTGTCTCATTAACTTGACAATAAGAGACATGCAGACATGAAACACATGAAGGAAAAGGGAGACGTAACACGGGCTGAAAACACAAGCGGAGACTAACAAAGCCTAAACCCTAACCATTAAAAATGAATGCCTAACCCTAAACCTAACCAGTGATGGGAATAATGGTGTTACAAGTAACGGCGTTACAAACGACGTAAATTTTTTTTAAGTAACAAGTAATCTAACTAATTACTATTCCTATCGTTACAACACCGTTACAGTTACCAACAAAAAATGCCGCGTGTTACTATTTTTCAGCAAACAGACGGTTGAAGTTGTGTTCAGTTTACCGCTTCTTATATCAGCTGCACGGACGGTAACGATCACACCTGGATCGCACGAGTGCTGCTGTTTGACTGAGGAAGAGTAAAGTAGTCGTGGCAAGCCAATCACATGACCACTTAAAGACAAAGCAACAAGGTGACATATACCAGTTTGTAAACTGTGTTGATCGGCCACGTAAAACCAGAGTCATGATAAGAGTTTTGAGATGTGAGAGATTTGTGACGTTCAGCGTGTTTGGAGTGTGTAGTTAATGTGTTGTCTTGTGTAGTTAGTGTGTAGTGCTGGGAATAGTGTGTGTCAGAACAATGAGGCGACTGCTGTCGCAGTCTGTGGAACCAGCTTCCAGTTTGGATTCGGGAGACAGACACTATCTCTACTTTCAAGATTAGGCTTCAAACTTTCCTTTTTGCTAAAGCATATAGTTAGGGCTGGACCAGGTGACCCTGAATCCTCCCTTAGTTATGCTGCAATAGACGTAGGCTGCCGGGGATTCCCATGATGCACTGAGTTTTTCCTTTCCAGTCACCTTTCTCACTCACTATGTGTTAACAGACCTCTCTGCATTGAATCATATCTGTTATTAACCTCTGTCTCTCTTCCACAGCATGTCTTTATCCTGTCTTCCTTCTCTCACCCCAACCGGTCGCAGCAGATGGCCCCGCCCCTCCCTGAGCCTGGTTCTGCTGGAGGTTTCTTCCTGTTAAAAGGGAGTTTTTCCTTCCCACTGTCGCCAAAGTGCTTGCTCATAGGGGCTCATATGATTGTTGGGTTTTTCTCTGTATCTATGAAGCGCCTTGAGGCGACTTTTGTTGTGATTTGGCGCTATATAAATAAAATTGAATTGAATTGAATTGAATCCAGGTAGAAACAGCAGTGACACACCTGCTGCTGTCAGACCTGCAGGTATCAGGCTGTGATGTTTCCTTTATAGTGGACAGAAATTATTGTTTTGGAGTGGCACAAATAATTTGTGGCATCTTATTGAAGAACAGCTGATTGTTCTGTAAATAGTTTGAAATGGTTATTTAAAAAAGGGTAAAAGGTAAATGGCTGCAAATAACTTTGTTGTTTGCAAAACTTGTGCATATGATTTTAAAATTGACCATTTATATTTGCATTTAAAGTTATGAAATGTGATTCATTAAACATGTTTGTGGTTCTTACAGTAAAAATATAACTTTTTCTATTCTGATATGTGTGTTTGTCTGGTTTTAGATCAATTGTGTTAATACAGTTTGTCAAAATGAAAACATGACTGTAAATTCAGACACGTGAGGTTGTGCTGAAAAGAATGAGACCAAACAAGGCAAAGTAAACAGTTTTTAAAGGTAAAATGTGGGAAAATCAAAAGTAGTAAAAAGTGGCCAATTCTACCCTGGAGCCCAGAGGGTTAAACTTTTTTTTTTAAAGTGACGCAGTAGTTACTTTTCAAGTAATTAATTACTTTTAGAATATTGTAACTCAGTTACTAACTCAGTTACTTTGTTGAAGTAGTAACTAGTAACTATAATTAATTACTTTTTCAAAGTAACTTGCACAACACTGAACCTAACCTTGTGAGTGTGTCCTCACAAGTATAGTAGAATGCAGATATCCGTCCTCACAAAGATAGCTGGACAGGAACACACACACGCACACGCACACACACACACACACACACACACACACACACACACACACACACACACTGAGTCCAGTTGTTGCAGAAAGAGGCTGGATCACAGCTGCTCCACAGGAATAACCAAAGTGGGTGAGCTTCATATTGTCAGGTAGATCCTACAGTAATATACAGAAAACCCAACAATCATATGACCCCCTATGAGCAGCACTTTGGCGACAGTGGGAAGGAAAAAACTCCCTTTTAACAGGAAGAAACTTCCAGCAGAACCAGGCTCAGGGAGGGGAGGGGCCATCTGCTGTGATTGGCTGGGACGAGAGAAGAAAGGCAGGATAAAGACTTTTGTCTTTGTTTTCACCAACTTCTTGTGTTGATCCCAGGATGATGGGCAGCACTATATCAACAATATCGACTGGATGAGCAATCAGCTTTGGCAGGGGGGCGTCGTCACTTTGCTGTCCCTCACACGTTATGCATATTTACAACAACACACTCAGAGAGAAAGGTTATCAAAGTGAATAAAGTACATACATATCGGACAGACACACCATCAGGGAACTTTGCTGATTAGTTAAGTCTGCGCAGCGGCTTAGTCCCAGTTCTCTCAGTTCTCTTCGCACTGTGTATGTGCAAATACTCTCACTCTGACTTTTAAGCATAAAACCGAGTTGTGCTATTGAAGTCTTGAACGACTTTCATCAGAACACTGAAATTCACACCTCTCTCTCTCACCTTCGTCCTCCCAGGTTTTAGTCAAACGTTGGGATGTTCTTCACACATCGGGACCTCTCCTACATTTAAATCAGGATGAGCTCAGAGTACTTTCACTTGTGTTGTTCTCACTCAGGTTTTTTCATTTTATCTTTCACTTCTTAAACTTTGTCATTTTGTCTTTTGTTTTGTGTTATTCGATTGTTTGTGATTTACAACAAGACATAAACCTGACTTGGTGCAGGACACGTGCGTCCGTTATGGTGAACCTGTGGGCGGTTCTACAATAACCGTTTTTCATGCAGCTCACAGCTTCACATCACATCAGTCACACGTGAGAGCACAAATTTCCAGCATGGATCACTTTAACCTGCTGTCTCTCCAGGACTGTGATTTGCACTTGTGTGAGAATAGAACAGGAAGTGGTGAATTCACAGTGAGTGGGTGTCATGTGTCCCTGCCTGTCTCCACGGCTCACGCTGGCCATCGCACCTCAACCAGATCCAGCAGTGTGTCTGTGGTGGACAATTTCCTGCAGCGTGTTACACGTGACAAAGTCTCTCCTGAGTTCATGTTTGGAAACGGCTTCAGAGTCCTGTGAGCGCCATAAGAGACCTGCACATCCTGCTCCCTGGATTGATTCTGGAAATTGATTTTTTTCTGCAGGTGTGGACACAACCTTTTTCTCTTATAGACACTGAATTCTAAAATCAAAGGGTTTTTGTGCACAGAGAATCGCACTAACTAGGCTTTGCCCGCAGCATGCTGGAGGAAGAACATTCCTGCAGCTAAAGGGCAGCTCGGCTTTGTGGAGAAGGCACCGCAGACCAATTTGAAGGATGAAAAGCACACAGAGGTGAAAAGAGCAGCAGCCTGTTATACAGGCTTTGGATAGAAATGTTCAAAGGGTTATCTCTGTGCAGCCGCCCAGTCAGAACTTTCTAAATCTCTCTGCTACGATTGTTAGACCACAGGGGAGGCGAGAGGCGGGGTCTGGGCTGGACTGATCGCCAAGCTCATGCAGGGCTATTGTTTCCTGTTTCTGCATAGAAAAGGTTTATTAAAAGACAGAAGGTGCAGAAATAATGCACGGCACAAGGAGACGGCAGCAACATGCGTGAAACGATGCGCAGCTGCAGACTCACACTGAGGGGGATGCAGATGACTCTCAGTCCAAGCACGACACGGCGGGACTGAAAGTGTTAAACAGCGTGTTTTTGTGTGTATTTAATACAGTGCAGTATTTGTTACCGTGGTAGTAATCGCTTTAGTTAAAGCTGGTTCAGTCTGCTGAGCGTTCCTGTCACCAATCGCTGGATCAGCGATCCTCCTGGAACACGTCACCTGTGCCGTTTCCTGTTTCAGGTGACAAACGGAGGCTAAAATGAGGCATCAAGAGGACCAAACGCAGGTCTGCAGCAGCAGCAGGGCGAAAGCTTTTAGTCTGAGAGACGACCGGCACGTTACCTGCAGCAAGGAGATGAACATAAAACCCGTTTGCTGAACACCCGTGTGAATGTTGGACGTTTCTCGGTGCTAACATTAGAAAATGAACTTTCTCCCTAAAAGGTCAAATAAAAGCTGAGAGTAACGTGGTGTGAAATGCTTTTCTGATGGTTTTCTCGTGTTGTGCCTCACTTACCTGAAAGCACCCTCGGGGTGTTATCAGCAGGCTGCACATTAAGGGTCTGTCAGTACCCTTGAGTGCAGACAAGCATCATGAAACGGCCCAGAAAATACCAGAATTGGACCAAATCTAACAGGACGGCCGGGCCTGTTACCTGCAGACGGACAGAATGTCGGCTCAGTGAATTATTTTTTTGTTTGCTCTGATTTTTTTTTCCTAAAGAGTTGTTTTGATAGTAAAGAGGAGCATGATTGGCTAAAAGAATCCTCTACTTGGTCTTTGTGCCTTTATTCTGCCTCCTTAACAGACTTGTAGAGGCTCGTTCCCAATCATACATGAAAGTTTCGAGCACTAAGTACAAATTCAGGTCTTTACATCTTGGCTCATCAGGATGATTAAATGTCCTGAAGCTAAAATCGGTTCAGACGAACATCTCAGTCACACCAACATCTCCAACTAAAGGAAGAAAGTGAGCTTTTAATTCAGCAGGAAGCTGTTGGGATTTTAAATATTGCTGCTTCAGATAAACAGCTTCCATACTGAGCAGCATCTCTTTAAAAATAATCTGTCTCATCTTCAGAGGCGGCAAAAGTACAGACTTTAAGTAGAAGTACAGATACCAGTGTTTAAAAATACTGAAGTACTGAAGCAACTTCTTTACTCAACTAAAAAAGGTTCAGTCTGTGAAATGTGCTCAAAGTAAACAGCAGCTCCTTGGAGGACAGTCATAACAGCGAATGAATGTCAGCATCATCAGCTTCAATGCAAATTCATCTCTGCTCTGTTTTCTCTGGCACAAAGAAAAAAATGCGGCTTTTTGCTTGTATTTGATGAAATTAGCAGACGATGCTCGCTCCTCATCTGTGGCACCAACCAGATGCAAGTTTACAGAGATGCAGCTCCGCGTGAGCACGGCAGCCGTGTGTGAAGGCAGGAGTGATTTTCAGCCCTAAATGCTCCAAAGACGATATAAAGGAGGAATCTAAACATTATGTATATTTAGTCCAACACTGAGCATAAAGTTCACCCTGTGAGTTTGCCGAGCTGTGATGATCTTAACTTTACCTGCTCTGATTCCTGGAAACACAGCAACTGTGCATGTAGCATGCAGACACGTGTCAGTGTGTGTTTCCTGTAGCTGTTTGAAGAGTCACCTGCCACTTAAAAGCTTCACTGCTCTGGTGCAGCGAATGTGGCGTATGAAACATCCCTGAAATGATGTGCGTGTAATTAGTAATGAAAACTGCAGGAGCTGCAAAACAAAGCTTGAGAAAAGTCCTCGTGAACCCAGCGGCACTCATTATCCTGGTTCCCCGTTTATATAAGAAACACTGTGAGCGAGGATTAATGAGTTTAAGGGTCTCGTTAGCTCCACTACGTCCTGTTTGTGTCTTTATTACAGTGAAAACATTTCACAACATTAAGTGCGAAACTAAAGCCTGCGTAAACTGTTTGATGAATGCACGTCTGAATCACTTTGTGGATAAATATCTGCATCATTTTCAAAGATGATGAAGACGGATCTTGTTTGGCCCTCGACCCTCGTCATGACATGTGTGCATAAAAACATTTTTAAATACACCATATTTCACCACTTCTGAATAATTTCATCAAAGAAGCCACCGAGTTATAAATAATTACAAAACAAAGAGATTAAAAAAGATAATGTCCCATATATCATGAAAGTTATGAAGGATTGCACATGCATTCAGTTTCTGACACACAACATATTTCAGACGTGTTTTTAAACATTTGAACGAAGCTCAGATGATTCATTAGCATAGCTCAAATTTATGACACCACCATAAATACATGACCGTTTTATTACCGTCTCAGATCATTTGGTGGGCGGGGCCATAAATCTGCATTTGACACTTGATTAGCTCTCTCTTTATGCAAGCAGACAACACGAACACAGACAAATACACATCAGTGCAAATGTTTCTGTGACATGAAAACTGTCTGTGGGCAGCTGGAGTCACACACACACACACACACACACACACACACACACACACACACACACACACACACACACACACACACACACACACACACACACACACACACACACACACCTCGGGTAAGTGGTAGATGTATAACAGCACAGGGTCGTGAAGTACGCCGGTTTTTTAATCTTTGAAAACAAACTTTAGGCTTTAAACCTGCAACAAGGTGGAGCTCAAACACTGAGTCTGTTTGTCCAAGTCTGAAGGAGGGCTGTTTGGGATGACGTGCTGCTGCCTCGCTCTCTGTGCCGACTTGGCTGAGAACTTAATCACATCTCACTAGTTTGGGGTTCTAACCCATGAAGCCGCACTGTACACAAAAGCAACATCTAGCAAATCGGCATGTCTGCGAAGGCAGACGTCAGGTTTTCCTCTAATGCTCAGTGTTAATCACTTCATCAGTAATGATGCAGAAACACCCGCAGTTCACTCACTTCCTGGAAAAGACCGATCGTTTCCATCTTTAGATTCAGCCACTTCTTATTGGAGAATCCCAATCAGCATAATTAGAAAACTCGAGGCCGAGCAGATAAACAGCACAGCAGTAATTAAGCTAAACTGGCTGCTGCCTCCGAGCATTATGACTGAAAAGGCTTCAGTTTGGCTCTGGTGCTTTTTAGAGGCTGAGGAAGCAGCAGCAGCTCGGTGGTTTATTCTCCTCTCTGCACCCGTTACAAGCATCTTTTAATTAGACACAGGCTGCTCGCACCTGGCGAGGAAGCTGTGCAGGAGAAAGCTCCCCTCAGCGCGTTTTACAGGGAAATTATAGCTGCATGGAGGTTCCCAGCGGACTCTCCATAAGTCAGAGGAAGCCGAGACAAAGACACGGCTGTGGGTTTCCCTTCATTTAAATTCAGCACACGGCTCCACATGCTGCTTCTGCCAACTTGAATCGAGAGCTGAACTCAGCTTAACAAAAGGCAGCAGAGTTAGGGCGTCACCGATAACCTGAATCGCCGCCGCACGGCTCCAGGAACCAGTCCAGCCCTGCCTAGTGTCCATGTGTTAGTTTAATTTCAACTAGCACCGCCGACGCTGAAAGAACAGGTATTCCCATCTACAGCAGCTTATGTTGGGAGGAATGGCTGATCTCACACCTCCTCACTCTATTAACCTTTAAGACCTACCACAGACAAGCTCGCCAGAGTTTATATCTTTATATTTTTACATGCTGTAGGGCCATTTCAAGTTCAACTGTTATAGCCCCAACTTTAATATGTATGCATTAAGTCCATAATAACTACATACATTGCAAAAAAGTGCAATAAACTACAAAAAATTGATTTTTTTTTTTTACAAAATTTTCTAGTTAGAGAAATTTCAGAGGCTTATCCCTCAAAACTGTAAATACAAAAAAGTTGCACTAAATAGTTTCCAACCACAGGAAAGTTATTTTGAGTGTCTTCATAGTTTTATTTTTGAGAAAATAAACATTAAAATGCAAATTTGCAAAAAAAAAACAGCATATGCATCAAAGTAAAGTATGTCCAGCAGCAACTTGAGTTCTAAGCATCCCAGAAACTATAGAGAAAAGCATAAAGTCAAACATGACTTTTAAAAACACCAGTATAGGCTTATAAGGCCCTGAAGGTAAAAAAAAGAAAAAGAAAAAGAAGCAACAAAACTTTCCACGAAAATGACATCACTTCTGGTTTCAGGCAGGTAATGGCGGACATGCCATAGTTTGCGCTATGAACAGCTGATCGGATCGGCAAAGCGTGTTTCTGGAATATTGTTTTTGTTGCTGCAAGTGCTTTTTATGCAAGGAAACTGACGACATAAGATGTAAGTACAACTCCTCAGCTTTCATGTGCAAAAAAAATTACCGGGATTTAAAAATAGTTATGGTTGGTTTTTATTGTTTTACATTGCCATTTACTGTTACATTGTTTTATATTTCCATTTCTTGTGTTGTAAAGCACTTTGTGGTTTTTTTATCTGTGAAAAGCTATATATAAATAAATTTTACTTACTTACTTTTCCTGGGGAGACAATGACGTCGGAGGGTGAGCAGAAACGAATGAGCTCATTGTGCACAGGTTGGATATGGGAGGTCGTGGAGGAACGAGGAGGTAAAACATTAACAAGACGAAGAGAAGACATGATCTTCCTCGGCTCTTTGGTAGACTGGATGCTGGTTCTTTTGGATGACGAGGTTGATCAAACACAGGCTGCCTGAAGAGCAGGAAACCCCCAGAATAGCTGCTCAGCCATCCTGGACTTCAAACTGAAACAAACCAGGAGCACGACAACAGAAAAGATGAAAGTCTTTTAGAACAGGCTCCTCTAAGAGCATGTACATGAAAACAGCCTATAACATCCAACAATCCAAGCAGTTCCTACTGACGACAACGGCCAAAAGCGGGATCACCGGCACCTTAAAACCAGTTAGCTTTGGGCATACGAAGCTTATTTCCCAAACTTCCGATGGCCGGCACAGCTTGAAATCTGAACCTGTTCTGTGGCACGCCCGAACTTTTCTCAGACAAACCAAAAGTGTCACGGTGGTGCAGTGGTGAGCACTTTTTCCCCACGGCAGGTTCCTGGTCTGAATCTCCTCATCGGCAGTGGCCTCTGTGTGGAGTATCCCCCCCGAGAAGTCTGGCTTCCTCCGTGCTCGATCGTACGGCAGCGTCCTGACCTTGTAGCTGTAACAGCCTGCTCACACGACCCAAACCGTGCATCAGGCGGCTTTTTCTGTCATCATTTATTAAACGTGAGTTTCTTTGGGTAAGATGTGCGGAGCTGTGGGCGTCACTCTCAGTGTCACATCTGGTCCCGAGCGTCTCGCCGTCGTTTCCTGCGAGCAGCAGATGCGACTCGTCGTGCCTCATTAAGACACAGCAGGTTCCATCTTCAAGCCCTGACACCTTTTACTCACCCTGCTTCCTGTTTAACATGTAAGGTGGTATCACACATCTACCTGACTGCATCTTTATCTGTTAAACTGTCATCACAGCTCCATTACCAACACCACTGAAGGGTAGAGACGTCTAAATTTTGCACCGTGAAGTGGATTTTTCCTGGGTGGCTGCCTTTAGCAGCAGGGAGAGTGAATCTGGTTCAGGTTGGCATTGGTATTATCAGGGAAGCTCAGCGGGGAAATTGCCCTCCTGTCAAAGGGTTATTTCAGTCAGTCTTCCACACAGAAGAAATTTCCGGAGGGACTGCGAAACCATCGACCTGACACTCGGCCGCCCACTGAGCGGCAAAACTGCAAATACGAAAGGATCCGATTCGCTGCAAAGCTTCGGCCTTTCCTTTTTGCTCCTCCTGGCCATTTCTCACTCCAAATGCGTCTCCGTTTTCCTTCTGCCTTTGCTTTAGTTTTCGCTCGTATCCTGCAGATCAAACCTCCCATTTTATCAGAATGTGATGGTTCTACATGAGGGTGAGTAGGGCATGACATGACGGGACAAAGACGCCAAAAACAGGCCAAACTTAAGCCAACAGAACGCCTGAGACAATCCGTCCATATCAGTCATGAATGTTCTGCTGCGTTGGATTAAGCTTGGGATCAGGATAGTTAATGTCCGCACGTCTACTAACATATGTGCAGAAACTGATTTTGCATGTTTTGTGTTTGTTGCACTTAGTCATTTATTTAGTTACTATAACTAAATAGTTCCTTTTAGCTTTAGCTATGCATATTGTTTTGGGAATATAAAGGCTGTATTAATGCACTGAGAGCTGAAAAGCTCCAAAAATATCTACAGTATGTAAAAATGTAAAGAGAAGCTCTGAGACTCGCATAAAACAATCTGACTTAAACACAAACTTGCACAGATTCATCACACCACTGTCATTTTTCTTATTTGTGCCATTCTTGTCACAGTGATGGTTTCTGGTTTTGACCCAACAGTGAACAGTAAGAGACAATTTGGGGAAGTGGAGCTGAGAACCGTGCACAGCGTTTCTGTCCCTGCTGTGAAGAACTCAACAGCTGCAGTCATCTCTGACTCACGTTGGCCTTTGAGCTCAGGGCTGATGGTGAAACAAATCTCAGATGTCTTTGTTTAATACTATGTTAGTACACATAAATAACCCAGCACCATGGGGGGCTTACATAAGCACACTGGCTTGTGCTTATGTAACGTCTTTGCCAGAACAAACATGCAGATCAGCAACAATGACATCTCCGTATCGGATCAATCAGGGTGCGACGGAAACCGAGGCCAAAGGAAGCAGAGAGAGAGCTGACAGTATGATGTGCTTACTGTTCTGCCATGGTGAATATAGGAAGATAAAGGGTGTGGGAGTCATTCTGAAGGAGAGAGGACCAGACAGGATCATGAGTCTGAAGCTGGAAATCCAAGTGGTGACGCTGAATGTTGTCAACATCAGTGTCCAACTCCAGGCCTCGAGGGCCGGTGTCCTGCAACTTTTCCATGTGTTCCTGCTGCAACACACCTGAATAAAATTAGCAGGTCATTAGCAAGAGTATAGAACGTGACTGCATGCGTGGTGATTCAGCCATTTAATTCATGTTACAGCAGCTCATGAGTGAATGAACACGGTGCAATAAAAGTACATTTGTCCAAACACATACTTCACTTTTACTTGAGTAGGGTTACAGGTTGCCACCTCGGCATGCAGTCAAGTTCGATAGTCTTGCTAATGATCTACTCATTTTATTGAGGTGTGTTGCAGGACAGCCGCCCTCGAGGACTGGAGTTTGAGAACCCTGGTCTAAAGGATGCATTTGGAAATCCAGAAGAGGAAGCAGAAGAAGGATTAATGCTGCACAGAGTTCAGGAAGGAGCTGAGTGGTAGGGAAGAGTCGGCAGGTGACTGGGAAAGTTCAGCTGCAGTGCTGAGTGAAACTGCCAGGAGGTGTTTGCTGTTTCCTCTGAGGAAAGAGGACGAGGAGACTTTGAATACTTTCCTGCTCTTCCTCATTCCTCCACAAAGGACGAGGTAAGAGAGGAGTGCTGAGAGGTGGCAAAGCTGTTGTACGTGAGTGTCGACTCTAAGGAAGAAGTCTAAGTTGCTTGAAGACGTTTCACCTCTCATCCGAGAAGCTTCTTCAGTTCAGAACTGAAGAAGCTGAAGGGGAGACGACAGAGATGGGAGCAGCAAAGTCTTCCTGAGACTCCGGGTTCGATGGGCTCGCCTTTCAGCTTCAGATATTAAATAATGATTTTATAATCCATTCTTTCTTTCTGCAGTTTTCTCAGCATTTTAAGCCAATCCTGTGAGTGAGCTCTGAGCTCGCTGTCAGCCTTCCTTCCAAACTCATTAAAGGCACAAGAAGCATCAGGTGGCCGTGGACAGGAGCACATTTTTCAGATTCTGGTTTCAGCTCCACTGCTAACACGCGGTGTGATTTATTACAGTCTGAAGTGACTCATATGCCCTCCATTCATCTGTAACAGCCGTCTTATCTCTGGCACACCGATTCCTCAGCCTAGCTCATCATAGACGAGTCCTTTCATGTGCACCTGATTGTTGCTGCCACGTTTGGTTCCAAGTGAGAAAACAGAATATTCGTTTAGCAGAATTCACTCAAAGATACTTCATGTAAGAGCTGATGAGACAAAGTTAATGGTCAAAGATGTCATCTGTATATTTAGTAACGAGATGACAGGCAGCACCACATGAATGGTTTCATCTTACATAAACTGGAAGTAGCTGGCCTTTTCCTCCTTGAGTCATATAATTGGTCATACTTTTAGTACCGTCTCATACAGTCCAGCGATGTGTTGCCGACCCATATGTGCTGTGATTTCTACGTCACTTAGCGTTGCTTTGCTTACATTTGACCTCTGATTTTTTGATCAAATCCGATGTTTTTGTCTGCTTGTTCACACTACAAATAAAATGCGACAGCAAACGCGCTCTAGTGTGAACGCTCAAAGCGGCCGCATGCGCAAAAGAAGACGTCACACACAACGCGCTCTGTTTAGACCCAGAGCAACAGTATTGTTTGACTGATGGCCTTAATATAAAGACTTCGGACTTGACGTTTCCCAATTTTTGCTTTAAGTTATTTTGTTATTGACATAATAATGTAAATAACCTAATAATGATCCTCATTGCTGTTTCAGAGGAGCGGTGCTTCAAAGGATAGCTGCAGATTTCTGTCAGAATCTGCAGATTATACAGAACAAAGAAAATGTTCACGTTTCTCCAACGCTGTCTTCACTGACATCTACACTGGTTGGACAGGAAGCGTTCGCGATGTCTTCTCCGGAGCTGATAATTGGCGTCTGTCTTGTGTCGGTGACGTAAAAGACGGATTTAATGCGACATGGCCATCAAACAGCAGTCGCTTTCTAAAACATCGGATATGTATGGGATTCAGCACCACATACGAAAGTGACCCAGATCGGATTTGATGCCCTTTCGCCTGCAGTGTGAACGTAGCCTTGGTGAGGTACGGCGTAACAAGCTGCTCTAATAAACCCAGCAGAGACTCATACGTGCTGGAAGAGTGAAAACGTGGCACTTCCAGATTATTCTAAAACCTCTGCAGCCAACAGTTTTAGTTTGTATTCTCTCAGCTGTAGACTCTGTTAAAGGATTTAAGTATTTAAATATTAGAAAATGAATTCAAACAAGCTTAGTCTACCTACAAAGTTGATGAGGTCTGCAAGTACAGCGTGGGTGTCCGTGTTTAGGATCAGATACAGGAAAAAAAAATACTCGAGGAATAAAGCTGCATCAGGAATGTAGATGTATCACTGATGCTAAAGATTTCATACACTGAGAAACATTAAACCCTCCTACTCGTCCACAGAGGACTGAGCGATCTTCCAGGAATGGTGATGGTGGAGAATTGATTGGTTGGCAGGCATCGATAATCAATAATCAAGTTCCAGGTTCCCCAAACAAAGTGACTCTCTCCTCCACGTGTTTGTGGCAGGATGAATGTTATTTCTCGGTTCAACCCACTTTCAGCCTGGCGCATTAGTATAAATAGTGGCCATTTGAGCATTCCTGGATCGCTTACCTGTGATCTCCTTTTTGGTCACCTGACTTCCCTTTGGTGTTGCAGAGATCATTCTGAAGCCTCCGTCGCGGCTGGTAGGTGTGTACTCATTGTAGTGCATACATTACCTTACTTGGTGGTAAACAGATATTGTTTTTAGGTCATAGCTGTGGAAGCCTCCTATGAGCCACTCTGCTCATGTTTCATGACGCGCTTTACTCAGTACGTAATTCAATTTTGTTACGATCTCTGCCTTTTGTTGTTCTTTTATAGTAATTATTATGCTTTGCAGGAAGTGTGGGCCTTAGTTTTAGGCAACGCCACGCTAACTGAAGTGCTGCTGCTTTGCTTTGACCGTCTGTTCCCGTTGCGAGGTTTCTTTTCCTGCTGCTGCCACGCCGACGTCCAGCAAAGTGGACGTCGGCGTGGACAGCGGCCATATGCATGCCGGTTATGGGAGTCAGCTGGCGTACATATTAATTGACCGGATGATTAACTTATAGTCGGGCAGACGGCAAGTTGGAGCAACGCGGCGATTCCGTTTGCTCCAGATTTTAAAGTTTGAACCCGATTGTATTGTATGTTGTTTTTTAGTTTGGATTTTTGTTACGCCACTGGTGGGAGGCCCTTTTTCTTGCTGCACCAGTGTGGTCATGCAGTTGGGTTATTCTCCAGCGCTACATTAGTTTTGTTGTAATATATTAAAATTTTCTTTATTCTTTTTTTCAGATGCGGAGTGCCGACGTGGAGGAGACGAGGGTGGTGGGATCCTTTGAGTGCACACACCTGCCTTGTTTAGTTTATTAGTGTGAGTGTGTGATTTTGTGTTGCACTTGTGTCTTGGTGTGTTTTCTTTTTGAGTTTGTGCGTGGCATCCCTGCCCCTCCACTGGTAAGCCTCAGCTCTGAATACCTTTTTAAGCATATCTGTACATGGATATTTATGATTGTGCTTTTATACGGTGTTTTAAATAATTATTAATAAATTGTCAACTTGTTTTACCATTGAACCTCGTCTCTGTACTGAGTATAACAAACCTAACTGCCTTCTTGGTGATTAGTGTTACTTCCAGTATTCTCTGGGTGAAATTCCCAGAGTGGCGTTGTCTTTTAAACTGTGAAGAGTATTTACTTTATTCTCCAGCACAAATTAATCATTAAGCAACACAATCGACACATCAGAGTTACACCTGTTAAAGTGTTGGGGGGTAAATTTAGAACTGGGTTCTAGATGTCCTGTTCCAAATTGGGCGCTCCTGGTTTCTGGATAGTCGGGGAGGACATCCTGCCCTAAACCCCACCAAGCAGCATGAACGTTGTTTTATGTCATTCACATTATTCACTGAGAAGCAGCTCACAGTGCCTCCTGCTGAACTGCAGCCAGTGTGTGTTTGCGAGGCCAACAAGAAGTGCAATACCTCCCCTCAACTGACTGCACACTCACAAGAAAAATTCAATAATGAAAGCCAATATTTTGATTAGAAGAATAAAACTAGAGTGTCTGAAACTGTAACCCAGTAAATTCGATTGCTGTATTGTGCCGGCCTCTGAGCATTCACTGAATTACCTCTTAAATGTCCTGAGAACAAAATCACATCTCTCACAGCTCAAGTTGAAAAAATAGAGGACTGAATAAAGAAGCATCTTCAGCTGTTTATTGAACACTGTGCAGGATTCATTTTAGCGACGACTTCCTCATTCAAACAAAACACACTGAAAAAGCCAGAACAGCAACAACACACACATTTCAGATTTAATGAGGAAGTCTCAGAGCAGAAAAGACGAATGATTCTCTTTTCAAGTCTGCTCACACTTCACCTTTTATTCAACAGACGTAAATGTGAAGAGCTCCGACAGCCCCCCACCCCTGCTCGGCTCTGCCCCCACCACATGGCAGGTGGGGAATGCTGAGGACGATTAGGTGGAGGAAGGCAGAAAGCCTGGGCTTAGCACAGAATACAGCAGTGGACCAAACGTTCTGATGAATCGCCTTCAGTTTTCTTCACACACTGAGCTTTTTAGATGTACTAGCTTATCTGTCACGGCCTTATGAGCCCAAAACAAAAAAAAGAGTCCAATAAAGGCCGTGGGTGGAAACAGGTGGTTCGTCCCAGAACGCACTTCCAGCTTGATTCTTAAAAAAATAAATAAATAAAAAAAAGGTTTGTTTCGTGCTAAAATATAAACCTAAAGTCAACCCAATCATTTTTGCAACTTGGACATGAAAGTTAAATTAATTTGTTCCCAAGTGTTCAATCTTAAACCCTCGGTCGTTTCCATCGCACCCCATCCGTTAATCCATCAATTAATGGGAGGCTTTTCCAAAAGCAAGATTACAGATTTAAATAGCAAATCTAAAAGTTCTTACTGTTCTAAATTATGATTCATAAGAAGTAAGCAAAAATGGCCACAGCATTATAGCTGAAACACCAGCACGGTCTAGCTGCTTCCCTGCTCTGTGTGTTTAGTTACTCCTCAGACCGGAGTCGGTGAATTGCAGCTCGACCCCACACCACGCAGAGCACTGTAGGCAGCCAGGCTCCTGTAGACTGTGGCCCTGTTAGCTCTCCCCCAGCAGGACTTTCAGAGCAGCTGGAAATGAAGCCCTATGAACTGCATCCTCACTTACCCGAAGTCTCAACCTCAGTGGCTGCTGGTCATCAGCAGAGAGGAGGCGGCGAGAGATCCTCAGTGATGTCATCAGGATATATTCTGCACATTAGCTGATTCTTTGTTTACAAGCCTCTGAGATGTAGCTGAAGCAGGCATGATGGTGCGCTGGAGAAACCTGGAGTCACAAGAGCAGAAATTTCTGACGCTCTCGTGGTTAAAGGAACTTTAATCATCCTTTCAACACGTCAAATTTACTGATACATGCGGCAGGTCCAATGTCATCAATGCAGTCGTCGATGAGCGGTAAAGGAGATGCGCCAGGAAGCGTTACAGCGTTCCCGTTGCTCAGGTCTGTAGCATCCTAGACTTTGATCAGCTTTTATGTGCAGTGACATGGAGAACTCCATGAGCTACAGCGTCTAACGAGAGATTCCACTTCCTTTTTCATAACCTCTTTTTATTGGGTTAGCATGTTATGTACGCTGTTTAATATGTGCAGGATTGGTGAGAACAACCACCACAAACCTTTAACAAACAGAAGAAATGCCCCAGAGCAGGAGGAGAGAGCCCAGCCACATGCAGGCTTCGATCCTGGCTGGTAACACTCAGTAAGACTTAACTAGTGAGTGAGACAATAGACCCATCAGGAAAGAGCTGACTGATCTGAGAGATCATGTGAGCAGCGGTTTCACTTCCTCGTACTCCTATACAGTGGCGTGTCCAGCGGGGTGGCCTGGGGGGGCACAGGCCATCCCCCCAACCAGACTGGCCACCCCAGGTGCCACCCCGAAGCTAAAACAATAAAATTCAATCAAATATCAAATGTACGATCATGTTAATGATGATAATAATGGATTGGATTTATATAGCGCTTTTCAAGGCACCCAAAGCACTTTACAATGCCACTGTTCATTCACTCTCACATTCACACACTGGTGGAGGCAGCTACAGTTGTAGCCACAGCTGCCCTGGGGCAGACTGACAGAAGCCAGGCTGCCATATCGCACCATCGGCCCCTGTGGCCAACACCAGTAGGCGGTAGGGTAAAGTGTCTTGCCCAAGGACACAACGACCAGGACAGAGAGCCCAGGGATCAAACCGGCGACCTTCCGGTTTTCACAGTGAAGCTCAGATATCCGAGTGTAAGTGAATGCAGCATCGGCTTCTGCACTATGAGCATCACCTTAGCAAAGGTAGGAGAGCCAAGCACGAAAGACGGTGTTCTGGGAATCCATCCTACCTGGCAAACCATCCTACCCGTTGTTTCTGCGCATGCGCACAACACGAAATTAAGTGCCAAACCGTCCTACCTTTGTGAATGTCACCTACAAGCATACTTAAACGGCTAAAATTTAGTGGCAAATCGTCCTACTTTTGTTAATAACAGCTACAAGTATACTCTGATGGGCAAAGTTAGGTGGCAAACCGTCATACCTACTTAAATTGGGCTGGAATTACTCTGTGACAGCAGAAATGTGCATAAACTACTTACGGTAGGACGTTTTGCCAAAGTAGGATGGTTTGTCAGAAAACAATTTTCGGCGAAAGAAAATGAGGAGAGAATAAATGTCCCGGTACGTAATATTAAGTTTGTTGAGTTTAGTAAACTTCGGTGAAATTAGAATACAAAGAAAAAAATAACACTTGAAGAATTATTGCAGCCGTCGAATATTTCAGACAGTATGCTACTGAGGGAGCTAACATAAGAGTTATGAGTTATAAGATATAATCCAAGTCGTAACATTGCTGTATGGAGCTGCAGATTTGGTTGCAGGTTAAAGGCCGGTCTGTGAAAATATTGTCGGGCATAAACCGGTCCGTGGCGCAGAAAAGGTTGGGGACCGCTGCTTTAAATAATGTTTCCTTTTATAAAAGTAGGATAATGAAAAAACATTTATCATAAAATTTATTATTGACATGTTTGTGGCAATTAATATGTGAATCAACTAAATGGGGGGGGGGGGGCGGTGTGTTAGCCCAACTGGTCTTAAACTAAGAAACACTAAAGTTACATTTGAAAACAATTTAAAACAAAACATCCCCATTCTAAAATGTCATGTGACAATCTGATTGGCTTACGGAGTGATGATGTCACAAGGACTTTGTTGCCTTTGATCTGAAGTCTATAAATAGGGGTCAGAAGCAGCAATTAATCAGTTTGTTCACAGCCTTCAAACGTTCGACCAGAGATACATTTGGAAATATTTCTAAGCCTTTTCAGAGTCACTGTGCACGGGCTCCAACATGCTTCCACGAAAAGGCCAAAAAAGACAAAAAGATTATGCTCCCTGTCCTTTGTGTTCTGGCCGGCCAATCTCTCCAGGAGAAATTGTGCGGCCAATCTCTCCAGGAGAAATTACCACGGATGGTGTCTTATCAGTCCAAAGAGCATTACAGGAAAGTCAGAAGGAAAAATCTGACCTACATTACAAAATTAAACAAATTGAAGAAGAGAAGCTTCAACTAGAGGAAAAGTGCAGACAACTGGAAGCACGAAATAAAGACCTGGAAGAAAAACAGCAACGCCAGCCTGATATAAAAATGATCAACGAGGGCTCGGGAGTGAAGTTTGATGAAGGACGAGAGAAGATTTTTTCTCGTTTTCTTTCATCAGGAACACAGAGTGCTGAATTAAAAGAAACATCTGCCCAGCTTCAACGAAAGAAAGCTAATATTGAGGAGATACAGTGGGATCTCCAAAACATTGAGAAACAGAACCAGGTGCTTCGAGGAAAGCTCAATGAAGCGGAGAAAACAATTGAAAAAATCCACCAACAGAAGACTGAACAGGAAATACAAATGCAGGACGAACTCAAAGCCATGCAGAAATTGTACAACAATCTGAAAGTCAAGTGTGGTGAAACAAAGCGCAAAAATAAAGAGCTTCTTGAAGAGAAAAAGCAACAGGAAGAAGAAAAACGTATTATCCAGGACTTTGAGAGAAGGCATCTAGAATTGCAAGAATTTTATAATAAAGAATATGAGGAAACACTTCAACTGAAAAGAGAAAAGGAAATACAAATGAAGGACAAACTCAAAGCCACACGGAAATTGTACAACAATCTGATAGTCAGGTTTGGTCAAATAAAGCGCAAAAATAAAGAGCTTCTTGAAGAAAGAAAGCAACAGGAAGAAGAACAACGTATTATCCAGGAATTTGAGAGAAGGAATCTAGAATTGCTAGAACTTTGTGAAACACCTGAACTGCAAAGAGAAAAGGAAATACTGGAAAAACGATGTTCAGAGATGCAGTGTAGGATTGATGGAATGAAGAGGAAACACTCAGCGGTCATTAAGGAGATGTTGTTGAAGTCCAGTGACTTGAAGAGCCAAATAATTGAAATGCAGGCACAAAAGCAACAACAAGAGAAAATGCATGAAGACCTGCAGCGTACGAGTCAAGAAATCCAGAGAAAAAATGAGCTGTTAGAAGAGATGCACAACAAAAAGCAAGAAAAGCTTAGAAAAAAACAAGCAACCTTAAAAGAAATGAAGCAAAGATGCCAGCAACTCGAGCAGCAGAATGCAGAAACAAACGATCAGCTGAGAACCCTTATCCTGGAGAACGAGCTCATGGAAAAATACCTGAAAAAGAAGAAAAAAGGCTGGTTCTGCCGCTTATTCAGATGATTTAGCCTCGTCCTCCTCCACCTGTGATCCAGCTTACCTTGCACCTCTCCTGTCCCCCCTAACACATATTCTCCACCTTCATCTTTTTTCGTTTTTCACCCTCCCCCCCCAACCAGTCCCAGCAGTTGACTGTCCCCTCCTGAGCCTGGTTCTGCTGGAGGTTTCTGCCCGTTAAAAGGCAGTTTTTCCTCCCCACTGTCGCCTCGTGCTTGCTCAGAGGGGGTTGTTGGGGTTTCCTCCCCTCCTCCTTTCCCCCCTTCATTTACTTATTTGCTTGTTTAACTTTTCTTTTGTTGTTTCTGTAGTTACTTGTTTTACTTTTTTCAACTTATGTAAGAAAATAATAAACCAATTGAATTTATCCTTTGAGTATTTTTCATCTAATCTTTACAGAGTTAAGCTCTGTCTTTTATTTGCTTGTTAAAACCCCATCAATGGTGAAGTAAAAACCCTGGGACATGGTTTAAAACGTTGAAATAGACTAACCAGCTAGTCTAAAACTAAGAAACACTTAAATATTACGTTAAATTGAAAACAGTTCAAAAGAAATATCCCCATTCAAAACTGTCATGTGATAATCTCATTGGCTTATGGAGTGATGATGTCATAGGACGTTCAATAAGGCTGATAGAAGGGTACAAAGAAAGGGGCAAGGCAAACTGATGCAAAACTAAACTTTAACCTAAACTGGGTGAACTAAAACACAACATGAAGAACCCTGACATGAACAAACCTGGACATGAATACATGCGACCTGGAAACATGGTGTGAAACAACAGACGACCTGGGCCCTGTTTCAGGAAGCCGGTTTAGTGCAAACTCTGAGTAAGTATATCCTGAGTTAACGAAAACTCTGGGTTTTCGGTTTCACAAAGCGAGTTTAGATTAATTCTGAGTGAGTTACTATGACGACACACTCCGTGAAGCTAACCTGCCCCCTAGCAGGTTTACTTCAACTAACCCTGACCTTCTCCACCCCTTTGTCGGAAACCTGACTGTAGGAAGTGTCAGACATGGCGTGCTCCTTCCTTGAAGAGCCAGTAGATGTTGAAGCCCAAATTCTCCGCAGAGCTCTCCGCCGGGAGAGAGTGATTAGAGCGTGTTTGGACATTTACATCTTACTTTAAATGGAAAGAAGACAGAAATTATTGTTTTTGACCAAAATATGCCTCTGGGACAATTGACTGACACATTTGGGCCTGTTGCTAACTACCTTACTGATACTGCCAGGAATCTTGGAGTTTTCATGGATAGTTCCTTCAAACTTGACAAACAGGTCTCTAATGTGGTAAAAACTAGCTTTCATCAACTACGCCTAATCTCTAAGGCTAAACCCTACATACCACACAAAGATATGGAGAAACTCATCCATGCTTTCATTATGTCAAGACTGGACTATTGTAACTCACTCTACTTGGGTCTACAATCTTCTCTTCTGCAGCGTCTCCAGCTGGTCCAGAATGCCGCAGCACGTCTCTTGACCGGCACTAGAAAGTTTGACTCTATCACCCCTGTTCTGAAAAATTTACACTGGCTTCCTATCAAATATCGAATTGATTTTAAAATTCTATTGTTTACTTATAAAATTTTGAACAATATGGCACCTGACTACTTAGCTGATCTCCTCTGTCTGTACAGCCCTCAGAGAGCACTAAGATCATCGGGCCAACTGCTCTTGGTGCAACCTAGGTCTCGGCTGAAGACCAGAGGAGACCGTGCCTTTGCCGTTGCTGCACCCAGGCCATGGAATACTCTCCCTCTTCATATTCGCGCGTCAGATTCCATTCAGTCTTTTAAATCACGTTTAAAAACGTATTTGTTTGATCTGGCATTTAAGGCAAATTAGGGTAATTTACATCTGGCTCTGTATTTAGATTATGTAATTATCTTATATTTTATATATTTGTAATTTATATTTTATTGTGATTTTATTTGTACTGCGATTTTAATGGAAAGCACTTTGGTGTACTTCGGTCTTAAAAATGTGCTATATAAATAAATTTTGATTGATTGATTGATTTTATCATTTCCTGATGATTTTCTGTGTGAACGTTACCGTTTTTCAGCACAATCTATAATTTATTTGAATAACATCCTCAGGCCTAATATTGCTCATGTGACACATCGCGGACATGCTCTCAGTTCTATTAGATTATTCTGTTATTATATGTTACCTTATATATGTAATCAAAGTAGGTGAATTAGAATACTGCTGTAGATCACATTATACCCTTTAATATAGAGTGTGTGAGCTGTATGTAGTTTAGTTCTCATTATACTTTTGAGTTAACAGAACATATTCACATATTAGTTCATTAGATAAATGTGCATCACTCTGTATCCTTGATCTGCTGGGAATGTGTTACACTGTTTTCTTGACATGCTTAATTGTTGAATCATGAAGAGAAGGTTGTAAGCAGGAGACTCTGTGTCTAAGACAGGGGAGATAGATAGACCACATTCCACACCCCCACCTTACAGAAAGCAGAGAAACAACTGCCGAGGTCATAACTTAGGCGCTGTAACAGAGAAAAAATGTGATGTTTTGGCTTTTACGACTAGCTGGGGGCCACTAGAGAGTATAAAAAGCTGAGCAACCCGTCACCATTTTGAGACATGTGCCTGACCCTCTGGTAGCATCTCTCCCGTCCGGACGTTGTAATGCTCTGACTGTTGAATTGTATGGAAATAAATGATTGTTGATTGAGCATTGATACACCGAGTATTGTCCCTCCTTCAGCCCAAAGATTCAAAGAATTGGGAGATTTCAACAGTTCATTACATATTATTTGTATTGCACTTCGGTTTTTTGCAAACGGGAGCTTTCTGTATAATATTGGTGACGCTGAGCACGTTTCCAAGGCTACCGTCTGTCGGGCAGTCAGGAATGTTACAGTTGCACTGAAACGTCTCCTGTACTCGTTTGTGGTGTTCCCCGGTCATAGACCCACAAGATTTATCAAAGAGGGATGCCACAAAATTGCAGGTATCAGGATGAACAAAACTTAATTCATGATGTGGTGATATTTGAACTACTACTTAAATTTTACATTTATTCTCACGGTTCCCAGGCGTGATTGGCTGTACAGATGGCACTCACATTCCAATCATTGCTCCTTCAGTAAATGAAGGAGACTATGTGAACAGGAAGTCTTTCCACAGCATTAATGTGCAGGTACATAGTTCCCTGTAGCATTTCAAACTAACAAATTATTTCATTATAGTAATGGATGCTAATTTGTGTTCTCTGCACTGTGAAGATCATATGTGATGCTGCCAACATTATCACAAATGTGGAAGCCAACTGCTCAGCCTCTGTGAGTGGTGGTGGTGGAGGACCCCCACCTGTTTTTCAGGCCTCCGCTTTTTTTCTGTTGGCTATAACGGGTCACATTTGAGCATACAGAGTAAGCAAATATGTACTTGTAATGTGCTCAGATAATTTCAATAAGTGCTTACAGAGGGGAAATTAATGTAGCCTCTAACTGCAATTGATTTACATCGGACAAACAGACCAAGCACTATGGCTCATAATACAATTACACCTTACCTGTTTGGACTATATTTTTATATTTCATTTTTACTTGCTGCCAGGAACGTTTGGGGCCTGTTGGGTTGCACCTGCGCTCACACCACATCACAAAATAAAATGTATGAAATAAAAAATAAAATGTAATAAAATAACGTGTTAAATGGGTGGAAATCCCTCGATCAATGTTTAAATTAACACTCACGCATTGACTCTGTCGGCTATGTTTTGCCATGCATGCTCCCTTTCTTTTGCAGCTGTGGCTGTGTTACTTTTTTTCCACGGAATTTGCATGTTATCGGCATATGCTGCCATCAGAATTTCGGCCTCAAGCGCTGTAAAATACATTGACCGCGCCTTCTTTCCCTCCGTCTCCATGGTGACTCGCTTAATCTGTGCTCCACTAATCAGGGCTTTATGTATCCTCGTGCGCGCTTAACTTGGGGTTAAAGCAACTCCGCGTTGATTGAACTAATTGTTATCAGCCTTTCTGAAACCGAATATTCCGAGTTGGACAGTTCGGGGTTACTCAACCCCGAGTATCGTTTTTCACTCTGAGTTTTCTAAACCGGCTTCCTGAAATAGGGCCCAGATAAGGAACGAATGAAAACACAGACTAAAGCACACAGGAGGTGATCAGGGGTAGTGAAAGTGTTGGAGTCAAATGTTAAATGTTGCCATCATTGTACTTAAACTTGTAAGTCTTGGTTCAAACTATATGGTCAAGGACATTCCTTTGTTTGTGACCCCCTCCCCAGCCTGTTGAATGGTGGGGGAGGCTGTAGTCTTTTATTACAGGCACAGCCTATGTGAGGGTTCTGTTTTCTTGTTTAGTAAACGTCCTGCCTTTATGACCCTTTTGGTGAGCAGGAGGTCACACAAACGCACGCCCAAACACACACTCACATGCACACGCACGCCCAAACACACACACACATGCACACGCATACACACAGACACATACCTAGAAACTAGAATTCTGTGATCTGTTGTGTACACGTAGCCTGGGTTTTGGGGTAAGTCGCGTTTCCTGCCGCAAACGTAAAAGAAGTCCAAGGGTGAAATACACTGCAAAGTATTTATTGGGCAGTACGTGGTGTGTGGATCGTTGACGAATGAAGTGAAATTGTGCGCTAAGCAGAAGTGAGTGTGTCTGGCATCACGGTGTGTGTGAAAAGGTATCCAGCTGGGGCAGACATGATTCTGCAGGTCACCTGCCCAGTGGACAAAAAGAAATAAAATATTTGTGTGGATGAAGTATGAATGATAACATGAAGAGTGTTTGGTGTTTCTCAGTCTGAAACAACTGTAACGCTACTTTCTGTTTTGGAGAAAAGGACAGTTTAAAAAAAACAGAGAGATGTGTGTTGTTTTAAGCAGTGATGAGAATAATGAAAATTTGATGACAGAGGAACACAAAAACATACAGAAAATGCATTAACCATGCTAACCCTACATGCATATACACATACAATGATACTCATGAAGACCAGACGGCATCTTAAGCATGAGATTCTGCTTGTCATCTTGTCCAAGTCACTTAGTGTGATGAAAAGTGATGCAAAGACCATTGGACTAATAGCAAATTAGTTTAAAAAAAAAAAAGATCAAATAATAGCAAACAAGTGTGTAGGAAAGGCAGCTTTAGCAACATGTTCTGCTGGAGATGCAGCTCCTCAGACATCGATTAAACCTGCCTAATAACACACACACATGCAATGAAAATCAGCTTGTTACCAAATGCTGAATTTATCCAATGCTGACAAATTAACTCTGTAGGCTGCAGGACAACAGTTTAACTTTTGTGGGGAAAAAGATTCTGGTTTGAACAACCAGTGATCAGACAATAAATTTAGTTGTTAATATAGTAAATTGGGAGATGCTTTCTGTCTGATGCAGCACAAGTAATTTACTGTATGAGGGAAATTCTATTTTTGTGATAACATTTTGAACATGCATTTCTGTTGTCCTGTCAACTTGGTGGGATGGTAGCTGATATGCAAATTAGCTGATTATAATTAGATTAAGGAAAGGTGACTGAATTTTAGCACAAGTGAATGGGATGTGTTGGAGACTCTAAAACACTGAGTTTCCTGTTTTGATGTGCGAGTGAACCCTGCACCCAGATACACAATACTGAACACATAAGAACAAACTTGTTTTGTGAAGTGCATGACAACATGTCACGTGTTTTATGATGAAGGGAAAGAAGGAAAACTGAATAAAACGTGTCTGTGGCCTAAATGAGTGAGCTGATTGTGAGTTTCTGGTGTGTGAGAATTTAAAAAAACAATGGGGAACTGACTGACTGGTTAAAGCTGACAAGACTGACTGATTTAACATCATTGTGTGAAGTTCAGGGGGGGGGGGGGGGGGGGGCACGGGCCACAGCCCCAACCAGACTGGCCACCCCAGGTGCCACCCCGAAGCTAAAACAATAAAATTCAATCAAATGTACGATCATGTTTTCACAGTGAAGCTCAGATATCCGAGTGTAAGTGAATGCAGCATCGGCTTCTGCACTATGAGCATCACCTTAGGAAAGGTAGGAGAGCCAAGCACGAAAGACGGTGTTCTGGGAATCCATCCTACCTGGCAAACCATCCTACCCGTTGTTTCTGCGCATGCGCACAACACGAAATTCAGTGCCAAACCATCCTACCTTTGTGAATGTCACCTACAAGCATACTTAAACGGCTAAAATTTAGTGGCAAATCGTCCTACTTTTGTTAATCTGAGCTAGAAGCATACTTTAACAGCTAAGATTCAGTGGCAAATCATCCTACCTTTGTTAATAACAGCTAGACACATACTCTGACGGGTAAAATTAAGTGCCAAACCATGCTACCTTTGTGAATGTTACCTACAAGCATACTTTAACGGGTAAACCATCCTGGCTGTATGAATATGAGCTACAAGTATACTCTGATGGGCAAAGTTAGGTGGCAAACCGTCATACCTACTTAAATTGGTGCTGGAATTACTCTGTGACAGCAGAAATGTGCATAAACTACTTACGGTAGGACGTTTTGCCAAAGTAGGATGGTTTGTCAGAAAAAATTTTCGGCGAAAGAAAATGAGGAGAGAATAAATGTCCCGGTACGTAATATTAAGTTTGTTGAGTTTAGTAAACTTCGGTGAAATTAGAATACAAAGAAAAAAATAACACTTGAAGAATTATTGCAGCCGTCGAATATTTCAGACAGTATGCTACAGAGAGTGATATTATACCCCTTTCGTCAAAAAAAGTGACAGGTTACTTCCGGAGCTCATTAATTATTCATGAGCTCCGGAAGTCCGGAAGTAATTAAGTAATAAAAATATGATATTCATAAAAATATGATATTCATAAAAATATGATATTCATAAAAATATAATTGATTATTTAGAAAGTTTCTTATATATCAAAATAGCATTCTTTTATTTCTTTAAGCAATTAAATTTTTATTTTTATTTTTTTTTATGCTCAAAAAACGCCATCTGGTGGCGGGTCAGTGTGTGTTCGCTCGCCCGAGGCTGTGTGTCTGGGCGCGCGGGGGCGCGCCCGTGTCTCCGGACCGTGCTCTCTCGGGCTCCGTGCTCATGTGTTTAAAAATATATTAAACCATATTAAAATTTAGTTAAACTTGTGCTTTTGTAACGTTCAGTATGGCCACAAACACATGCTGCATGCCTTGGGGGAAAACTTTATTTAGATTTATATGCATTTGTAGATTTAGAATAAAACTCATACTCAGAAAAAACTCGCGATCCCCTAACCCTAACCCTCCTTAGATACATAAGCAGGGAAAACTCCTTAAAAAACCCTCCGCGATTTCTCCAAAACCCTGCAATAACTTGTTAGGGTACCCCCTCTATTCCCAAAACCTTATATTCGATAACAGGGAAAATCCTGAAAAAATCCTTAGTCTTTTTTCCTTCAAAAACTTCCCTCTTACTAGCAAGCTCTAAAATTCAACCCACACTCTAAGTTCTACCTCGCTCTTAATCTCCGATCCACAACTTCTTGCAGAGCACAATTTTTTCCTGCTTGTTCGCTCCCCGCTCTGCTCCCTAATGCGCTGCTTACCTCGTTTGAAAATTCCCCCCTTAGACCAACTCCGCCTCACTGCGCCCCGCTGCCAATCACATAACCCTTGCACCGCTCCCTTCGCACCCCGGTTAGCCAATCCGCTCCAGGTCTGATTTTACGATCTCCCGCTGATGTTAAGACTATCTTCGAACCCCCAGAAGAGATCTGACTTCAGACGTATCAACAACTGGCGCCGCTCAGACTGCTTGCGAGCTCAACAGCCATGAAACCAGGGATCAACAACTACCTTCGCGTGCCCTATGTGTATATCACTCGGTAAGTGTTAATCTTGCTCTCTAACTACATTTTCGCATTTTCCTTTTTACCATTCTGTCAATCCTTTCATCTTCAAAAAAGCCATGCAAATAGGCTCTGTAACACTTGGAATACACTTTTTAAAACATATATAAGCTCCCCTCTAACACTCAGAGCTAAAAAGTGCGTTTGTAAGTTAAACTATAGCAGCGATCATGGCCTCATCAGGTACCTCATTTTTTCTCACTCTTGTTCATATAATGTTTATATTTTTACTGTTTTTTCCCCGTTTGTAAATACTCGATGTTATTTCTTTTCAGACTCTGAGATAAACCTGCTCAACTCCTCTTTTTTTGAGTCTCTCGATCGAATTGGTAGGTTTGGTTCATTCTTGTTCCCCTTCTTAACAGCTAATTGTACAAGAAAAACAAAACATTTACCCTCTTTTTTCATTTTTATCAAACTTTCTAGATATCTCTGACTTGGACACCTTTATTGGTACGAGTTCCCCGAATTCTTCACCACCAGTGCTTGTGCGATCCACAGGAAAGAATATTCGTCTCTCCACACGGGACAGAGAGTATTTGCTCTCTACGCTAGATCGCCCTGCTTCATCTGGCCCCAGTTCCATTCCCGTCGGAGCTTGTTCTCTCCCGCAACCCTCTGGGAAAAACTTGCGCCTGTCCGCCGGGGACAGGCAAGATTTGCTCTCCGAGCTCACTCCCGATGCTCCGGCCGATCGGAGCCCCAGAAACGCTTCTTATTCTCCGCCATCAGACACAGGAAATGCACCGCGCCTGCCTTTGAGACCCAATCACGGTCAGTCTCTCTAGGTTCTCGCTTTTTTTCTCATTTCTTTTTTAAAATAAAAACTAACCCTTTTCTATTTAACTTTACTAACTGTTTGTATCTTACCCTCAAATTCTCAGGGCGTTTCAGAAGGAGGAGTAGCAGGACCCGCAGGATCGCAAGGACAACGAGGACAACGCGAACACGCACCCGAAGGCAGCTGGCGTCAATCGCTCTTCGCGCGGTCTCTCTGTTCGCTGAATTAGTTCAGCTCATCTTATAAAAACTTTGTTTTTGATTTTTTTTTTTCATTTTGCTTTTCAAACATACTCTCTTTTGTGGTTTTTTGTTCTTTTAATATATTCCTGTTAAACAATAATAATAAAATAAATGGATAACCAGGAACAAGATATTACAGACCCGTTTCTTGCTTTAGAAACAGCGTTAGCTAGGTTAAATGAAAATATACACCATTCTCAGATTACATATTCACAAAACAGTGAGCAACCTGAGGTGATCAATAATAATGATCCTTTAGAATTGCTTAATTTAGCTCTTGCCCGATTAGCACCCAATGAAAGTGCCTTTCAAAATATTTCTTTGAGTTTGGGATTGGATCATGATGAGATCCAAACAGAGTCAGACGCGGTTCATTCACAAATGAGTCTGACACAAAACATCTCCTCTTCTGATCCGTTTTTAGCAATTAATAGAGCTTTAGAAGCTTTGGCCCAAATACAAAATGAGGTTCAAATACCGCCAGAGTTATTGAGTCAAATAAACAGGCTAAATCAAAATCGTTTCATTGATTCTCAAAGCCAGCATTCGCTAGTCTTTTCCCCAGAAAATGCGTGTCCCAACGAACCACTCAGCCGCAGCCCCCCGATACAGCTGTCAACCACTTTCAATGACTCTAATCCTCATCATTGTCTCTGCGAACGAGCCACTTAACCCAGTAAACCATGATCACTCCTTTCAACAAGGGGGTAATCCAGACCAGAGTTGCGCCTGTAATTCAGCACAACCCTCTATAGTTGTTAGAAATAAATTTAATAACGTTGAAATTAGAGAAATTTTGAATTTTCCTCCTCCAAACGATATACCCGACTATGCGCATTATTATCAAAGCGTAATGTCTAGTGCACGTGAAATATCAAACAGGGTTTTCTCTCACGCACGTCCAGGTGATTATATCCAGTTAGAATTGATAGGCCAGCAGTTACAAAATAATGTTTCAGTGATTTTACGTGATAATCATGATTTATCTGAATTTGAAAATTTATTCTTGAGAGCGGTACAGTCAAACTGGTCAGTAATGTGTGATGGCTCGTTGGAGGTTGTAGCTCAGATTGTTACACCCCCAAATGGCAGTGGGAAAAGATTGCTTAAACACATACTCGACAGCGAAATTGTGAAAAAGAAAACACGTTTTTTATACGTGGTCCATAACCCCTCGAATAAGTTGTGTTTTGCTACAAGTGTTGCCCACCTTCTGCAACCCGATTTTAATGACTATCAAGCACAAACATTAGCTAGAGAAATTCAACAAAAAGCTGGTCTAAATGATCAAACGCCTGTTGGGTTTAATCAAATAATTACATTTGAAAGGTTACTAGGATGTAAAATTATAGTATTTTAGCATGAGTGGACCGAGTTAAAACGTAGTGATGAGAGTGTAATCAGCTTTCTCAAACGTTATGATCCACCAGAGCCTTTGAACCCCCGCCATGCCCTCTTTGGAGGCCGTACAAGCCCAGCACAACTTCGCTGTAGTGCCGGCCCCCGTGAGAAAATCAACTATGTCGACGTGACCTCCCTGTATCCATATGTAAATAGTACATGTAGTTACCCCTTAGGTCATCCTCAAATAATCTTTCGAAATTTTCAGCACCCTAAAAACTACTTTGGGTTTATCAAAGCCACCGTTTACCCACCACGACGGCTCTATTTTCCGGTCTTACCATTTAAAACAAAATCAGGAAAACTTCTCTTTACTCTCTGTCGCACTTGTGCTGAAATGAACAACCAACAAGGAGCCTGTAACCATAGTAACGAGGATAGAGCACTGAGAGGGGTGTGGACCACTCCCGAGTTTAACCTCGCATTAGAAAAGGGTTATGAAATAGGTTGAATCACAGAGGTATGGCACTTTGAGAGACAGAGTAACACAATATTCACAGACTATGTACATCATTTCCTGCGCAAAAAACAAGAAGCTTCAGGCTACCCATCAGATGCTGTAACTGAGGAGGCTAAACAGCTTCACATTAAAGACTACCAGGTTAAGCAAGGAATAACTTTAGACCCTGAAAACATAAAACTAAACCCTGCTAAAAGACAAATGGCCAAACTGTGTTTAAACTCTTTTTGGGGAAAATTTGGTCAGAGAAATAATCTCACACAGAGCAAACTGGTGAGTGACCCCGAGGAATTCTTTAACCTCATGTTCTCTCCAAAATACAAAGTGAGCTATTTCTCTTTTGTCAGTGATGATGTGGCTCTTATTCAATGGTGTTATGGTGACCTCTGCACTCCGCTCCCAAACTCCACAGATAACATCTTCATTGCGGCCTTCACTACTTCATATGGGCGTATGAAACTCTACAGTTACTTGGATCAGCTGCAGGAAAGAGCTATTTACTATGACACTGATAGCGTAGTGTATCTCACTAAAGAAAATCAATCTGAACTAGAAACAGGGAGGTATTTAGGCGAGCTAACAAATGAGTTAGACCAGGATGATTTCATTACAGAGTTTGTTGCAGCAGGACCTAAGAGTTATGGTTACATGACCAGAAAAGGTAAAGTTGTTTTGAAAGCAAAAGGAATCACACAAACACATGATGTCTGCGAGAAGGTCAACTTTGAATCTGTAAAGACTCTTGTTGACAATTACATTGATAACTGTGAAGGAGGGTCTACACTTGAGGCCCCTCAGCACAGTATCGTTCGTAATAAATCAGCCTTTTCACTACAAAATTCATCATTTCCCAAAAAATTCCGTGTTGTTTATGACAAGCGTAGATTGCTGCCAGGAGGTCTGACTTTACCCTTTGGTTATTGATTTTTTGTTATTCGTTTTTGTTTGTTTTTTAAAAAATGTTTCAGCCTGCTTTAATCGAGTTTGACCCCAGACTTCATGTGCCATTTTCCTGTATGGTTGTCGGGCCAAGTGGCTCTGGAAAGACCTTTTTTGTGAAATCTGTATTGGAAAACTGTGTACATGTTTTGAACAAGCTTATTGACAATGTTGTGTGGGTTTATACATCCTTTCAACCTCTGTATTCTGAGCTTCAAGAGAAAAATAAAAACGTTAAATTCATCGAGGGCATTCCTGAATCATTTCAAGATGAGACCTTGTTTCCCTCACACCAAAGTCATCTCATTGTACTGGACGATGTTATTTTTCAAGCAGCTAATCATCCGGAAGTGGTCCGGATTTTCACTCAATACAGACACCATAAAAATATGAGTGTGATGATTTTGAGCCAGAACGTGTTTTTACAAGGTAAACACAGCAGGACGATCAGTCTGAACAGTACTTACATGGTGTTGTTTAAAAACCCTCGTGATAAATTACAAGTTAATACACTAGCTAGACAAATATACCCAGGACGTGTGCAATACTTTTTGGAAAGTTTTGAAGAAGCTACAAGAGAGCCACATGGATATTTATTGATAGATTTAACCCCCACCTGTCCAGAGCAACTAAGACTGAGAAAAGGGATACTACCCTCTGAAAAGCTGTGTGTTTTCTTGCCCAGGAAAAAATAATAGAAACAATGTCTGTAAGATTGAGAAGAAACTTTGCTTTACTGAAAACACTATCCAGAAGTTCCCCTAAAATCCGTAAGGTTATTTTACAACAGTGCTCGCCCGATTTTATTCAGTCTGTTTGTGAGATTTGTATGAATCTTTTAAAAGGAAATATTCCAGTCACAGAATGTCAGCATAAGAAGTTGAGACGGTATAGAGAGAAAATCAGACAGATGGCCAGCAGACGAGAGGGTTTTAGAAAGAAAAGAAAGTTAATCACTCAAAAGGGGGGTTTTCTGTTACCTTTGCTCACAACGGTTCTACCCATTGTTGCAGATCTGGCAATTGGGGCAATTCGCAAATAAAGATGCAGAAAATGTATCTGATCTCACCTGAGCAGATCAAACGCTTAAATGAAACACATGCAAAAATTAAAAAGTATAATATGCTTTTACAAAGGTATCTGGTGCTTGAGAGACAGAAATCAGATGAAAGCAGACATATAACACTGAGACTCCCCAGAGAGCATAAAGGGAGTGAGAGTGAGAGATCCGATGAATATCATCAGGAAGAAAGCGCAGAGGGGGGAAAGACGGGAAGTGTGAATAAGGTTTTACACGATGTTTTAACCCACATAAATCCACGTTCAAAGAGAAACACTGAATATCTAATGCGTAGAATATTAGCATCAAAAGGTCACATCGGATGGAGTGAGGAGGGTGAATTGATGCATAGAGAAAAGCCCATAGTAGGTAGTCAAATGCTGGATCTGATGAAATTTTTAGCAAGTCCCCGTGCAAGTGTGAAACCCATAGGCTGGAGCTCTCTCGCGAGAATGTTGGCGGATGTAAAAATACCCCTATCAACTATTGGAAACTTATCAGCTAGAAGAGAAATAGCAGCGTTAAAAGGAGAAACAGGAGAATACCACACATCATCTGAGGATGATGTTATTGTTAAGAAAAAAAAGAAGAAGAAGAAAAGCAAGAGCATCACACCGTCTTGGGTGTATTTCTGATGTAATCAAAAACCAAAAAATAAAACCTTATTGTTTTTAAAAGTTAATTGTTTCTCATGTTTTTATATAACAAAAAAGCACAAATACACCACTTTTTTCCGAAAGAAAACGTTTGAGAGTTTTATTGAAATATTTTTAACACAAATGACAATCATTAAAAGCTTTCAGAGAACACGAAGTTTGATTAAAATTGCTAGCCTTACATATTAATACACATCTGATAAATCGTTTTACAAAACACGAGACCATGCTATCATTTTTGATTTGGTCAGAGCTATATAAAGCAAGTACATCCTCATAACTCTTTCCACGCGATTTGTTAGCCAGAAAAAATATGCAGTGTTGGCCACATACAGTGGAGATTGTGGCTTGTAGCTGTCTTTGATGAAAAGATACTCGTTTAGCATGCTTTTTCAAAAATGTTACAATACTTTTCGGGTAAAAAGGATAATCTGGTGGGAATCCAAATGAATCGTAAAAACTTGCACCTCCGTCTTGATCTAAAGAAATAGCCAGCCAGTGAGTTCCAGGTTTGTTCCTAGGATCTGTATTTATGATCATATATGTAGGCCGTTTAAACGAGCGTTTGAGTAATGTTAATAATTCATCTTCTGCATATACTCCAAAAAAACTATCGCCCACTAACAGTCTCATAATACTTTCCAATTCGTGATTGTTCATGATTCAATAAAAAAGTGAAACCTTAGTAATAATCAACCAAAACTTGTCTTTTGGAATTGATCTCGAGAATGGAATCATAACAAGCATAAACGATCAGTGTCGTTGTGTGAGGCAGTGGCACTCTGAAGCGCATTTCAAGTCTCAAGTTGCCATTTATCACAGGTGACAAGGCCTGATTGTCATCTGAAGGATTCATATTGAAAACAAACAATGTATATCCTTGTTCAAACTCCTGTCTGTCAATGCACAAGGACAAATCTTTCAGGTTTCTCCCGGTAGCAGTGTACAGGCTGTAAAACTCTCTTACGGACTGATTTTCAGCAAAATTGGGTTGAAACGCTTTGGCTGGTATTTGCTTACTCTCATGACACAGAGCCAAAAACTCTAGATTGTTGTGTTGGAAATTGAAAGGGCATAAATCATATCGACCTGTAAAAGCCTCATGGTTAACCATGCCTATGACTAGGTAACGGGGAAGTGAGCCCAGAAACAGATTCTCATGATGTGATATCCGCGAGTTCTCGGGTATTGAAAATGTTTTTACATTAATCCGGGAGATGGGATACAATGCATTCACTTGCATGAGAGCGGACGCATGGCCAACACGGACAGCGGGGGAGACCGTGACTTTCCTTACGAACAATGATGCCCCAACAATATTGAGATGGTAATTGGCATTTTGAGGCGCCATGAGGGTGAAAGCATCGTTGGCTCTTGTGAGTTTAATCCGTAGATCCACATTATTTAATAAGAGTTTTTCGCAGAAAAATATGTCTGAATGTAGCGGACCGATCACGTGGAACTCTCGCGAGCGTTCACTGTAAACTGCCCTCCGGACTAAGCCCCTATTCGGCCCGTTATTGATAACATGGGAGTCGTGTGAGCCAGCAGTATCTTTGTAAAACAGACCTGCACTAAATTGAGTTTTCAGAGTTTCTTCTGAGTAATTTAAATATGTTTCAATTATGGCTCTATATGCATGTGTCGAACTCGCTTGTGAAATCAGTCTGTCGCCCAATGTGACGTCACACTGACTGAAGATGGTGTTTAAAGGGTAATTTATAATTCCAACATTAGCGTCTGCTGCAATATCGCTACCATCATGGTTTGTTATTTTCATTCTTAAACTGAGCAGTGTATCATTCAGATCTAAGTAATGCAAGCCATTTCCGGGGACATAAAATTCCAGAGGTCCCCGATCTGTGAGCGCTGTTACTGGTAGAATTTCTGAATAACATTTGTCCTCGATAGACATCTGAGTGAGTGGGGCTGTAAAAATATCTAACTCACTCAAGGTGCATTCGTTTGATCTCTCGTGAAGTAAAGACATTGCTGATTGCTTCTTAGTTGATGTTGTGTTTAGAATATATCAGTCTTGCGTCCTCTCCGTCTCACGGTTTTCCCACTCTGTCTCTTTTTCACCGTTTTCCTGCGCTTTTTAAACTCTCTCAACCTCTGACCAGGGGCCGCTTCAAGGGTCTGCGCGAAATTAGGGTCAGCCCCGAACCCTCTTGCTGTTCTGGTGTGTTCGACCGAGTTAAATTTGAGAGTGATGAGGTGACAATATCAGAAGCAAAACCTTTGACAGCAGATTTGAGGTGAGGCTTTGCGATGCTCACACCCCTCTTTATGAACGGGGTTACAAATCTAAACAATTTAGAGAAAATAGACGCTATTCCGCGCCCGTAAATTACAGGCGCACCTGAAAATCCGGGCAGACCGTTACCAGCCTGCGTTTGATAATACCCTATAAATCTATTATTATCCTGTTGTTGTTGTTGTTGTTATGAGTTATGCAAGATCCTTGACAGGCCGGAAATGTAGCTTTACTATCGTTTTACCGTAGGTAAAGTTTACAGGCTCGTTCTGATCGGTTTTGATTTCAATATGGATATTTTCAATTTGTCTTCGTGCAACTGGAATATAGTCTGGTTTGTTAAAAGATAGGGTCACGATATCTCCGTAATTGCCCTCTATTTTCACAGTACGCAGTAGCGGGGAGTAGCTATCACCCACGAGCTGTAAGGCTGCTATATCAGAATAACAGAATAGATGATAACACCCCGCCTTTATATCTGAAGGATATGGTGCAAATTTGCGCTCAAATCGTTGCCATACACCTGCTGGTACACCAAGCATATATGCGAGAGGCGGAAAAAACCTTAGTTGATATATTCCCCCAGCTGTGAATTCAAACTTTTTAACAATGGGATGATATTTTAGATAAATATCAGAGCCGATACGCCTCAGGCAGGCCTCAATCTCAGCTCTCAAAGTTTCAGCATGATCATAAAACCCGGCGCGTATTTTGGTTTTAACTACGTTATCAGGCTCAGCATCACCCTTTCTCCTACATTCAAAATAAGCCTCATCATTAGGGAGATTAAGCCATGTATAGGGATATGAAATTTCAGTGAGAGCAACCTCCCATGACCCATCGAGATTGAGATGCTGGGCGAGATCCACACGGAAACAGCTACTGGTGTTAGTTTTAAATACATTCAAACTTGCATTTGATGGAAGCGTGACATAAAAACCCTGCGACCTGACAGTCATTGCTAACCCGTTACCAAGGTTACCAAGGTGCGTGTGTGGTCCGAAGTTTGTTGTGCGATGGTTTTAAGCTCACTGGCTTTAACCCAGCTATTAAATTTCTCAGGCCAGCTCCTCCATTTGACCAGGAAATAAACCTGTCCCCTCTGTTTACGTTTTGAGAGAATTTTCTCTATGTGATAGAGCTTATCCTTGACAAGAGTGATTTTCTGCAGCTCATGCTCATAAAAACTACCGATAATTTCTTCCCCGTCATAATCTTTGATTTTATAAACGGGAGGATCTCTAGGTATGCATTGGTCAATAGTAAACACTTCGCTTGTGAATGTTTGCTCATACCGCTTATCAAACACACCTCTGACTTTAGAGAGCCTAACGTGATCACCTTTTTTAAATTTCATGGGGTTTTTTCTACAGCGAGAAGAGGTGCCATACAGGTTTTGAAATACTAAGGCTGTGTTGTCTGAATTTACTTGATTCGGGGTCATTTTTATGGAACGATGGTAACTACTGTTATAGCTGTCTAATAAATCTTGTAACACATCGATATATCTACGTGTATTTGCAGCAGTGAAATATCTATACATTTTACTTTTAAGAGTTCTATTAAACCTTTCACAAACTGATGCTTTTAGATCGCTCCCTGTAGCAAAATGATTTATACCATACTTTTTCATTAAAGATTGAAAACTGGAATTAAAAAATTCCTTACCGCTATCTGTTTGGAGTTTTTGTGGGATTTGGCCATGTTTCAAGACAGATTCAAATGCTTTAGTGACTTGAACGCCTGTTTTGTTTTTCAAGATTCTTGCATAAGCTTTTTTAGAGAAAACATCTATAACTGTAAGTAAATATTGATAGCCATCATTATGCTCGGCTAACGCTCTCATATCACAAAGGTCTGCTTGGTATTGATTAAGAGGTCTGGGGACAAACACACGGTTTCTCGGAAAGCGCAGGCGTGCAGCTCGGTGTAAGGTGTAAGCGTCTTGTCCAGAGAGGAATTTCTGTGCTGTTTGCGCGTTAATCTTTGTACCAGTTTCATCCTGTATGCTTTTAATCAATTTTTCCACACCGCAAAAGCTACCAGGGTGAGCTGGGTCATAATATGCACGTTTCAATAGATTCTGCTCTGCCATGTGTGATCTTTCAAGTTATGTTTAACTATGGTTTTATTTCATTATGAGCGGCTAGTTTTATGTCATGTAACGAGTTTGCAAATATATTTTTTATTTGATAAAATTAATAACATTATAGTTTGTTTCTTTTCTAGTGAAAAAAAATAATTAGTTTGATTTACTGCAACGCTTTTCCAAAAAAGTTTTATTTGATGTAATGGTTTTCCACAAACTATTTAATCTGATGTCATGGAAGCAATAGATTTGAATGGGTGCGAAACAAATAACAAGATTGATTGTTGCAATGCTTTTCCAAAAAAGTTTTATTTCAGGTAATGGTTTTCAACAAACTATTTAATCTGATGTAATGAACAAAACAATAAACATGAACAAGAAAAGTTCTAAAAACTAACAGAGAAAAACATTTAAAAGTAAAAATAAGAAAAATAAAAAACATGTTAAGAAAAATAAATGGTAAAAGAGGGAGAGAAGAAAAACGATTACTAGGGGAGCCAAAGGGAGTATTTGTCATATAGTACTTTATCAATTGTGGTCCGGGTAACTTCTGTAACGCTTGACTCAATTTCTAACAGTGCGATCTCTATATCACTGGCCTCTCGGAGTTCAAAGAGATATGCTTGGGCCACACCTCTGACCTGAGCCGCTGGTGGTGAAAAACCCTCTAACCGCAAAATTTGTAATAATGTGTTGGTGAAATGTCCATTCCATAATCTTCTGCTGAGTTCATCATAGTACTTGAAAAAGTAATATTTTTCCAGTGGGAAAAGACATGAATGTCGTCTTTGTGAGGGATGTGACACCTCACATCCTTGACAGACATCTTGTCTGTGTTTCTGGAGCAAGGAGTTAACGAGGTACTTTACAGTCAATTTTATAAGTTCAAAAACAGCAGTAGGGAGTAGAGTCGCGGCCTCATCGATGTCCGCGGGCGAAGGCTCGTTGTCTTCAGACTCTCGGAAAAGAGCCCGGCACACAGGGTCGCCCAAGGCCCACAGCGATGCACCGGAGATTGCGGTGCTTGAGGGGCTCTGCTCCGGTGATTGCCACCCGACAGCCGCTAGTTGTGGATGGCTGGGCGAGTTCCATCCTTGCGGTGATGAGGGCGGGGGTGGAGGCATAGCGGCCGGAGACGCTGAGGCCTGATGCGGGCTCTCGATCAACGGACTGGATGGCGGTGTAGCCAGGTCGATTGGCGGAGTGGGTGGCGGTGTAGCGAGATCCATTGGCGGGCTGGGTGGTGGTGTAGAAGCAGCTGATGGTCGGAGGGATGATGGAGATAGAGAGCTGAGGGGTCCAAAGCTGTGGTTAGTCATGGTTGTTTTAAGTAGTGGATGAGAGAGCGATTGCGGTTTTTAAGGGTTAGGGTTAGGAGAAGGCGGGGTAAGGGGGGACCGGAAGTGGGGGTGGGGGTATGTTGACCGTGGCGGGTTATTTCCAACCATCACCAGCTCAGTTGTACTTTTACTCATTTTGAACAGGTTTAATATTGTCGCATTGTTCTCGGCCATCATGTTGAGCCAGTGCTGAGTCGGAATCCGAAGCAATGTGCTGAAAACCCCGGACTGGGAGTTTGTAAGGTCGATCACAAAATCATCTGTGCAAGCTTGCTCGCATGTTTGTCGACTAACTCTACATACCCATCTGCAAAATGGAGTGCTCTTGGTCTCCCACTGGGTGTATGTGACGGTTTTGGTCACCGTGTTTTCATTCCGGAGTCGTTTGTGTTCTTGGGTGAATGGAGGGAACGAGTATTCCTCTTTGAAAACCCGATGCGTCTGTGTTTGCTGGTCTCTGGTTCGCGGTTGCTGAGAGCTGGTTTCCCGCACGCTTCTCTCTATTTCAGGGGTGGTAATGAGTGTAATAACCGCCCAGTCAGAGCTAGTAAAAGCGATTCGCGGTGTTAGCGGTCCAAAACTTTCACCAGCTTTGAGCTGATAGAAAAAGATTTCACTCTGTGGTAGGCTGAAGGCATAACCCCAAAACCTGCCATTGTTGAGGCTGAATCTTTGCTCCAAACGGTTGGCCGCTGCTGTTGGCTGCACTCTGCAGAGATGTAGTCTTCTGAGTTCAGACGCCGTGGCGGAAGCTCTGTAGCAGTTTACAGGAGTTTGAGAAAGCACCGTTAGGTTGGTAGGTCTCACGGCCATGCTTCTTTGAGAAAAAAGAGAAAACTTGCTTGTTTTTTCTGAGAGAGAAAAAAAAACAGTTAAATTTAAGCTGAAATGTTCGATTATTTATCCTGAATGCCAGTAAGTGAATTAACCTATGGCTGAGAAGGTAAATCGAGCCTGGAGTGGATTGGCTAACCGGGGTGCGAAGGGAGCGGTGCAAGGGTTATGTGATTGGCAGCGGGGCGCAGTGAGGCGGAGTTGGTCTAAGGGGGGAATTTTCAAACGAGGTAAGCAGCGCATTAGGGAGCAGAGCGGGGAGCGAACAAGCAGGAAAAAATTGTGCTCTGCAAGAAGTTGTGGATCGGAGATTAAGAGCGAGGTAGAACTTAGAGTGTGGGTTGAATTTTAGAGCTTGCTAGTAAGAGGGAAGTTTTTGAAGGAAAAAAGAATAAGGATTTTCCCTGTTATCGAATATAAGGTTTTTGGGAATAGAGGGGTAGCTAACAAGTTATTCTAGGGGTTTTGGAGAAATCGCGGAGAAATTTTTAAAAGGAGTTTTGGCTTTGTTTGGCTGAGCATGAAGGGAGCCGCGGGGCGCTGAATTTGAGAAAAAAGACTAAGGATTTTTTCAGGATTTTCCCTGTTATCGAATATAAGGTTTTGGGAATAGAGGGGGTACCCTAACAAGTTATTGTAGGGTTTTGGAGAAATCGCGGAGGGTTTTTTAAGGAGTTTTCCCTGCTTATGTATCTAAGGAGGGTTAGGGGATCGCGAGTTTTTTCTGAGTATGAGTTTTATTCTAAATCTACAAATGCATATAAATCTAAATAAAGTTTTCCCCCAAGGCATGCAGCATGTGTTTGTGGCCATACTGAACGTTACAAAAGCACAAGTTTAACTAAACAATTTTAATATGGTTTAATACATTTTTAAACACATGAGCACGGAGCCCGAGAGAGCAAGCAGAGTGAAGCTGACCCCCCACCCACTTGAAACGTAAAGGCAAATAGGCGGAGCGGTTAGTGCTACGTTTGTGCAGATTTGTGCAGGTAAAATTAGCGTTTGTGCTGCTACGGTTTCCGAGATATTAAACTTTATTTTATAGGTCATTCAAAGGTCACCATCCCCCCAGACTGCTCCAAAACAAACCAAAATGGTCTACTTTTTTAGTGCTACGTTTGTGCTGATTTGTGCAGGTAAAATTAGCGTTTGTGCTGCTACGGTTTCCGAGATATTAAACTTTATTTTATAGGTCATTCAAAGGTCACCATCCCCCCAGACTGCTCCAAAACAAACCAAAATGGTCTACTTTTTTAGTGCTACGTTTGTGCTGATTTGTGCAGGTAAAATTAGCGTTTGTGCTGCTACAGTATCTGAGATATTAAAAGTTATATTTTTTGCTGATGACATCACCATCCCCCCAGACTGCTCCAAAACAAACCAAAATGGTCTACTTTTTTAGTGCTACGTTTGTGCAGATTTGTGCAGGTAAAATTAGCGTTTGTGCTGCTACGGTTTCCGAGATATTAAACTTTATTTTATAGGTCATTCAAAGGTCACCATCCCCCCAGACTGCTCCAAAACAAACCAAAATGGTCTACTTTTTTAGTGCTACGTTTGTGCAGATTTGTGCAGGTAAAATTAGCGTTTGTGCTGCTACGGTTTCCGAGATATTAAACTTTATTTTATAGGTCATTCAAAGGTCACCATCCCCCCAGACTGCTCCAAAACGGGCCAAAATGGTCTACTTTTTTAGTGCTACGTTTGTGCTGGTTTGTGCAGGTAAAATTAGCGTTTGTGCTGCTTCTGTTTTAAAGATATTAATGAAAATGTAAAGGTCAACCAGCCCCCCCACATTACCCAAATCCAACAAAAGTGGTATCAAACGTTTGTGCTACGTTTGTGCTGGTTTGTGCTGCAAAGATTTTCGTTTGTGCTGCTATCATTTTAAAGATATTAATAACAATTTCTAGAGGTCATCAGAGGTCAACCAGCCCCCCCACATTAATTAAATCAAACAAAATGGGTGTCAATCAACTGTGCTACGTTTGTGCTGGTTTGTGCTGCTAAAATTTTCGTTTGTGCTGCTTCTGTTTTAAAGATATTAATGAAAATGTAAAGGTCAAAAGGTCAACCAGCCCCCCCCCCCACATTACCCAAATCCAACAAAAGTGGTATCAAACGTTTGTGCTACGTTTGTGCTGGTTTGTGCTGCAGAAATTTTTGTTTGTGCCGTTATTATTTTAAAGATATTAACAAAAATTTCTAGAGGTCAACCAGCCCCCCCATATTAATGGAATCAAACAAAATGGATGTCAAACGTTTGTGCTGGTTTGTGCTGCAAAAATGTTTGTTTGTGCTGCTAACATTTTAAAATGTTTAATAAAATAACGTCTTGATGCGTGCTTAATCATCCAGGTAAGTAAATCCCAAAAGGTTGATTCTGTTCATCTGGACATTTTCAGTTGGAGAAACGTTTCGTCACTCATCCAAGTGACTTCTTCAGTCTCAGCTGACTGCAGGTTTCCCCAACCTTATAAACACCCGTGAGTGAAGTTGCCCCCCCTACCTTCTTCAAATCGAACAAAATTGATGTCAAACATTTGTCCTGCAAATTATTTTGTTTGTGCAGGTTATGTTTCCCTAATTTTATAAACAGTACATGTACAGTGAGAGAGAGATGTTACATCTGTCTTCACTTGCATCCCAGTCATAGAAGCGTTGGAGGTCGTTCATAAGAGATTACAGGATCATCCCAACCTCAGCAACAGGACCACTCTCAGCACTGATCAGTTGTGTTTGCTTTTGGAACTGTCTTAATTCCACCTATTTTGCATAAGGGTCAGTACAGGCAGAAATCTAGGTGTGCCATGGGTTCCCACAGGCCCCTGGTCAAAGTCACCAAACCAGTTCGTAAGCAGGTGCAGGTGTGGCCAGAAGGGTCCTCAGAGGCACTGCTTTTCCACCACAGGCCGCCACACACGACAACACCACAGACTTTCAGGAATATACAGAAACTGTCACTGCCTACATCCCAAAATGCATCGATGATGTCACAGAGACCAGGACTATCACTGTCTGGGCCAATCAGAAACCATGGCTCACAGGTCAGGTTTAAATGCTCCTAAAGTTGAAAAATGCAAGCCTTCAGAGCCGGGAATTAGGTGAGTCTAAGAACAGCAAGGGCAAACCTGTCACGTGGCATCAGCTACAGCAAAGCTTCAGCGACAGCAGAGATACTTGGAGGCAGTGGCAAGGAATACAAACCATCACAGACTACAAGCCCACTCTACAGACCGTGGTGACACAATCCCCAGACAGTGTGTGGAGATCCCTCCACCATCATTACTGAACCCAAGAAGTCATCTATCTCCTGCTTTAAGGACTACCGTCCTGTCAAACTCACCTCCATCATTATTAAGTTAAGTGCTTTGAACGGTTAGTCATGCATCAAATCAAATTATTGCTTTCCCCCAACCTGGATCCATTTCAGTTCGCATACCGGTCAAAATGCTCAACCGATGATGGAATTTCAACTGCCCCTCACTCAGCCCTCACACATCTGAACACTAGAGACTCATATGTCAGAGTGCTGTTCATAGACTTCAGTTCAGCATTCAACACCATCATTCCCCAGCAACTCATTCACAAACTGGATCTGCTGGGGATCAGCACCTTGCTGTATAACGGGCTGCTAGATTTCTTGACAGGAAGACAGCAGACAGTACGGGTCAACAGCAACACCTCCAGCCCAAGAACACGGAATACGGGGGCTACCCAAGGATGTGTGTTGAGCTCCCTTCTCTTCACTCTGCTGACCCACGACGAGATCTACTACAGGGGTGAAGTTAACCATCTGCCAGAGTGGTACAGCAACAACAACCTGTCCCTGAATGTGGAGAAGACCAACAGTGACTCTACTTCCTCTGCAAACTGAGAAGCACAAGAGATTCAACCCCCATTATGAGCACCTTTTACAGAGGCACAGTTGAGAGTATCCTCACCAGCTGCATCACTGGTGTGGTATGACTCCTGCATTGGGTTCTGCAGGAAAAAATGACAACGGGTAGTGAGAGCAGCCGAGAGCATTGTGGGGACCTCTCTTGCCTCCCTCCCCAGGAGATCTACTGCACCTGCCTCATCTGGAAGGTCGTCTCCATTACAGGTGACTCCACTCATCCCTTCAACAGCGTCTTCAGTTTGCTGCCATCAGGAAGGATACTGAAGAGCCTCCGGGGCAGAACCAGCAGACTGAGAGACAGCTTCGTCCATCGGGCTGTCAGGATGCTGACCATCTCTGGATCGAGAAGGGGGGCCCAAGGGTACATCTTTCGCCATCCTACAATGCTGTGATTGTAGCCATTCCCCACTTTCTGTGAATGGTACTCATGGCCATTGATCAATGGTCATAAGAATTTGCATACTAACAATCATGGAATTAACCCCCCGGCACATTGTTCATTCAGTGGTGCTAGTTTCCTTCACTATGCAAATGTACTGTTTATATGGTTGGGGAAACCTACAGTCAGCTGAGACTGAAGAAGTCACTTGGATGAGTGACGAAACGTTTCTCCAACTGAAAATGTCCAGATGAACAGAATCAACCTTTTGGGATTTACTTACCTGGATGATTAAGCACGCATCAAGACGTTATTTTATTAAACATTTTAAAATGTTAGCAGCACAAACAAACATTTTTGCAGCACAAACCAGCACAAACGTTTGACATCCATTTTGTTTGATTCCATTAATATGGGGGGGCTGGTTGACCTCTAGAAATTTTTGTTAATATCTTTAAAATAATAACGGCACAAACAAAAATTTCTGCAGCACAAACCAGCACAAACGTAGCACAAACGTTTGATACCACTTTTGTTGGATTTGGGTAATGTGGGGGGGGGGCTGGTTGACCTTTTGACCTTTACATTTTCATTAATATCTTTAAAACAGAAGCAGCACAAACGAAAATTTTAGCAGCACAAACCAGCACAAACGTAGCACAGTTGATTGACACCCATTTTGTTTGATTTAATTAATGTGGGGGGGCTGGTTGACCTCTGATGACCTCTAGAAATTGTTATTAATATCTTTAAAATGATAGCAGCACAAACGAAAATCTTTGCAGCACAAACCAGCACAAACGTAGCACAAACGTTTGATACCACTTTTGTTGGATTTGGGTAATGTGGGGGGGCTGGTTGACCTTTACATTTTCATTAATATCTTTAAAACAGAAGCAGCACAAACGCTAATTTTACCTGCACAAACCAGCACAAACGTAGCACTAAAAAAGTAGACCATTTTGGCCCGTTTTGGAGCAGTCTGGGGGGATGGTGACCTTTGAATGACCTATAAAATAAAGTTTAATATCTCGGAAACCGTAGCAGCACAAACGCTAATTTTACCTGCACAAATCTGCACAAACGTAGCACTAAAAAAGTAGACCATTTTGGTTTGTTTTGGAGCAGTCTGGGGGGATGGTGACCTTTGAATGACCTATAAAATAAAGTTTAATATCTCGGAAACCGTAGCAGCACAAACGCTAATTTTACCTGCACAAATCTGCACAAACGTAGCACTAAAAAAGTAGACCATTTTGGTTTGTTTTGGAGCAGTCTGGGGGGATGGTGATGTCATCAGCAAAAAATATAACTTTTAATATCTCAGATACTGTAGCAGCACAAACGCTAATTTTACCTGCACAAATCAGCACAAACGTAGCACTAAAAAAGTAGACCATTTTGGTTTGTTTTGGAGCAGTCTGGGGGGATGGTGACCTTTGAATGACCTATAAAATAAAGTTTAATATCTCGGAAACCGTAGCAGCACAAACGCTAATTTTACCTGCACAAATCTGCACAAACGTAGCACTAACCGCTCCGCCTATTTGCCTTTACGTTTCAAGTGGGTGGGGGGTCAGCTTCACTCTGCTGAGAGAGCACGGTCCGGAGACACACGGGCGCGCCCCCGCGCGCCCAGACACACAGCCTCGGGGCGCGCGCGCGGGCGCGCGCGCACACACACACACACACACACTGACCCGCCACCAGATGGCGTTTTTTGAGCATAAAAAAAAATAAAAATAAAAATTTAATTGCTTAAAGAAATAAAAGAATGCTATTTTGATATATAAAAAACTTTCTAAATAATCAATTATATTTTTATGAATATCATATTTTTATGAATATCATATTTTTATTACTTAATTACTTCCGGACTTCCGGAGCTCATGAATAATTAATGAGCTCCGGAAGTAACCTGTCACTTTTTTTGACGAAAGGGGTATAATATCACTCTCTTGCTACTGAGGGAGCTAACATAAGAGTTATGAGTTATAAGATATAATCCAAGTCGTAACATTGCTGTATGGAGCTGCAGATTTGGTTGCAGGTTAACATAGCTGGACTGACCATCGGGCATACCGGGCATTTGCCCAGTGGGTTAGTGACTTTTTTTTTTTTGTGTAACGGCATGAACAATGAGGTGGTGGATTGGCCAGATGCTGGTTGATGTGTAAAAATAACTCAGTTTTTTGGTGGTGGCTATGGCGGGGCTTCCACAGAGGCCAGCAGGTGTATGAGGGAAGAGAAGGCAGGAGGAGAGCCCCGAGGCAGCCGCCGGTCCGAGTGTCAGGTGAACTGAACTTCAGGTAAGAAGTTATGACCTGCAGTCTATCTGGGTCAGATATAAACCAAGTTTAGGTGGAGTTTATTTTCATTGTGCTGACTTTTTACCGTCAGTTACAATAACTCGTACTGCGTGAGCTAGCATGACGGAGTTTCTATACAGTTGGGTGGTGCTATGATGTTACTGATAGTGAACTTTATTCATAAGGTTAGTTAGTAGAGTTGCCAACGGCTCCTTAAAAAAATGGAATGGTCCCTCATTCAGAGAAAATATTACACGTTTCGTATTAAGCTGAGAAGAGACGCAGTTTGTCCCGGACTTCAGCTACAATGAAAAAGACACAAAGCTGGAGTTATCCGGTTGTTCAGTCTGACGTCACTAGCCGTGTCTGGGCCTAAACTCCGCTGCAGGTCCATATATCAAACGATCACTATGGCATTACTGAGAGTTAAAAACTGTCTAAAGTCTTTCATCTTTAATAAAATGATCAGCGTTCTGCTCTACCAGGTGTAACAACTGAGTTTAACATCCAGGCATCCATGAAAACGGAATTTATGACATTTAACGGAGTTAGACGTTAGCAGGGAGTTAGCTCGCTAGCTTCTATCTAAATACAATACAGCATGTCCTGACTGCGGGGTTTTGGAAACAAATTAAAACGTACAGCTCTGCTATCACTTCCAACATAAATGAAGACAGAAAACTAAACAGCAGTGACGTTTGTAGGGTTACTGAAGTTGGGCTAGCTGGTATATAATGATGTGCTACGTGACCGCTAGCGACACAGCTATGTTAGCATAATATAAACAAGCTAACCTTTTTTCCACTCGATAAAAGTTAACGTGAGTGTTTTCGGTGGTCAGGAACAAATGTAATCGCATGGCAGGATGCTGTAAAAGGACCAAACTTCAGCCAGGAGAACAACTGAGATAATCCATCCACAATACGAGGTTAGTCATTCATATACTGCTGCATGGGCTGGGCTGTAGTTACATCCTAAGGTTTTAAAAACTGAGCTTAAATAAATGATTAGTGGTAATAAAAGCCGAGGGAGGTCAACAGTGATCACTGACTGTTTTAGGAGCTTTTTGAGATTAAATAGAAGAAAATACATAACATTAAACATGTTAACAACACAAAAGCCATATTAAACGCAGACTACTTTAGGCCCGGAAGTAGGATTCGTCGCGTCATCACTGAACAACCGGATTCTGTGTCTTTGCTGCACAGCTGCCTCTTCTTCTCTCATCCTCCCCCCTCCCTCTCCTGTTTCTACTTCAATCATGAAACTGATCAATGATCAGCTGATCGTCTCTCTTGTTTGTTTATCGCCCACTTTGCGCCAGAAAGAGGAAACCAGCGGATGTCGCGCTAAACAACAGCAGCACGTTTAAGCTTGATCAGCTGTTGTTAGAATTTATTTAATATTACTTTCTAGTATCAGCTGATGTTTGCTGGAGCCACAGCTGTAAAGCTGCTGGTCATGATGGTTTGGTTATGTGGTGAGAGGGAAACATGAAGATGAAACCAGGAGATGTCCTTACTGGATCATCAGAGCTGAACAGGTGATGGAGAAACAGGTTTACCTTTTAGGTGACATGAATGAGTTGAAGTTATGAACTGTTTCTGAGAGACAAATAACACCAGGATCCTTTTCTAAGCAGCTGACAGCTGGTAACTGTGCAGGGGCGGGTCTAGCAAAGTGTTGCCAGGGGGGCAGGTAGGGCATTAACAGGGGGAGGGGGGCACAAAGAAATACTTTTCTTTGTTATATCTAGCTTTTATTAACCCTTTAAAGCCGGTCAGAGCAGCACGCTCCGTTTTGCGTAACTATTTTTAAATCCCTGTAAGCTAGCGCAATAATTTATTTTGCTTATGAAACCGGAGGAGTTGTACTTACATCTTATGCCATCAGCTTGTCCTCGGTCACGGTTTCCTTCCACATAAAGCTTTGCAAAAATTGCATAAAAAGCTCTTGCAGGAACAAAAACATAATATTCCAGAAACAGGCTTTGCCGCTCCGATCAGCTGTTAATAACACTTCCCACAATGAAACAGACATCAGTGCAAACAATCGCATGTCCGCCATTTCCTGCCCTAAACCGGAAGGGACGTCACTTTCGCGGAAAATGTCGTTTTTTACTTGCAGGCTTCAAAAGCCTATACTGGTGTTTTTATAAGTCATGTTTGACTTTATGCTTTTCTGAATAGTTTCTGGGATGCTTAGAACTCAAACTTCACTGCTGGAAATAGTTTATTTTGATGCACCTGCTGCTTTCTTTGCAAATTTGCATCATAGGATTGTTTTTTGTTTTTCCTGCAGTATATAAAAATTGGTGTAGTTCAAAAATAAAACTATGAAGACACTCAAAATAAATTTCCTGTTGTTGTAAACTATTTTTTGCAACTTTTTTGTATTTAAAGTTTTGAGGGATAAACCTCTTAAATTTCTCCAAGTAGAAATATATGTAAAAAAACAAAAACGATTTTCAATTTTTTTGTAGTTTATTGCACTTTTTTGCAATGAAGGTAGTTACTATGGACTTAATGCATACATATTATTAAAATATGGGCTATATCAGTTGTATTGATGTATAGCAACTTGAAATGCTCCCTAAAATGGCACTACAGCATGTAAACATATAAAGTAAGCTCTGGGGGACTTGGTTCTATGGTAGGTCTTAAAGGGTTAAATAATTATCTGAATCTTGCAAACAAAGTTTTTATCTGATGTAAAATGTATAGAAATCATACATATACCAACAAGACTGTACATCACTGTCACAACAGCATTTGTTTTCATTCAAAGTCTTTATGGCTTTAATACCTGGTGGGTCGGTCTGTAGTCAAAATGCCTGATTTTCTGTCCCAGTCCAGCCCTGCAGGTTAATACTGGCAGCGTCACCATGCCAGCTGACTGGATTTCATCATCAGCCAGTGCTGTTCTTTATCAATATTACCAGAGTTTACCATAAGGCAGCATAGAAAGTATTTACTTGCTTTCAGGTTTTATTCAAATGTTAGTCTTTTCATTTGTTTCCCCACTTTTTTCCTGTTTCAAAATCAAACACCAGTTTGTGAGAAGATTATCTTCTTTGTTTAATCTGCCTTTTTTAAATAGGCAGATAAAGTTAACATAATAATAAACACGGACAGAGCACTGATTGTATCTCTTGTACTTTATCAACGCAGTATCTAAAAACTTTGCACCGTGGTGGTTAAAGTCTCATTCTAATAAGAGTTAAAAGTGCATTCGGTTATTAGGTTTACAGGATTATTGAATTATGGTTAACGGTTGGTAGATTTTTTTTTTAACATTATCTGCCAATTACATCTGCCACCCTTCTCCAAATCTGTGCCCCTACCTGGCCCCCCCCCCAACAAAATTTTTCTAGACACGCCACTGGCTGCACGATTTTGTATAAAATGAGAATCACGATTTTTTTGGCTTAGAATTGAGATCACGATTCTCTCACGATTCTCTTTTCCAGTATAAATATTTATTGCACTTATTAACTGCACATCAACTTCGTAACAGTTGAGACTGAACATAAAAATAACAAATGTCTCACGTTTTGTTGTTGCCACAAAATGTTGTACTGCTTGAAATTCCGTCTCAAGTTCGAAACCCTGCCCAGCTGAGACCCGGACACTGCTCTATGGCATTGGCTGAGCAATCTCTCACCTTCGCTGGTACCTGTTCTGGATTATCAGCACTTATATCCATGGTCATTTGTAGTTAAACCATTTAAAATTCTGAGACACGCATACAGACATTTGCACACACTCCTGGTGTAACACTTGGTCTTAACACCACCGAGTCTGAAGGTTTTTCTGGTCAACTTAATAAATCTGTGCGCAAGTCGGAAAAAAGTGCAGTTAATACATAATTTAAAAAACTTATATAAACAACTGTCATTCTGTACTCCTAACAGGACGTCACTGTCATGTGGTCTGGTCTTATACCGGTCTAAAATACGAGTCGTCCACATGTCCTCTGCTGTCAAATCCCGTGATGCTGCTTTTTGTCTCAAACTCGTCCCAACTACACTGTTGGCACAAACACAACTTTCCTTGAACGTTCTTTCAGATGCATACACGCAGCCTCCTGAGCACTAACATCTGTTATGAAGGTAAACACTGCCTAAAGACTTGAAAGCCTCCCGGTCACTATCATTCCCATCTTTATATGCTTCCTTTGGGCCGTTACCGACCAACAAACTCTCAGATTCTGACATGTATGAAATCCCAAATACAAAAGGAAAAGGCATCAATCACAAATTGAATATCCAGATTAGCATTAGAACATTTCAGCAGTGGCTTACTGTATTGATTTATCCAAACCTCGTTGACCTGCCTTTTCAACACAAGTGTATTTTGACTGAAGCATTTGTATGCATCCTCAAAACGTGCCTGATTTATACCTAAACACACTATCAAAGCGCCTGCTCTCATCTGAAAGAGCCTGTCACGGCCTTTATGTTCCAAACCTCCCGTTGCCACCCACGGCCTTTTCTTGGACTTTTTTGGTGTTTGGAACATAAGAGGCCGTGACATTTAAGTCAAAATAATTTTCTAACCCTCCCGTCTTCCCATCAGACATTTGGCAAACAAAAAACCATCTTTACCACACCCCTCTTTTTTTTTGAGACATCAGAATCAGAAACTTTGTCATTGTCATGAGAACAACGAAATTAAGAATGGTCCCCGATCATTGCATCATCCCTAGCAATATCAAAATATAAATAAAACAATAAAATTCAATAAATAAAATAGATAGATAAAGATGTGAAAACATTTATTTAAAAACATTCAGAAAAACAAAGTTTATTTTATATAGATTCAGAATTTTAACATCTGTATGAGTACACTCATACAGATGTTACTTTGCAGCTGGTGTGTCTACAATATCTGGGCTTGATCTTGTAGTAAACTGTTCTAAATAAGAAAGCCTATCCTGCATGTTATCAGTCTTAGTTTCTATTCCTTGCTCAAACGCCTTAAGAAAGGATCTAAAATGCAAAGGATCACCACCAAAAACAGGAATTTCTATTGCTGGAAGCAGTGACAACCTGTTGTTTTACAAGCATCTCAGTAATCTCATTTTGCTTTCTCATGATCTGTTAGGGCACTACTGCGGACATCAACCTAAGAGATTGGCCTTGGGCTTTCCCCTTCTGGTTTAACCTTAGCAGGTGCATGTGTCTCTAGTACACAAACAGCAGAACAACACTTCTTCCCTGTCACTGACCAAACCCACAGCACTGCGTGCACTGAGAGTGCATGCTGTCCATTCTGAGAAATGACTGCACATGTGCTGTCAGTGTCAGGACACGTGTCATACATGGCACAAACCTTTTGCAGTCCACTCTGTAGGCTCAGTAAGTTCACCTTCAAACACATCAACATCTCCACTGACAAAACCTCCGTACTGCCCCGGTGCCGCCGTCATCGGGAGGTTGACAGAACTGTTATCAGGTGTAGCTGTAACATCCGCGTCCACAAACACTGCAACACTCTCCATGTCATCCACGTCTCCTGACCTACCTGCTAACAGCATACCACTGTATCTAAAGAGTACTTCAGATTTCTTAGAAACGTATTTCTTATTCACAATATTTCTTATTTACGTTTAATGTGGAAAGACTTTAGCCCTCCTCTTAATCTTCCATCTTTTTATAAGATTTTAACTAGTTACACACAGACCTTAGAGTCAAAGAAAAGTCGAAATGAAAACATTTATAAAATGTTCACTTCTGTCAGCATCTCCTCCTTTGTCTGAGTCGTGGCCTCAGTCGCATCTACGAGCAGCCAACCCTCTCTTCAGCTGCACCTGTCGTACCAACAGTCCCGTTGCCCTTGCACAAAGGTCATCTCTGCTAACCCCTGGGTCCAGGCATGCATACTGAAATTACAAAATATTTTGGATCATAGCAATTTAGAAACAACTATAGATGCAATAATTTCACATGTCTAACTATACTCCACTGTGAAAATTAAATTTCCATGATTTTTCCCTTTAGTATTCAAAATACAGAGTCCTAGCTTTTACCTACATCGGTTTGGCTTATTTGTAAAAGTTGACAGTTGGATTCTTGTCGTAACTCTTCCACTTCGGGATCCTTAATCCCAGATATGCCATTCTGTAGTAATAAAGTATCGGGTTAATTAGTTACATCTACAAACATGAGAGCTTCAAAGACAAGAAAATGCAAATTTATTTACTTATTTTTCTGGACAAACTAGTCTTAGCATAAACCTTAAACATGTTTTTGGAAACATGACCAAATAAGCAAGACCAGTTCTGCTCCTTCCCCAGCAGGAACAGACGGTGGTGTTCCTGCTGGGGAAGAAGCCGCGGACGGCTGGAGGGGACTCTCCACCAGTGGGAACAGAAAGGGAACCAGCAGGTGCTGAGACCTCTGGCTGCACCGCCTCCTGAGGTCAGCAGCTCGGCCTCTGGGGAAGCGCTTGGAGGGAGTGAAAGTCTCTTGAGATGCCAGTCTAGCAGCTACACGTCTTAAATTCTGACGAGAACAGCTCAGATGAAACAGTCTTTAAATTTACAGTCCGTCTTTACCGACCCCGAAGAATCAGACTGAGTTAACAGACTCGGGGTTTGCAACTCCAGGCCCAGGAAGAGCAGAACGAAATCAGTCTGTCATTTCAGTCTCAAAAGGAGCAGGAAAATTGTCTCTCACCACAGCTGACTGCTCTGAAGTCGTGGGGGGGCGCTGCCTCCTCCTCGAAGGCGGGGCTGGTGGGCTAGGAAGGTAAGCGGTTGCAGTTGGTCTGAGTGGATGGAGTGGGTCTAGTAGCCAGAGAGGCCAGAAATGAGTTGCTATAGCCGGCTTGGTACGGCACAATAGTACTCCCTCCTGGATTGATTCAGCCACTGGTCACATAGGTTGTCAACTGAATAAATGATGCCCCCCGCCCCCACGGTGTGGCTGGTTCATACCGTCAATGTTGCTGATGCAGACGTGGGGAGAGTGTGGACCCAAGGGCAGCACTGACGACTGACAAAATACAAAGAAAGGCAGAACACGGCAGCGACTTAACTAAGAAAAGCTACAGAAATAACACAAAGGAACAGAACGCCTGGGACTCGAGACATGAAACATAAAAACCTGAGACAGGGAAACGCGGAACATGAAGACCAGCGAGGGGAACTTCAACAGGAGACACACAAACCTGCCTGTGTATTTAACACATTAAATACGCAGGCAGGATAACGAGAGGATGGGAAACTGGTGGGAACACAGGTGGGACAGATCAGACATAACGAGACAAAAGAAGCACGCAGAATACAAAGACCCACTGAGACATGACTGAATGGACATGCAACAGGGAAGACACAGTGAGTGAAACTAGGAGCTAGAACTGCAAATATAATATGAACAGACAACAACCAAACAAAACAAATTGCTGGTACTCATGCTGCCCCGACATCAGCCAGCGCATACTGGGAATGTCACAGGCACCGATCGGTCTTCTGTCGCCCATTTGCTGGGAGTAAGGGCGCCCTCCGTTTGCGAGGTGCGCCTGCTGCTTGCAGCGCAGACAGGAGAGGGCGGGGCGGTGGGGGATTCACTGGTGGCTGGAGCAGCGTCTAATAACCAACTCGCAAAATAAAACAAAATGAAAACAAAACAACAAACACGAAAACACCAGACATCCTGATACAGACGTATAATTTGCACCGATGTTTTTTCGAAACGTGAGAAGTGAGCGCGAGAGCCCTCTGGTGCGCGTGCACCAGAGGGAGTGTACGCCCAGGGCGCCAAACAGGCTAGGACCGCCACTGCTGGATGGTATTTTAGCTGCTGGTTACACACATGCTATGCATCAGTGTGACATTACATCAGACGGTCCAACGCCACCTGGTGTTTGTAGCTCGAGGGCCCTCTCATGGCTGCCTGCAGCTTTAATTTAAATTATATCCATAATCCGCTCCCCTATTTGCTATTAAAGCGGACAAAGATCTACATTTACATCCTTTATTAATTCTTTAGGGCTCCTATCATTATTAGCTTATCTACATTGATGAATATCAGAAACCTCACTATCGTCCCACATTTGTATCTTTCTCGTATTCGTACTCTCGTCATTACAGTCCTGTTAAAGTCTGTCCTAGAGATGGCATGATACCACTTTGTCCGACACTGATGTCATAAATTTGGATATCTGCCGATACTGATATGAATCCAATATTATGTATCTTATAATCAATAAAACAGTTTTTTTAAATCTTTCTACCTTGTGTATGTTATACCTGTATGTAAAAAATACACTGCATCCAAAATATTTTGTAGTTTGGATGCAGCAATACTGATCAATCTAATAAACTTAAACCTGCTCCATCCTCCCTATTCTGGTATTTTAAAGAGTACTTAGCAGAAATATTAAACATGTGAGTGAAGTTGGCCCCCCCACCTTCTTCAAATCCAACAAAAGTGGTATCAAAGGTTTGTGCTACGTTTGTGCTGCTAAAATTTTTGCAGCACAAATGTAGCACAAACCTTTGACATCAATTTTGTTGGATTTGGGTAATGTGGGGGGGCTGGTTGACCTTTTGACCTTTACATTTTCATTAATATCTTTAAAACAGAAGCAGCACAAACCAGCACAAACGTAGCACAGTTGATTGACACCCATTTTGTTTGATTTAATTAGTGTGGGGGGGCTGGTTGACCTCTGATGACCTCTAGAAATTTTTATTAATATCTTTAAAATGATAGCAGCACAAACGTAGCACAAACGTTTGGTACCACTTTTGTTGGATTTGAAGAAGGTGGGGGGGCCAACTTCACTCACATATATTAAACAGCCTAGCTAACAGGGTTGCAAACTCCCAGCAAAAAAAAAAAAAAAAAAAAAAAATAGGGAACCACCCCCCACCCTGTGATGCTTAATCGACGTAACAGACTTTAATTTAATGCACGTGTAAAAAAATAAAAATAAAAAAAAAAAATGCACAGCAGTCGCTCCATATATCGATCGTTACGCTTAACGTTGGAATGCTTTACAAACATTTAGAGATGAACTTACACACTTTATTTCTCTGGGATAACTTCCTCAGAGATGAAATGCAGGTGTTCTATCAAAACATCTTACGGTAGCGTGCTACCTTACGTGGTTTATGCCATCGTATGTCTATAGGTAGGACGTTCTGATGGCCAAATCACACTATCAAAACACGCCTCCAGCGCACATTCATCTAATGTTAACACAGAATACAAGGAGACATGGAGTGGAAAAGACAGCTGTTTATATTTGAAGTTGTTATAATTAATAACTAAATGAAGACATATCACAAGAATCCAGTGTGTACCAAAGTTCACAGGGCACATCCACATGTCTTCAACTGGGAACTTCATTTGTGGGATTGGAAGTGTAGAATAATTTCGATTTACTTAGGTACCATACGTCTCAGGGTGTTTTCAAATATAGTCTTCTTTAATGGAGCTGAACTCTGTCCACAGAAAGAGGAAGGAGTCCACTTTTTGGACCACTTCTGAACTTCCAATTTACCTTGGTGATGCATCTGAACTGCCCAGAAAACAACGAGCTTGCAGCCACTGAACAGAGCAGGTGTACAGCATTCTGTATAAGTAAAAATGTTTAAATGTTACAGAACAGTAAATACATTTTTTGTATTTCAAAATAAGTGGGCCAAGGACATTTCTTACTTACCTTTCGTCTCTCAGTGAGACGGTGCAGGTATCCATCAATGACCTGTTTTGAATAATCAGTTTTTACACCAGCAGCAACAAGTTCTGAAGTAACTGCTGAGTGCTGTCCATCAAAACCTAGAAAGGACTATAATTGCTGATAAGGGTTCTTTCTGCATGTACTGGAACTGGTAATTATGATGTCACAGATGTCACAACATCTGTTGTGGTTGATAACAGTCTTTCCTATTGAAGTGTATGGGTGAAACCTTATCGGAGTTTCTCAATATACCCCCCCCCCCCACCTACCCCAACATTTTAAACCTTTCATGGTGTCTGCACTACAAATGCTTCAGAGGGAGCAGAACTTCAAAATCAGAATCAATAAGTTCTCTTACCTCATCAGAAAGCCACCGTGACCCCTGCAGTGTTCGAAAAGAGGAATCGAATAGCTTGTATGGTCCAACAGCTGCCTCCAAGCGCCCAGTATCCTTTGCAGCCCATAGCCGCTTTACTAAAAGAAAAATATGATAAGTTAGCTCAGGCATGCATGAGATTTTTAGTGGAAAGCCGGGTAAAGGCCAACGAGCCACAACAGGAAAAAAGTCAACACAATAAACATGCATTTTCACGCAGAGAAGTAGGAAAGTTACAGTGGGTGGGAGAAATTACTGACAGACCAATCTATTGTCAGACGTCCACAAGCTCAGTGCACGTTGCATGTTTCATTACATCCAGTATGAGATGAAGACTGCAAAATGCAAACAAAGTCATGCAACAGTGAATCAAGTTGCCAAACTGGCAACAAATGACCAACTGGTCAAAAAGAGTTGTTCACTATGCCACCTTCATTTTCTAAGCTTTGTTTCCAGGAGGGAAGTTCTTGTTCAAGCGTTTCTGGTCCCGGAACTGAATTTGACTCTTGGTGGGAGCAACAACTGTTGTCAGCCGTTTTGGGTGCATAATGAAAAACAGAGGGTCTGGTATCCTTTGCTGGTACCGAGGGTTAGCAGTAGGACGGCAGGGGGGCATCTTCAGGTTTGTGCTGCTGTTCATTGTCTGACTGTGAGTTGGGCATTTTTCATTGTCACTGACATTTACAGGGTGGCTTCTTCTGTACGGCTTAATATGGTCAATCCTGTACTGATTGTTGCTCCTTTTTAAATCTCACACATTTGCCAGCGATGTCCTGAATGGTTTAGGGTCCTGAAAAATCTGGATCAAGTCTTCCTCCCTTCCTTCGACGTTTCATGTTCCGGAGAAGAACTTGATCTCCAACGTTGTACACGAGGTTTCTGTACTTCTTCTGGATTCGTCTGGCAAAGGCTTGTTTTTTTTTTTTTTTGTAAGTCTTTGGACTTTGCCCAACTTTCCGCTACAGTTTTTAACTTTGTCTTGTGCGTCTCTTGTAGAAGATACAAAGTCACTGTAACTCGACATTTTCATTAACTATTAAAATCAGAAAGGCAAATAATGCATAAACAAAAAAATCTAACAATAACTGATGTTTAAAAGTAAATATGCTATTATAGAGCTCTGAGTACAGAAAGCCACAAAGAGACTCATATCATTTTTTTTGTATAGTCACTTTTAACTTGTCACACTTGCACAGGTGAACACATACTGAAAGGTCTCCTCATCATTTATTACTTTACATAAAGATACAAATACAAACAAGTAATTGGTCACTTTATCTTTAAAACGTGTCTTGCATATAGAAGTTAAGCAGAGAAGATTAAGTCTGCAGCCAATATCGATATGCACGCTCTCCAATGAAGATTACATTTACATTATGATAGTAGTTGCATAAACACAATTCCTTAGAAACACTTACCGGGACTTCAACAGGAACTTCAGTAATCAGGAAGTAATCAGTAACTAATTACTGATTACTTCCCCAAAAAAGTAATCCCATTACTTTACTGATTACTTATTTTCAAAAGTAATTAATTACTTAGTTACTTTTTAAAAACACGATTTATCATCATCATCAACTTTATTTATAAAGCACTTTAAAACAACCACAGCTGACACAAAGTGCTGTACACTGGAACTGTAAAATAAAATTACATGAGATATAAATAAAAAAAATTAAAAAATAAAAGAGTGAAATCATTAATTAAATAACTACTTCAATTAAAAGAGAAAACGAAGTCTCACTGAGGTTAAAAGCCAAGGAATAAAAGTGGGTTTTAAGACACGATTTACAACCTGAATAGGTGATAAAGCGATAGATCTTTCAGCCCAATTCTACTTTTTCTGCATAATCCATCATATAAATGTAATCAAATGGAAAAGTCTCTTTTTAAAACTTGTTTTATTAGTTTTAATCTTTTAACTTTATGCATCAAGCAAAAATTTAATTATCTGCAACATTCTCTGACTGGAAGAAATTAGTTTAACATTTAAACCTATTTTCTGCACATTCCAGCACATGAAATAAAATATTTTGTGTGTTTACACTCAGTCTTTCAAATAGATGCAAGTAAAACACAGCAGAAAATAAATAAAGTCAAAGACTCAGCGGTCCTGTTGCTCTATTTTCACCTGTAAAGCAGGAGTGGGGTAGGCGGAGGTTTACCCTGGTGCAGGTGTGCCGCGGTCAGTGGAAGAATCCGCGAGTTTCTCTGAGTTTCCCATTACGTCGTAGCTACTCGGTGCTTGTTGGAAGTTTAGGGGTTTTTTCGCTGTAAAAAGAAGTTTTCTTCCCACGCACAGCGGACACTAATGTTTTTGTCACTTTTTATGGAATCAAACTCAAAGTAAGGTCAGTACTTCCACGCTTTAAACGCTGCACGCTCATACTCTCTCTGCACTCGATTGTCGTGTCCAAATTCATGGGCTGCATTCTCCTGAGGCCGCATTTGTAGACCGATTACGTCACAGCGACGCGCCGAAGGCTGTCCAAATTCGTAGACCCCTCCGAATGCAGCCGACAAATGCGTGCTCCTTTTTCCGAATTTGAAGGATGGGTCGGGTGTGTCCTTCGTGGCCCACCATATCCCAGAATTCATAGCGCGGCCCAGCCAAGCTCCAGTTTCCGGCTAATGGCGGCCGCTACTAAGTTTTAAAAATTACTCTTATTAATCTTTCTGGGTCACGAAATAAACTTTTAACATATTTTCAGGCGAGAAAGTAGTTGTGTAAACATCAAATATCTGCTCGGTTTATCAAGATATCGCATCTTTGCTAAAGTGCTTCGACGTTTTCGGAGACGTCTGCTACCCACCAGCTCGATAGCTAGCCGGGACCTCGAGGGTTACTGATGCGGCCGAGAATGGCACAACTCCTGGCACATCATTTTCAGATCACCGCGGACTTTCGCTGCTCGGGTTAAACGTTGTCAGCCGGTGATCAGCTGTGATCAGCTGATCACGGGGCCGGGGTTAAAAGAGAGACGCCACCCACCTGTTCGCCGCTCAGACATCATTCTCTTCGTGTCAGGAGCTCCGAAACTCTGCCGACGTCAGTCTCCGCCTGATTCAGCAACCGTGAGTGATTATCCCTTCAATCCTTTTTCTCTTCCCGGCTCCGCTCGCTCTCTGTCGGTAACGACCGTTCCGAAGCCACGCATCGTGCACTGATCGTTACTAGAATAACTGCGTGCCTGCTCCAAACCCACCGCTAGCCTTCGCCGCGCTTGGGTCTAGCCAGCACGCCACACGGGCACGCCGAATTACTGTGTGTAACCCGCCCGGCCGTGACAAACGTAATATATAAGTCACTTAGACAACCTAAAAATGTTATTGTTGGGCTTTTTTCAGTGTTTTGTTTGTTCGTGAGTAAATCGGTTTGGCTGAGATTAAAGTTATTAGATTAGATAAAATAAAACTTTATTAATCCCCCGGGTGGGTTCCTCCTTGGTTTTTACACAGCTGACTAAACGTCAAACAGAAAACTGATTAAACAGAAGTGTGAGATGGCCGAGAGTTTACTCCAGTGTCCTGTTATATTTTAGACAGCAAGGAGCAGACGGCTGAGTTTATTAAACTCCACCGAGACAGCGGTGACGCTAATCAGAAGGCTAGACCGTCCAATTTCACGGCCGTTTACTTCCGGCCTACCCGATCTTCTGAGGACCCGGCCCACGTAGACCGCGAAGGCCGGGTCCTCAGGAGAATGCAGCCCATGAATTTGGACACGACCGATATGTGATCCATTGTTGATCTGCACACAGCTGTTGTCACGAACGTCGCACTCGCTTACGTCACTGTCGTGAGACATTCTGCAAAAAAATCTCGGTTTTAGTAACGCAGTAACGCAGCGTTCCTACGGGAAAGTAACGGTAATCTAATTACCGTTTTTGCAATAGTAATCCCTTACTTTACTCGTTACTTGAAAAAAGTAATCGGGTTACAGTAACGCGTTACTGCCCATCTCTGGTCACGAGTGACTAAAGGGCCTTTAATGGGGAAGTGCAGTGCCAAAATCAGTCAGGGCCAACTCAGACCTCCCAGATGGGACTCTGTGCTTTTCCCAAAGGTTTGGTCATTCAATGCTGTCCGATGACTCAGTAACAACTTTAATATCTGGACATACAGTCAGGGTTAGAGTGGGTACCTAGAGTTTCTAGGGTCGCCTCTGGGAGCGCAAAGAGGAGTGTGAAAATGGAGAGTGAGGAGTTGCTGTGTGGAGTGTGTTTTGGACCTGGATTCCTGGAAATCTGTCTGTCCCTTGCACTGGATATAGTTTCACCAATTGCAAATAAACTTGTGACTTTTATTCTAAATCCAGCTGGTCTGAGTCTGTTCCAACTGCGTGACAGAATATCTAAGGGAGGGAGGTGTGCTCCCTCTCTTGGGGGTCCGTCAGCAGTTCATGTGGAGTCAAGTATGTCTCCTTATGGGTGGAGGCTTTTCCATTAGCATATATACCTGAGATCCTCACCACACATCATTTTACTATCATGGCATATCTTAGCAACTTTTCTTTTCAGGGTTTGGTTTGCTCTTACCACAGTTCCTTAGGATGCCGGATGATACGCTGTCCCAAATCGATGTGTTATGCATAGGGCTCCCTCGACTTTGGAGAGATGCTTATTGTTGAAATGCGACCCATTGTGTGACCTGATGGTTCTTGATACTCCATATCTGGGTATTAATTCATTTATCAACCACTTTATTACAGTCTTTGCATCCTCCTGCTTCCTTCTGTATTCCCTTGATGTCCTCTTTGGTGAGTTGTGGTAAGGGTTCTGTTACATTCACCATCATGCCGCTGAGACAGCAGCCCTGTGGTGATCCAGGGCTGATGGTGAGCTCAGCAGACATGCATCCTCCCATTCTCAATGCCTGTGGTCTGTCTGTCAAAAATTTCAGAATCCAGTTGTAGGTGGGAGTCGGGATGTTAGGGTCTGGCAGATTCCTGATTAGCTTGCCCGGGCGGATGGTGTTGAAAGCAGAGCTGTAGTCCAGGAAGAGCATCCTACGTTCTACTACTTTCCAGGTGTTGCAGAGTGTGGTGCAGGGCTATTGCTGTTGCATCATCCACTGATCGACTGGGGCAGTATGCAAACTGGAGGGGGTGTATAATGTCTGGGACCATGTGATTGATAATAATAATAATAATAATGGATTGGATTTATATAGCGCTTTTCAAGGCACCCAAAGCGCTTTACAATACCACTATTCAGTCACTCTCACATTCACACACTGGTGGAGGCAGCTACGGTTGTAGCCACAGCTGCCCTGGGGCAGACTGACAGAAGCGAGGCTGCCATATCGCGCCATCGGCCCCTCTGGCCAACACCAGTAGGCAAGTAGGGTAAAGTGTCTTGCCCAGGGACACAACGACCAGGACAGAGAGCCCAGGGATCGAACCGGTGACCTTCCGGTTACAGATGCGATTCCCAACCCCCTGAGCCACGGTCGATGTGTGTGAGAACCATTTTTTTCTAGACACTTCATAGCGACTGGTGGGAAGTCATTCAGGGCGGAAGTGTCTGTTTTTGGGGGGAACTGGTATAAATATGGAGGATTTAAAAATACGAGGGACTACTGCCCGGGATTGTGACAGGCTGAAGATGTCAGTGTACACACCAGCTAGTTGTCCCCCACAGGCCTTCAGTAGTGTGGGAGGAGCTCCATCAGGTCCCTCAGCGTTGCACACACACGTCAGAGTTTGAGGACGTGTGTGGGGTCACATGGGGCCTTTGAGGACGAGTCTGTGTTCAGTCTGTCAAACCTGGCATAGGTGTTGAGGCTGTCTGGAAGGGGGTGTCTCGGGGCTCTGTGGTGGTTGTGGTTCCCCTGCAGTTTGTGACAGCTTCAATTCCCTGCCAAATCCTGTGCATGTTGTTGTTGAGGTAGCAGCCTTCAAAGCTTTTTAGAGTGGGCCTCTTTGCTGCTCTGATGGACTTCTGCAGTTAGTAGCAGGCCCTCTTATACTCCACCTGATCTCCTGCCTTGAAGGCCTCCATCCTCTCCCTGATTTTTAGTTTAATGTCTCCCTTAGACCAGGGCTTTGGTTGGGGAACTGACGCACAGTCCTGGGAGGGGCACAAACAGACGTACACCAGTTTATGTAGTCGCTCACAGTCTATGTATTTGTGGACATCGTTAGCTGCTCCTTTAAAGATCAGTCCAGGTGTTAATAGTCCTGACTGTGACTGGGTTTGTCGTGAGCTTTTTGTTATAGATGGTTTCAGCTGGATTGCCAGGTGGTCAGACTTTCCGAAGCGAGGTTTTTGTTTCAGCTGAGAAGCCATTTCTGATGTTGGTGTAACAGTGATCGAGTATTTTATTTGCCCTGGTGGGGAAGGTTACAGACTGATGTAGTTTAGGCATATTTTTCTGGATGTTAAAATGATTAAAGTCTCCCAGAACAATTACAGAGCCAGAGGTTAATAATAACTAAGGATGAAATGCAGAGAGGTGCATAAACACCTCCAGCTGTGGTAGCAAAAGGCAAATTAACCACAGACTGTCATCTTGTATGCAGACTCATTTCATTCATGCAGTGTGCTGAAGGCCAGCATGAAGGCACTTCAACTGCATTCAAACACGTTTCATCTGTTCAAACTTTAAAAAGTTGGTTATAACACACAATCTTTGGGTTCTTTGAAAAGCTATTTGAAATAAAGCCGCAGTTTGAGTCGTGTCCTTTCTCTGAAGAATAATTGTGGCCATGTCTGCACGCTTTTATCCCAGCTGCGATTTCCATATGAAGCCAGTCTTTCATGTTCTGCACATTCCTCTGCTCTCTGCCTGAATACAAGGTTTGTGTATGTGGATATCTATCTAGATCTATAAATATTGTGAAAGAGCAAGGATGCATGCCAACTAAACAAGGCTCTTTTCTTAGAAAAGGCGATTCTTTGTTCCTACCAGCAGAAACTAAATTGTTAGTCTGGCAAATTCCTGTGAAAGTAGATTTATTGTCCTGTCTCTCCTTTTCAAAGCACACAGAAGGTAAACGGTATTAAGTCGGCCGTATTCAGTCCGAACCATAAGCTTTTATCAAAAAGGAAAGTTTGAAGGCCGAACTTAAAAGTAGAGTGGGTCACAGCTTTTTTTCTATGTCATTTAGACTTCAGCAAAAAGCTGAACTGTATCTAATGGCTGTGTGAAATCACCCTGGATGGATTTACAGTAACAAACTTGACAAAAACAACTTCCCACAATTACTCGGCCCACTAACCTCCAGAGTAAATGCTGCAGTCTGCCATAAAAGCCGTGATTAATTTGATATCAACAAGGCAGTGCTGTTCAGTTAGGAAACACTGTGCTGACTGCACACTGTAGCTGTCGTCACACCTTCATCAGGTAATGTTTTAGTGTTTAAAATCTGCAATGCATTATAAGCACCTGAAGGAGTAACACTGTGATTGACACAAAACAGTCCTGCAGACTGAGGCCAGCTTTAAAGGCATTCACAGGTTCACCTGAGTCTTCAGTGTGATGGCTTTAAATCACAGCCATGTTATTGGAGATGAAGTAGAACGAAACATCAGCTGTGGGAATCTGGCTGGATCCTACGGGGTGTTTCTCCTGCAAGAAAACATTTCCCCAGGAATGGCCTGTGTGAAATGAAGTCGTAGTCAACATAACTGATGCAGTTATTGATACTTGGTGTAAATGTTCCCTCTAATGTTTCACGTGTCTGAGCGAACACACAAACTCCCTGAGCGTCCCGTGGACCACTGTGAGCAGCAGTAGACGTGTGCACTGTGGTCACGCCAGCATCCAATCCATGCAAGTTACATGTTTATTAAAGTAATCAAATTACAGCATTTACATTTATGTCAGACTACTTTTAATTAACTGCTTTAGCCCACTGACAATGAAAATTAAAACAATCTTGTTCATGTGCAGTATGTTAACACTATTGGAAGCAAAAATAACCTGAACTCCAATTTTGAAAACACAACTTTATTATTATTTTTATTATTTTTGCTCTGACTTGTATTGTGAGTCTGTGGTCTGGGAGAGAGTCTGTAACTCTGTCTGCAACATACAGTAAATAATGACCATCCATGTTCATCCGCTTTATCCGGGGCCGGGTCGTGGGGGCAGCAGCCTAAGCAAAGAGGCCCAGACCTCCCTCTCCCCAGCCACCTCCTCCAGCTTATCCGGGGGAACACCAAGGCGTTCCCAGGCCAGCCGAGAGATATAATCTCTCCAGCGTGTCCTGGGTCTGCCCCGGGGCCTCCTCCCGGTGGGACATGCCTGGAACACCTCACCCAGGAGGCGCCCAGGGGGCATCCTTGTCAGATGCCCGAACCACCTCAGCTGGCTCCTTTCGATGTGGAGCAGCAGCTGCTCTACTCTGAGCCCCTCCCGGATGGCCGAACTTCTCACCCTATCTGTAAGGGAGAGGCCAGCCACCCTTCGGAGGAAGCTCATTTCTGCCGCTTGTATCCGCGATCTCGTTCTTTCGGTCACTACCCACAGCTCGTGACCATAGGTGAGGGTAGGGACGTAGATCGACCGGTAAATTGAGAGCTTCGCTTTTACACTCAGCTCCCTCTTGACCACGACGGACCAGTGCAGCGTCCGCATTACTGCAGCTGCAGCCCCAATCCGTCTGTCGATCTCCGGCTCCCTTCTCCCATCACTCGGGAACAAGACCCCAAGATACTTGAACTCCTCCACTTGGGGCAGGAACTCATCCCCGACCCGGAGTGGGCACTCCACCCTTTTCCGGCTGAGAACCATGGCCTCAGATTTGGAGGTGCTGATCCTCATTCCCGCTGCTTCACACTCGGCTGCGAACCGTTCCAGTGCGAGCTGGAGGCCCTCACCCGATGAAGCCAACAGAACCACATCATCTGCAAAAATCAGAGATGAGATTCTGAGGCCACCAAAGCGAAAGCCCTCCGTCACTTGGCTGCGCCTAGAAATCCTGTCCATAAAAATTATGAACAGAACCGGAGACAAAGGGCAGCCCTGGCGGAGCCCATCACCCACCGGGAACGAGTCCGACTTATTGCCGGCAATGCGAACCAAGCTCTTGCAACGGCTATATAGGGATCGAATGGGCCGTAGCAATGGGCCAGACACCCCATATTCCCGCAACACCTCCCACAGGACACCCCGAGGGACACGGTCGAATGCCTTCTCTAAGTCCCCAAAACACATGTAGACTGGTTGGGCAAACTCCCATGCACCCTCGAGTATCCTGGAGAGGATAAAGAGCTGGTCCAGTGTTCCGCGACCAGGACGAAAACCGCATTGTTCCTCCTGTATCCGAGGTTCGACTAACGGACGAACTCTCCTTTCCAGCACCCTGGCATAGACTTTCCCAGGGAGGCTGAGGAGTGTGATCCCCCTGTAGTTGGAACACACCCTCCGGTCCCCCTTCTTAAAGATGGGGACCACCACCCCAGTCTGCCAGTCCACAGGTACTGCCCCTGATCTCCACGCAACATTGCAGAGGCGTGTCAACCAGGACAGCCCTACAACGTCCAGAGCCTTCAGGAACTCGGGGCGGACCTCATCAACACCAGGGGCTCTGCCACCAAGGAGTTGTTTAACTGCCTCAGTGACCTCGCCCCCGGAAATTGGCGGGTCATTCCCCTCATCCCCAGACTCTGCGCCCTCCTCGGAAGATGTGTCAGTGGGATTAAGGTGGTCCTCGAAGTATTCCTTCCACCGCCTGACAATTTTCTCAGTCGATGTCAGCAGCGCTAGGCCAGCACTATACACAGTGCAGGTAGAGCACCGCTTTCCCCTCCTGAGACTCCTGACGGTTTGCCAGAATCTCTTCGAGGCAGTCCAAAAGTCTTTTTCCATGGCCTCTCCGAACTCCTCCCACACCCGAGTTTTTTTTTTTTTTTTTTTTTTTTTTTTCCTAAATGACATCAGAAACAGCAGTATGCGACATTACGTGATGGCAGAGCTTCAGTTCATCCTTTGTCATTTTTTTTTTTTAATAAATAGGACAGGGGGAATGAATGAGAGAGAGAGGGGGAGAGAAAGAAAGAAAACCAAAGGGGAGAAGAGACGGTGAGAAGGGGGGGGAAGAGAGAGAAAAAAAAAAAAAAAAAAAAAAAAAACACACAAAAACAAACAGAGGAGACAGCAAACAACAAAGAGCAACATAATAATAGAGAAAACAAAGCACCATCACAATAAACTAGCTAGTCATAGATATCAGTATTTACTAAGTAATAAACGATATTGTGCAGCACGCAAGATAGACAGCGCACAGTGTGCTTTGAGGCAGCAGCCAAGAAAGCTTTAGTCCGCGTCTGTGAATACCCATGTGTGCATACCTGTGTGGATCAGCATGCTTGCATTCCAAAGGTTTCTCCATGTAATGATCTGCTAGGGAGTGTGGGGGGGCCACAGCCCCGTCCTCCAGGGTGTGAAGCGGGTATGGAGGAGATCAAAACTCCAGACATCCAGAGGCCCCCAGAACACAAGAGACCAAGGAAGACCAACAGAGGGGCAGCCGCGCCACTGTCCCAGTAAGAGCTGAGGAGAGTCCCAGATGAGGGCTCACTCAGCAGCCGCGGAGCAGAAGTCAGGGGGAGTTGCAGTGACGCGTCCGTGAGCTCCGCCGGCCCCCAGCTGCGCCTGAGTGACCGAGCCCTAGGCCGAGAGGCCGGGGGCACCCCACCTCCAAAGGGGCCCGAGCGAGCCCCAGGCCCCAGGCCCCGACAAGCGGCCGCCAAGGAGTGAGCCGGTGTGTACCCGGACGCCCACCCCCAGACACAAAGAACCACCAACACACCGACACCTGAGGGAGTCCGCCACCGGCAGGGGAAGTGGTGGTGGGTGGAGATAGGCCTCCAAACCTTGGAGGGCCTGAGGTGTCCCCAGAGAGGTGGCGTCTGATACCCAACCTGACATATAGACACAGACATACAGGCACACACAGACACAAACATCCATTCCCACCCTCATGCTCTCATATGCACTCACTCCACACTCAACCAACGTGGAGACAGACATAAAGAGACGCTGTACACACAATCACACTCCCCAAGCGTACTCTACAAACCGGGTCTAGGTACCCTTGCCCCTGGAGGGGGGAATTGCACCCAGACCCAGGTGGTGTTACCCTTTTCCCTGCGGTGGGGAGAGGCAGACCACCCCGACTCCGCAGCAGCAGGGAGGCCCCACACCCCAGACCGCAGTCGGACGGCCAACTCCTCCTACTAGCCCTCCCGCTCCAGCAGGCCGCAGAGAATGGGGGTGGGAGAAGACTCCAAACCTCCCTCCACCCGCTCATTGTAGTGTTGATGCATATGTGTTCTAAGGTGCAATTAAAACCCAGGAGGGCATGGAGCTACCTGCCAAGGAGCAGCAGGTAAGCGCATAGTCCCTCCTGCTAACCCTCAATGACTAAGTGTATTTAAAATTGAGAGGTGGGCAACGACGTCAGGGGTGAGGTATACACCCTGATGGTGATTTGGACTCCGTGATTGTGCCCACCCCCAAGATCCTATATGTATGTGTAATGAGAGTGTGAATAATGTGAATGTCTAAGTTGTGGGATAAAATTGAGGCAGAGGCAGCCAGAAGGGGACAGGGGGGGGGGGGGGGGGGGGTAGCCTCCTCTGCACCCTGGTGACATACCCCCACTCCAAGGCCCTGCATGTGTGGGTGGTTGTGGAGGAGCGGGAAGAGGGAGGCAGCTGGAGATGGGGAGGGAAGGAAGGGAGGGGCAGGTAACCCCTCCCTGGGGCCAGCTCCCCCGCTGACCCCAGTAGGCACTCCCACCCTCCGCGACCCGCCAGGGAAGGGGGGCCCAGGCCCATCAGACCGGGGCCCAGTGCAGCAGCGCCCCCCGGCTCCACAGAGCCCTGGACAGTCCACCCAACCCCACCACAGAGAAAACTGCACCCACCCCACCAACCACACATCTTCCAGACTACATAAGACGGTAAACGCCCAGGCTGAGATCTTCCTCCACCTCTCCTGTATCTCCCCCTCCTGCAGAGAGTTCCTGAGAGAAGAAAGCTCCTGCAAGATGTGACCATCCCCCCCACCAGTTGAAGAGCCCCCCAGGCGGCTCGATGCACCGGCGGCACCCTGCTCCAGGGCCGGGCCCCCATGCACCCACCCGCCCACAACCCCGGCAACACACCAACCAGGACCCGAGCCCCCGAGGCCCGGCCCGGGCCCCAGCCCAGAGACGGAGCGCCCCCAGAACCTCACGCCCATCCCGGACCCACCCAGGGGCAGCCAGGTTGCCAGGTCAGTAACCCACGTCCGTCAGCACAGACCCTCCCCTAGCCCCGCTGCACGCAGCCGCGAGGAAACAGTCACCTGAGAGCCAACAGAGCCCTCAACCGGACGTGACCGCTACCCCGGGTTGAGCCCCCCAAGGAAGATGCCTCCGGGGAACCCCCCGACGCCCTAAGCCTGTCCCTACCCCCTCACCAATCACAACAGTGAAGGCGGGACCAAACTATGACCCCCCACCCCCACTAGGTGATGGAGCTGATAAAAGGGGCCCAGAGCAATTGATCTAATGTGGTGGCAGAGGCTGTGTCAAGACTAATGTAATCTAATAGATAATTTCTATATTGGTTAGAATTAAGATTATTTTTATTTTTCCAGTTCATGAGGACTGTTTTCTTGGCTATGCATAGGGCAGTGAAGATCATATGGGCTATATTCTTTTCTGAAGTGACATTATCTAAGCTGCCCAACAAACACACTAAGGGGGAGGTTGGAATGTTACATTTCAGACATTTTGATAAGTCTTCACATATCTCGCGCCAAAACTTTTGCACTGGTGGACAGAACCAAAGAGCGTGGATGTAATTGTCCACACCCGAGTTTTTGCTTCAGCCACTGCCCGAGCCGCATTCCGCTTGGCCTGTCAATACCTGTCAGCTGCTTCCTGAGTCCCACAGGCTAACCAAGCCTGGTAGGACTCCTTCTTCAGCCTGGTGGCTCCCTTCACCTCTGGTGTCCACCATTTGGTTCGGGGATTACCACCACGGCAGGCACCAACCACCTTGCGGCCGCAGCTCAATGCAGCAGCTTCGGCAATGGAGACGCTGAACATGGTCCATTCGGACTCAATGTCCCCAGTCTCCCTCGGAATGCTGTTGAAGCTCTGCCAGAGGTGTGCGTTGAAGATCTCGCGGACTGGGGCCTCTGCTAGACGTTCCCAGCACACCCTCACTACGCGTTTAGGTGCACCAGGTCTGTCCAGCGTCCTCCCCCGCCACCTGATCCAACTCACCACCAGGTGGTGATCAGTTGACAGCTCAGCCCCTCTCTTTACCCGAGTGTCCAGAACATATGGTCGCAGGTCTGCTGATGCGATTACAAAATCGACCTATGGCCTAGAGCGTCCTGGTGCCACGTGCACTTATGGACACTCTTATGTTCGAACAGGGTGTTCGTTATGGCCAAACTGTGATATGCACAGAAGTCCAATAACAAAGCACCGCTCGGGTTCAGATCAGGGAGGCAGTTCCTCCCAATCACGCCCCTCCAGGTCTCGCTGTCATTACCCACGTGAGCATTGAAGTCTCCCAGCAGGACAACAGAGTCTCCAGGTGGAGCACCCTCCAGCACCCAGGGACTCTAAGAAGGCTGGGTACTCTGAACTGCCACTCGGCGCATAAGCGCAGATGACAGTCAGGACCCGTTCCCCGACCCTAAGGCGCAGGGAACAAACCCTCTCGTCCACCGGGAAAAACCCCAACGTACCGGCAGCAAGCCGAGGGCATATTAGAATACCCAACCCAGCCCGCCGCCTCTCACCAGGGGCAACTCCAGACTGAGACAGAGTCCAGCCCCTCTCCAGGAGACTGGTTCCAGAGCCCAAGCCATGTGTAGAGGTGAGCCCAACTATATCTAGCCGGTACCTCTCAACCTCACGCACTAACTCAGGCTCCTTCCCCACCAGAGAGGTGACATTCCATGTCCCTATTGCCAGTCTTGGCAGCCGGGGGTCAGTCCGCCAGGGCCTCCGCTCTTGGCCGCCACCCGGCACACAATGCACCCGACCCCTATGGCGCCTCCTGCGGGTGGTGGGCCTGCGGGAGGATGGGCCCATGTCTCCTCTTCGGGCTGTGCCCGGCCACCAGACGCTCGCCCTCGGGCACCCTCCCCGGGCCTGGCTCCAGGGCGGGGCCCCGGTAACCCTATCCCGGGCAGGGTAAACTGTTCCCTCTGTGTCCTTTTCATAAGGGTCTTATGAATCGCTCTTTGTCTGGTCCCTCACCCAGGGCCAATTTGCCATGGGAGACCCTACCAGGGGGCAAAAGCCCCCCAGACAACATAGCCCCTGGGATCCCTGGGACACACAAACCCCTCCACCACGATAAGGTAGCGATTCAAGGAGGGGACCAATGTTGGGCAATTAATTATTTAGTTATGGAAACAAAGTTTTGCAGCTGTTTACCTAAAAATGCAGCCAAGGTGTTTTTAAACAAACATTTCAAACTATTTACAGAACAATCAGCTGTTCTGCATCAAATTATTTGTGCCACTCCAAAAATAATTTGTGTCCATTATGAGATGAAGGAGAACAACAGCCTGATACCTGCAGGCCTGACAGCAGCAGATGTATCACTGCTGTAACACCTGTAACACTCAGCAGGCGCCTCATTGTTCTGACACACAAAACTATTGGCTACACTACACACTCACTAAACACTAACTACACAAGATTTGTGCTAAACGTCTCAAATCTCTCACATCTCAAACACGCCGTCACTCCTAAAACGTCCCCCTCCCTAAACAACTAAATGCCATGTTGCCATATCATTTTTTGATTGGTCGACATGGTACAGTTTTCCACCAATAGGAAAGGGCAGGGGGAGGGGTTTGGTGTTGTTTTTGCTCGCAGGCTTTCGAGCGGTTTCCTTATAAAACGCCGTTTTTACCGTTTCTTCCTGCAGTAAATATAAACAACGACAGTATTCAGGAAGAAAACCAAACATTGCAGATATTTTATCATAACTCTGGTTTTACGTGGCCGATCAACACAATTTAAAAACTGGTATAAAGTCCACACTTTTTCCGTCAGTTGTTCCGTCTGTCCTGCTCACATCTCCAATGGTTCAGACACGTTGTCATTAACGTGGCTTCACTCCACATCAGCCGCTTTGCTAAAACACCGGTGTCGCACATGAGGACGCTGTCATAGCCTGTCAGCGACGTTGATCAGCTGCGTATATACGAATGTGAATCGCATCATTGGCTGGACTTTGGGATAAGGTGGCATCGTTCTGATCACATACGGGAGCAGCCAGTCACTGACTCACACTGCAGAACAGGATTGTTAAAGTTTAATTTTAATTTCAGCACAGGTTAGATTTTTTTTTTTTTTTTTGTGCGCAACGCAGATTTTCTGTGCGCAGAGGCCGAGCCAGCAGTGCGCAATTGCGATGTATGACTCGGGGGTGTTGATTCATTTAAACTAACCTAACTATCCTGCTGTAAGCAGGTTTGTGTGAAGCCGAGTAAATCTATTTGTGTATCAGTTATTAATTCATGTGGGTAACAGAGACTTGGTGGATTATTAAACATTCTCTTGTTTTTTGACTGTTTGGGTGCTGACACAGTCTCTACGGGCAGAAGCTGCAGAGAGGCGTGTAAGACTGCTTCCTGTACCCAACTCTGGATAGTCACATTTTGGTGGGTTTAAGAAACAAACAAACTATTTGATTTGATTTACCTTTATTAGTCCCACAAGGGGAAATTTCATAAGGCTGCCGACCTATTGCACGCAATGGCGGTGCCATCTTACCCTCCGACCATACGTACATTACACAAAACATCACATGGGGAAGACGTACACAATCATACAGAGTACAACATGCAGTGAAATGTCTTGTGTCTGAGCGACAGACAGGCTGCAGATGTAGCCGCAGGACCCTTACTGGATACTGGGTGGGAATCAAACTTGTGACTCGTGCTGCAAAGGTGTGTAGTCTTACCACTACACCAGGAGTGTCAAACCTCAGTCCTCGAGGGCCAGCATCCTGCTTGTTTTTGAGATATCCCTGTGCACATCCAGCTGCAGCTCGGTATTATATTATTTTGGTGAGTGTATGTGATGTGTTGGTTTGTTTGTTAGTACGGACATACTGCAAATCAATTTCCCGTTAGGGACAATAAAGTTATCATTGACCATTGTCTATTCAATCAGGCCATCTCTAAAAATGACAGCTGCTCCATCCAAAGTGAGCGGATAATAGGGGAACTCTCTGGGGAAAACCTAGTGTTGTTAGGACAGATGACATCCATCCCAGAACATGCGGTTAAACATGTCACCCCTGGTCGTAGGAGAGCAGAGAAAACTGCAGTCTGCCACAGAGCAGCTACATGTCAGTGTGATGGTAGCACTGGTCCCAAAGTTTGCATGTACCATATCAGCGCCTTGCTTTTCTGTTTATCCCCACATAACCTGCAGACTGCTGCCACAGGCATTAACTACCTTGGGTAAAAAATAAAGATGATAATGCTGAAATGCCAAAATAAAAGTAGCGAGCATCAAACACGCGACAGATTCTGTGGTCCAGAGAGATTCTAGAAACAAGGAGCCTTAATTTCTTCTCTTCATGCAGTTTGTTCAGTCCCCTCCATCCAGTCTTATGCAGAATGTCCCCTAATGAAAGCACTTTGGAAATGTGAGCTGATATCCATCTACAAAACGCATTTTACGTGTTCCCATTTATCATGGGATGGTTTGTGTGGCATGTTGCTGACGTGAAGAAAGGTTTTCCCAAAGTGAACTTGAGGACAGTGGAAATAATTTCCAGTTAAGGTTCCTGGTGCATAATAATAATCTAAAGTTCAAAGAACATCGAATAACGGTCAGTAATTGGGAAGTAAATAAATGATGAGAACCTAAGATGAATGTTTCATGTCCTGAAGAGGTCATGTTGAATGTGTTCCTGCTAAAAAAGGAAAGCTCTTTCATAATAAGACATTTAGTGCTTCAGGCCATAAAATAATCAGCCTCTCTACTTGTATTTGGCTATGTGGTTAAATCTGTAGTTTGTGCAGGTGGCAACGCTGCAGTGACAGGAATGACTGTGGAGCTACTTACTGATATTGCACATTAAACACGTATTAACTTCCTTTTTGAGGGGGGAGAAGATCAGATGGCTTAAAGCCCAGCTAAAATGAAAATCTGTTTAAACCTTATTTTCTGTTCTTTTCAATACAAATGTTTTCTGTATTTCTGCTGCGTCAGCACCGATAATGAAACAGAAACTGAAGCCAGTGATCAACTGTCTAAAACCAGCATGAATTTAATGGTTGGCAGTGGGTAAGTAATTAGTGGTGATTATATAGGAGCAGTGGCGTGTCTAGAAAATGTTTGTTGGGGGGGCCAGGTAGGGGCACAGATTTGGAGAAGGGTGGCAGATGTAATTGGCAGATAATGTTAAAAAAAATCTACCAACCGTTAACCATAATTCAATAACCCTGTAAACCTAACAACCAAATGCACTTTTAACTCTTATTAGAATGAGATTTTAACCACTACGGTGCAAAGTTTTTAGATACTGCGTTGATGAAGTACAAGAGATACAATCAGTGCTCTGTCAGTGTTTATTATTATTATTATGTTAACTTTATTTGCCTATTTAAAAAAGGCAGATTAAACAAAGAAGATAATCTTCTCACAAACTGGTGTTTGATTTTGAAACAGGAAAAAAGTGGGGAAACAAATGAAAAGACTAACATTTGAATAAAACCTGAAAGCAAGTAAATACTTTATATGCTGCCTTATGGTAAACTCTGGTAATATTGTATTGTATTGTATCTTTATTTGTTTCAGACATATAAAACAAAAAACAATATATACACACTACATATATTTTCATTTACAGATACGAATATATATGTAGATATACACACACACACACACACACACGTATGTGTTCAGATAAACAAAAATATATAATGAAATAAAACAAAATCGTCTGACATAATGTAACAATGTTTGGTCTGAAAAGGAGTAGGAAGAAGTATGAACATACTTATTAATTCCTACCCCTGCTCAACATCTTATTGATCCCACATAATTCACCTAATTCCCATCATCACATACTCCACACGATACACGAGGAGAACCTATATAAACTTGGCTACCGTGACTGATATAATTTGGATATAATTTGATATTTTTATACATACAATGGGTGATCATCTTTATCGGTATCATATTCTTCCAAAATCAGTTTTCGAAGTATTTTCATGAACTTACTAATTCCTGAGCATTGCTGTAGATCTATAGTAAAACTATTCCACAGTTTTACCCCATAAATAGTGACACAAAAGGTTTTAACCTTTGACCGTGCTTTAAGAATCCTTAGATTCAATTTCCCCCTCAATTCATAGTCTCCTTCTCTGTCATAGAACATCCTCTGTATATTTCCTGGTAACATATTGTATCTGGCCTTGTACATAATTTTTGCAGTTTTATATTTTATAAGATCCATAAACTTCAGTATTTTTAATTTCAAAAACATGTTAGTATGGTCTCTAAATCCTGCTTTATTAATCATCCTGATTGCTTTTTTTTGAATTTTACATATTGGTTGAAGTGCAGTTTTATATGTGTTTCCCCAAATTTCCACACAGTATTCCAAATATGGCAATATAAGTGAACAATAAAGTACCCGGAGTGATTTGGAAGGCAAAAAATATTTAACTTTACTTAGTACGGAGATGCTTCTTGACAGTTTGGCTTGTATATGCTTTATGTGAGGTTTCCAGCAGATTTTGTTATCTATTATCACACCCAGAAATTTTGTATCCGAAACTTGCTCTATTTCAACATTGTTTACTAATAATTTTGCTCCTGCGTCTTTTTTACAATTTCCGAATAACATAAATGTAGTTTTTTCCAAATTTAATGATAGCTTATTTCTATCAAACCATGTTTTCAGTTTAATCATTTCTTGTGTGACAATTTCCAAAAGCTGATGTAAGTTCTCTCCAGCACAAAAAATATTTGTATCATCTGCAAATAGAATAAACTGTAGTATATCTGATGTTCTGCATATATCATTGATATAGAGGATAAACAGCTTTGGTCCCAATACTGACCCCTGCGGAACTCCACAAACAATGTCCATACACTCTGATTGATATTCCCCAATTTTCACAAATTGCTGCCTGTCTCTCAAATAACTCTTTACCCATTCTAACACCACTCCTCTAATGCCGTAGTACTCCAGTTTATCAAGTAATATGTCATGATTAATTGTGTCAAAAGCTTTTTTTAGGTCAATGAATACACTAACTATACATTGTCTTTTATCTATATTGTTGGTGATATTTTCGATCAGTTCCATTAATGCCAATGATGTTGATCTATTTGATCTGAAACCATACTGACTATCCGTTATTATTTTGTGTTTATCTATAAATTTGTCAAGTCTATTACTAAAGACTTTTTCCAGTATTTTTGAAAATTGAGAAAGTAGAGAGACAGGCCTATAATTTGTGAATTGGTGTCTGTCACCATTTTTAAACAGTGGTGTTACTTTAGCTGTTTTCATTTGTTTTGGGAATGCACCAGTTTGTAAGGACAAATTGCAAATGTGTGTTAAGGGTTTGGAAATGCCCTCTATCACTCTCTTAACGATTTCCATATCAATGTCGTCAGAGTCTGTAGAGTTTTTTGTTTGTGATTTCCCAACAATATCAATGATTTCCATTTCTTCCACCACCGTTAAGAACATTGAATGAGGATTGCGGTCAATGAGTCTAGTTTCTTTCTCTACAGAATCTGTTATATCAGGAATTGTTTCAGCCAAGTCTGGCCCAACACTTACAAAGAATTTATTGAACTCATTTACCACATCTCTCATATTAGTAATATTTCTATCATTATTTGCGAAATACGAAGGATAGTCTGCCTGCCCCGAGCCCTTTTTGATGATGGTATTTAATGTTTTCCAGATCCCTTTAATATTATTTTTATTCATAATCAGTAATTTTTCATAGTATTCCTTTTTACATGACCTTAAAATACTCGTTAATTTATTTTTATATTTCTTGTATTTATTTTCAGCTTCTGTGCTTCTGTTCATTATAAATTCTCTGTATAAGGTATTTTTCTTCTTACATGCATTTTGCAATCCTTTTGTAATCCATGGGCACTCTGCATATTTTTGTTTTTTACTATATTTCTTTACTGGGCAATGACTATTATATAACAGTTTAAATTTTCCTAAAAAAATCTCATAAGCTTTATCAATATTTTTTTCCTTATACAGCATCTCCCATTCTTGCTTGAGTAAATCACTTTTGAATGCGTTTATTGACTCTTCTGTTCTCACTCGTTTGTATTTTATTGTGTTTTGCTGTTTAACCTTCCTGTAATTGCTGTTATACACTATAAAAACAGGTAGATGATCACTGATGTCATTAATTAGGAGACCACTTATGGTTCTATTTTCTATTTCATTAGTAAATATATTGTCTATTAGGGTTGCCGACTGTGCTGTAATCCTGCTGGGCTTAGTGATCACTGGAAAAAGTCCCAAATATTGATAAAGAGCAACACTGGCTGATGATGAAATCCAGTCAGCTGGCATGGTGACGCTGCCAGTATTAACCTGCAGGGCTGGACTGGGACAAAAAATTGGGCATTTTCACTACAGACCGACCCACCAGGTATTAAAGCCAATGTGAGTGAAGTTGGCCCCCCCACCTTCTTCAAATCCAACAAAAGTTTGTGCTGCAAAAATTTTCGTTTGTGCTACTAACATTTTAAAGATATTAATAAAGATTTCTAGAGGTCATCAGAGGTCAACCAGCCCCCCCACATTAATTAAATCAAACAAAATGGGTGTCAATCAACTGTGCTACGTTTGTGCTGCTAAAATTTTCGTTTGTGCTGCTTCTGTTTTAAAGATATTAATGAAAATGTAAAGGTCAAAAGGTCAACCAGCCCCCCCATATTAATGGAATCAAACAAAATTGATGTCAAACGTTTGTGCTGGTTTGTGCTGCTAACATTTTAAAATGTTTAATAAAATAACGTCTTGATGCGTGCTTAATCATCCAGGTAAGTAAATCCCAAAAGGTTGATTCTGTTCATCTGGACATTTTCAGTTGGAGAAACGTTTCGTCACTCATCCAGGTGACTTCTTCAGTCTCAGCTGACTGCAGGTTTCCCCAACCTTATAAACACATGTGAGTGAAATTGGCCCCCCTACCTTCTTCAAATCAAACAAAATTCATGTCAAACATTTGTCCTGCAAATTATTTTGTTTGTGCAGGTTATGTTTCCCTAATTTTGTAAACAATACATGTACAGTGAGAGCGATGTTACATCTGTCTTCACTTGCATCCCAGTCATAGAAGCGTTGGAGGTCGTTCATAAGAGATTACAGGATCATCCCAACCTCAGCAACAGGACCACTCTCAGCACTGATCAGTTGTGTTTGCTTTTGGAACTGTGTCTTAATTCCACCTATTTTGCATAAGGGTCAGTACAGGCAGAAATCTAGGTGTGCCATGGGTTCCCACAGGTAAACCAAACCAAAGTCACCAAACCAGTTCGTAAGCAGGTACAGGTGTGGCCAGAAGGGTCCTCAGAGGCACTGCTTTTCCACCACAGGCCGCCACACACGACAACACCACAGACTTTCAGGAATATACAGAAACTGTCACTGCCTACATCCCAAAATGCATCGATGATGTCACAGAGACCAGGACTATCACTGTCCGGGCCAATCAGAAACCATGGCTCACAGGTCAGGTTTAAATGCTCCTAAAGTTGAAAAATGCAAGCCTTCAGAGCCGGGAATTAGGTGAGTCTAAGAACAGCAAGGGCAAACCTGTCACGTGGCATCAGCTACAGCAAAGCTTCAGCGACAGCAGAGATACTTGGAGGCAGTGGCAAGGAATACAAACCATCACAGACTACAAGCCCACTCTACAGACCGTGGTGACACAATCCCCAGACAGTGTGTGGAGATCCCTCCACCATCATTACTGAACCCAAGAAGTCATCTATCTCCTGCTTTAAGGACTACCGTCCTGTCAAACTCACCTCCATCATTATTAAGTTAAGTGCTTTGAACGGTTAGTCATGCATCAAATCAAATTATTGCTTTCCCCCAACCTGGATCCATTTCAGTTCGCATACCGGTCAAAACGCTCAACCGATGATGGAATTTCAACTGCCCCTCACTCAGCCCTCACACATCTGAACACTAGAGACTCATATGTCAGAGTGCTGTTCATAGACTTCAGTTCAGCATTCAACACCATCATTCCCCAGCAACTCATTCACAAACTGGATCTGCTGGGGATCAGCACCTTGCTGTATAACGGGCTGCTAGATTTCTTGACAGGAAGACAGCAGACAGTACGGGTCAACAGCAACACCTCCAGCCCAAGAACACGGAATACGGGGGCTCCCCAAGGATGTGTGTTGAGCCCCCTTCTCTTCACTCTGCTGACCCACGACGAGATCTACTACAGGGGTGAAGTTAACCATCTGCCAGAGTGGTACAGCAACAACAACCTGTCCCTGAATGTGGAGAAGACCAACAGTGACTCTACTTCCTCTGCAAACTGAGAAGCACAAGAGATTCAACCCCCATTATGAGCACCTTCTACAGAGGCGCAGTTGAGAGTATCCTCACCAGCTGCATCACTGTGTGGTATGACTCCTGCATTGGGTTCTGCAGGAAAAAATGACAACGGGTAGTGAGAGCAGCCGAGAGCATTGTGGGGACCTCTCTTGCCTCCCTCCCCAGGAGATCTACTGCACCTGCCTATCTGAAAGGTCCTCTCCATTACAGGTGACTCCACTCATACCTTCAACAGCGTCTTCAGTTTGCTGCCATCAGGAAGGACACTGAAGAGCCTCCGGACCAGAACCAGCAGACTGAGAGACAGCTTCGTCCATCGGGCTGTCAGGATGCCGACCATCTCTGAATCGAGAAGGGGGGCCCAAGGGTACATCTTTCGCCATCCTACAATGCTGTGATTGTAGCCATTCCCCACTTTCTGTGAATGGTACTCATGGCCATTAATCAGTAGGCTTTGATTAGTTGTCATTGATCAATGGTCATAAGAATTTGCATACTAACAATCATGGAACTAACCCCCCGGCACATTGTTCATTCAGTGGCGCTAGTTTCCTTCACTATGCAAATGTACTGTTTATAAGGTTGGAGAAACCTGCAGTCAGGGATAGCTCAGTAGGTAGAGTGGTGGCCCCATGATCGGAAGGTCGGGGGTTCGACTCCACTGAACGGCTACCCTGAGGTACCCCTGAGCAAGGTACCGTCCCTACACACTGCTCCCCGGGCGCTGCACTGGCAGCTGCCCACTGCTTCACTGAGTGAATGGGTTAAATGCAGAGGAACTATTTCCCTATGGGGACTAACACGCACACTTTACACACTTTACACTTTACAGCTGAGACTGAAGAAGTCACCTGGATGAGTGACGAAACGTTTCTCCAACTGAAAATGTCCAGATGAACAGAATCAACCTTTTGGGATTTACTTACCTGGATGATTAAGCACGCATCAAGACGTTATTTTATTAAAAATTTTTAAAATGTTAGCAGCACAAACAAACATTTTTGCAGCACAAACGTTTGACATCAATTTTGTTTGATTTGGGTAATGTGGGGGGGCTGGTTGACCTCTGATGACCTCTAGAAATTTCTATTAATATCTTTAAAATGATAGCAGCACAAACGAAAATTTTTGCAGCACAAACCAGCAAAAACATAGCACAAACGTTTGATACCACTTTTGTTGGATTTGAAGAAGGTGGGGGGGCCAACTTCATTCACATTTAAAGCCACACCAATTTTTATATACTGCAGGAAAAAGGAAAAACAATCCTATGATGCAAATTTGCAAAGAAAGCAGCAGGTGCATCAAAATAAACTATTTCCAGCAGTGCAATTCAAGTTCTCAGCATCCCAGAAACTATTCAGAAAAGCATAAAGTCAAACATGACTTATAAAAACACCAGTATAGGCTTTTGAAGCCTACAAGTAAAAAAAAAAAAACAAAACAAAAAAAAAAAAACGACATTTTCCGCGAAAGTGACGTCACTTCCGGTTAAGGGCAGGAAATGGCGGACATGCGATCGTTTGCACTGACGTCTGTTTCACTGTGGGAAGTGTTACGAACAGCTGATCAGATCGGCAAAGCCTGTTTCTGGAATATTATGTTTTTGTTGCTGCAAGTGCTTTTTATGCAATTTTTGCAAAGCTTTATGTGGAAGGAAACCGTGACCGAGGACAAGCTGATGGCATAAGATGTAAGTACAACTCCTCCGGTTTCATAAGCAAAATAAATTATTGCGCTAGCTTATGTGGTTGCAGAGCTACTGGGATTTAAAAATAGTTACGCAAAACGGAGCGTGCCCGCTCCGACCGGCTTTAAAGGGTTAAATGATGCACTTTAGAACAACACGCAGCAACACCACATATGAGTGGGCAAGAGGTGTGGTGTCTTCACACCCCATCGGGGTGGGCGGCGGAGGGCTGGGGAGGAGGAGTTGGCCACCTGGCTCATTTTGCTTCATTTCTTTTTTCCCTCCTTTCAACAGGTGATCTTCTCTTAATATGGTGTGTGTGTGTGTGTGTGTGTGTGTGTGTGTGTGTGTGTGTGTGTGTGTGTGTGTGTGTGTGTGTGTGTGTGTGTGTGTGTGTGTGTGTGTGTTGGGGGTGCCCAGAGGGAGTGTTCGCCCAGGGCACCAAACAGGCTAGGACCGCCACTGTGCAGAAGTAATGTCTTTAAAGCAGAGTTTAAATGTAAAGTTCCCAAGATCTGTTTAAATCAATTTTAGGGACTTTTGGTCAGAGAAATAATTTAATGCAAGCCTGAGGAATTTTTAAATTTTATGTTTTCAGGTAAAAAGTCAGATATTTCTTCTTTGTCAGTGATCAGTAGTCGTCGTTCAGCGGCCTCAAAGAAAGCTCTGCATTTCACTTCAAAAGCCGACAGTGTTCATCGTGTTCAGAAAGTGAATTTTCAAAGCTCTCGCTGAGAGTTATGTTCAGAACTCTGAGGGTTGAACCTCCTCAGTATAACCCTGTGTGACTTAAAAATGCTTTCTCTTGAATATCTCTTTCCAGAAGAGGTTTAGGGTTGTGTATAAGAGGCGGCTGCTCAAAGGTCATTTTGAATATTGAAATATTTGACCCAACTTCAGCTGTCATGTTCACCTCAGGCTGTGGGTCCGAGTGGCAGTGGGAAGACTTTTGTAAAAACGTGACAGAGCCAGAAAAGTAGCAGTGGATCAAGTCAAATACTCGTGTAACCAACTTCTCTTTATTTGTGCCAATAAACAAAAGCAGCTTATACAACACAAACGCAGTACTTTTCACAAACACTTCTACTGCTGTGCCAAGAAAAGTAGTCCTTCAAGTAAAAAGTATCAAGATCAAAACTCCTAACAGACCAAAAGACTAATACTGACATTTCAGTTTCATCTTGGTGCTGATATTTTGAGTATTTTGGTCCTTGGTTACTTCATTTCTGGAAATGTTCAAAAAGACTGTAAATGATGCCATGTCAGACCTGTTACTTTATGTAACTGATCAGGTAATGGAGTAAATGACACAATGATGGCGACTGGGAATCATACTACAGACTTAAGTCAGAGTCCCAGTGTGAAAGGAAAAGCTGGCTGAAGGCCGTCTTTGTTATTTAATAAAAACTGCAAGACTCAAACACATTTGAATTATTGCTCGCCAGTGATCAAAGCATCAGAATGGTAAGTCACCAGTGGAGTTTCCTTTCATACTCATGGGAAAACCATGGCATTTAACTGAAGTGTTTTATTGGTCGTCTCAGATAAAAACTGTGAAAAACTTTTAGTCGAACGACTAGAGAATGAGCGAGTAATCTTTAGCGGAGCTTTGCAGTATAAACAGCTGAGGCACAGCTAACTCCTGTCACAGCGCGAGGCGTTTCTGCTTCTTCACTCACGTCAGTTTATGACTGAACTAGTCAAAAATAAATAGCAGAAGCATATACTTGGACTCTTAGGTTCCATAGGAATATTTCTGTGTAATGCTTCTATGGACAGTTCTCATTTAGTTTTTATTATTCACTAATCTGGTGGACACGTTTTTGCTAAACAATAATTCCAGGACCTTTCTGACCAGCAGACCTGCTTTCAGGCTGAGCTTAGTCACAGCCCATCGCAGCTGATAAGGCTGAAACCACTCTGTACAACAGAGTTTTAGGATTTATAGTCTGTTTCTGGTCATTTCAGTTCAATAAAAGTATTTTCTAGTTGGTTGTGCAAAGTATCCCCTGCCAGCTGATGACTGATGTTCACTAAGATTGAAGAATATTTGAAGAAACCTCTCCAGCTGAAACCCTCAGCTGATTTAAATCAAATCTGTAACCTCGAAACATCCATCTAACAGTGTCGGAGTGTTAGGGCAGCCTGAAAATTCTCCTGGGCTGCTCGCGTGGAAATTTACAAAATCAACATTGAGATTGCGGACCCCCATAACGGCGCCAGCTGCAGGCCCAAGGCTGGAGCCGAACAATCACTCCCTGATAACGACTGTGTTACGGCTATTCTTCCCATCCCATGCAAGGACACCTGGATTGGCTGGAGGACTGTTTACTTAGCCTGATAGGCCGAAGGACACTGTCTCAGCTAAACTATGGACACGCACACACACACACACTTACACTGATAAGCACTCACTCATTCCCCCTCCCTTTTCAACGCCTTCGATGCTTGTGCCCTACCGGGGAAGATGGCAGTCGACTGGACCAGCACAGATGCTGCAGGACCGGATGCGCTGTCTACGCCGGCTCTCTCTTACCCTTTACCCGCCCCTGTTGCTTGTCTTGTGTTTCTATGGTGTATTGATAGTCATGTGCTTTTGTGCTGAGGTGTTTTTTCTGTTATCAAACTGTTCTCCCACTAGGAGCTCAGTCTGAGTGGAGTTTTTTTTTCTCCTCCTCTTACCTCATGTAGTGTATTTTCGTTGTTTTTTCCTATCAGCCTACCTTTCTGACATGTCTGCCCAATGTGATGTTTGTGTAAAGTTGGTCAGAAGGTTTGTAAGTGCGCATGCGCCATTAGCGTGCTGCCTGCTGTAACCCTAATTTCCCTCGGGATGAATAAAGTATTCTGATTCTGATGCTTTGTGCTGTGTTACAGCTGGAGGGGAAAACCTGCAAACAGATTCCAGAGGAAACCACAAGGGTTATGTTTCTCAGGGCCACCTCCCACGGCCCCTCTGAAAATCCACAGCCTCGTTAAAACTTTTAGTATAATCACAAAAACACCATTAACAAAAACTAAACGAATCAACTCGACTCTGGGTTTGATGGCTCAGGTTATCGTCCTTCCTGAAATCCACTCGTTCCTAAAATTAAGACGAGCTGAAAAGCAGCAGCTCTGTGGACACGTAGCAGTCTGTCAGGAGTCTCCATAAATATAATCTTTTTTTTTTTTTTCTCCTTTTTTTTCCCGCCTGTCCCATTTGGTTCTTTAGCCATCAGAATTGTTGTCTGAAGACCAACAAGGATACCCAATGGATTTACTTTGCCAAATGGATCATCGTGGCATTGCCTTATTGGTCCATTTGGTCGATCTTTGTTTTTATTATTTATTATATTTTAATTTCAGATGTTACAGACAGGACAGACATGAGTGAGAGATAGGAAAGGGAGAAAGAAAGAGGAAGGAAAGGAAAAACAGAAGGGGAGAGGGACAGTGAGAAAGGGGGGGAGAAAAAAAATAAAAATCTCCTGGATCACCTGTTGAGAGAAGAATAGAAAACAAGCAAAAAAAGACAAAAAACAAAAACAAAAAACAAAGCAACATACTAAACACAACACCATCGCATTAATCTAGCTAAGTGTAAACAGCAGTAAATACTAAATATTCAATGTTGTTGTGCAGCACGCAGGACAGATGTGCTTCGAAGTAGCAGCCAAGCAAGGTGTAATTTGGGTCTACGAGCAGTGAACACCTGTGTGCATACCTGTGTGGATCAGCGCGCTTGTATTCCAAAGGTTTCTCCATGTAACGATCTGCTAGGGAGTGTGGGGGGGCCACAGCCCCGTCCTCCAGGGTGTGAAGCAGGTATGGAGGAGATCAAAACTCCAGACATCCAGAGGCCCCCAGAACACAAGAGACCAAGGAAGACCAACAGAGGGGCAGCCGCGCCACTGTCCCAGAAAGAGCTGAGGAGAGTCCCAGATGAGGGCTCACTCAGCAGCCTCGGAGCAGAAGCCAGGGGGAGTTGCAGTGACGCGCCCGTGAGCTCCGCCGGCAGCCAGCTGTGCCTGAGTGACCGAGGCACCCCACCCCCGAAGGGGCCCGAGCGAGCCCCAGGCTCCAGGCCCCGATAAGCGGCCGCCAAGGAGTGAGCCGGTGTGTACCTGGACGCCCACCCCCAGACACAAAGAACCACCAACGCACCGACACCTGAGGGAGTCCGCCACTGGCAGGGGAAGTGGTGGGTGGAGATAGGCCTCCAAACCTTGGAGGGCCTGAGGTGTCCCCAGAGAGGTGGCGTCTGATACCCAACCTGACATATAGACACAGACATACAGGCACACACAGATACAAACATCCATTCCCACCCTCATGCTCTCATATACACTCACTCCACACTCAACCAACGTGGAGACAGACATAAAGAGACGTTGTACACACGATCACACTCCCCAAGCGTACTCTACAAACCGGGTCTAGGTACCCTTGCCCCTGGAGGGGGGAACTGCACCCAGACCCAGGTGGTGTTACCCTTTTCCCTGCGGTGGGGAGAGGCAGACCACCCCGACTCCGTAGCAGCAGGGAGGCTCCACACTCCAGACCGCAGTCGGACGGCCAACTCCACCTAGCCCCCCCGCTCCAGCAGGCCGCAGAGAATGGGGGTGGGAGAAGACTCCAAACCTCCCTCCACCCGCTCATTGTAGTGTTGATGCATGTGTGTTCTAAGGTGCATTTAAAACCCAGGAGTCTGACAGCCTCGGAGGTCCAGCACTATCCACAGATACAGCGTCTGACAGCCTTTGCTTTGCCTGATTTTCTTTTTGGCGACCCAAAGGCACACACTCCCTAAAACTGTTTTTCATATATGCATGGAGCTACCTGCCAGAGAGCAGCAGGTAAGCGCATAGTCCCTCCTGCTAGCCCTCAATGTCTAAGTGTATTTCACATTGAGAGGTGGGCAACGACGCCAGGGGTGGGGTGTACACCCTGATGGTACTTTGGACTCCGTGTATCGTGCCCACCCCCAAGATCCTATATGTATGTGTAATGAGAGTGTGAGTAATGTGAATGTCTAAGTTGTGGGATAAAATTGAGGCAGAGGCAGCCAGAAGGGGACAGAGGGGAGGGGGGGGGGGGTGGGGGGTAGCCTCCTCTGCACCCTGGTGACATACCCCTACTCTAAGGCCCTGCATGTGTGGGTGGTTGTGGTGGAGCGGGAAGAGAGAGGCAGCTGGAGATGGGGAGGGAAGGAAGGGAGGAGCAAGTGACTCCTCCCTGGGGCCAGCTCCCCCGCTGACCCCAGTAGGCACCCCCATACTCCGCGACCCGCCAGGGAAAGGGGGCCCAGGCCCATCCAGACCGGGGCCCAGTGCAGCAGCGCCCCCCGGCCCCACAGAGCCCGGGACAGTCCACCCAACCCCACCACAGAGAAAACTGCACCCACCCCACCATCCACTCATCTTCCAGACTACATGAGACAATAAACACCCAGGCTGAGATCTTCCTCCACCTCTCCTGTATCTCCCCCTCCTGCAGAGAGTTCCTGAAGAGAGGAAAGCTCCTGCAAGATGTGACAATCTCCCCCACCAGTTGAAGAGCCCCCCAGGTGGCTCGACGCACCGGCGGCACACTGCTCCAGGGCTGGGCCCCCATGCACCCACCCGCCCACAACCCCGGCAACACACCAACCAGGATCCAAGCCCCCGAGGCCCGGCCAGGGCCCCAGCCCAGAGACGGAGCGCCCCCAGAACCTCACGCCCATCCCGGACCCATCCAGGGGCAGCCAGGCTACCAGGTCAGTAACCCACGTCCGTCAGCACAGACCCTCCCCTAGCCCCGCTGCACACAGCCGCGCATGAAAGACTGTTGTATACCCTCTGGAGTTCGCTGAGATTTCGGAGGTCCAGCACTATCCACAGATACAGCGTCTGACAGCCTTTGCTTTGCCTGATTTTCTTTTTGGCGACCCAAAGGCGACTGTTTTTCATATATGCATGGAGCTACCTGCCAGAGAGCAGCAGGTAAGCGCATAGTCCCTCCTGCTAGCCCTCAATGTCTAAGTGTATTTCACATTGAGAGGTGGGCAACGACGCCAGGGGTGGGGTGTACACCCTGATGGTACTTTGGACTCCGTGTATCGTGCCCACCCCCAAGATCCTATATGTATGTGTAATGAGAGTGTGAGTAATGTGAATGTCTAAGTTGTGGGATAAAATTGAGGCAGAGGCAGCCAGAAGGGGACAGAGGGGAGGGGGGGGGGGGGTAGCCTCCTCTGCACCCTGGTGACATACCCCTACTCTAAGGCCCTGCATGTGTGGGTGGTTGTGGTGGAGCGGGAAGAGAGAGGCAGCTGGAGATGGGGAGGGAAGGAAGGGAGGAGCAAGTGACTCCTCCCTGGGGCCAGCTCCCCCGCTGACCCCAGTAGGCACCCCCATACTCCGCGACCCGCCAGGGAAAGGGGGCCCAGGCCCATCCAGACCGGGGCCCAGTGCAGCAGCGCCCCCCGGCCCCACAGAGCCCGGGACAGTCCACCCAACCCCACCACAGAGAAAACTGCACCCACCCCACCATCCACTCATCTTCCAGACTACATGAGACAATAAACACCCAGGCTGAGATCTTCCTCCACCTCTCCTGTATCTCCCCCTCCTGCAGAGAGTTCCTGAAGAGAGGAAAGCTCCTGCAAGATGTGACAATCTCCCCCACCAGTTGAAGAGCCCCCCGGCGGCACCCTGCTCCAGGGCCGGGCCCCCATGCACCCACCCGCCCACAACCCCGGCAACACACCAACCAGGATCCAAGCCCCCGAGGCCCGGCCCGGGTCCCAGCCCAGAGACGGAGCGCCCCCAGAACCTCACGCCCATCCCGGACCCACCCAGGGCCAGCCAGGCTACCAGGTCAGTAACCCACGTCCGTCAGCACAGACCCTCCCCTAGCCCCGCTGCACACAGCCGCGAGGAAACAGTCACCTGAGAGCCAACAGAGCCCCTAACCGGACATGACCGCTACCCCGGGTTGAGCCCCCCAAGGAAGATGCCTCCGGGGAACCCCCCGACGCCCTAAGCCTGTCCCTACCCCCACACCAATCACAACAGTGAAGGCGGGACCAAATTATGACCCCCCACCCCCACTAGGTGATCAAAGGAGCCCAGAGCAATTGATCTGATGTGGTGGCAGAGGCTGTATCAAGACTAATGTAATCTAATAGATAATTTCTATATTGGTTAGAATTAAGATTATTTTTATTTTTCCAGTTCATGAGGACTGTTTTCTTGGCTATGCATAGGGCAGTGAAAACCATATGGGCGATATTCTTTTCTGAAGTGACATTATCTAAGCTGCCCAACAAACACACTAAGGGGGAGGTTGGAATGTTACATTTCAGACACTTTGATAAGTCTTCACATATCTCGCGCCAAAACTTCTGCACTGGTGGACAGAACCAAAGAGCGTGGATGTAATTGTCTGGTGTATTGCCTTGACAGTGTGAGCAGTTGTTGGAAGATGTAAAGCCCATCTTGAACATCCGATGACCTGTATAGTGCACTCTATGTAGTATTTTGTATTGTATTAATTGCAGACTGGGATTTTTAATTAATTTAAAGGTTAAGCAAATCTGAGACCAGAAGTTTAGGTCTAAGCTGACTGATAAATCTGCTTCCCACTTTGCAATAGGAAGGGATATTGATTCATCTGTTTTAGAAAGTGTTCTGTATATTTTAGATAATTTGGGGGATTTAAGAGTAAGAAAATGTGCCGCACTTAGTGGTGTTTGTAATTCAACTTGACTGAGGTTAAATTTCTTTTTTACTATGGATTTAATTTGTTGATATTCTAAAAATCTTGTCTTGTTGATCCCATATTGTGCAACTAGTCTGTCAAATGGAATAAATTCTGTTCCCTCTAATATATGTTCTAAGTATTTAATTCCTTTACAACTCCATTCTGGGAAATTAATCATATTATTGTTTTGTAATATGTCAGGGTTGTTCCAGATAGGTGTACGTTTGCATGGGATTAATGAAGACTCCGTTATTGTTAGAAACTCCCACCATGCTGTCAGAGAAAAGCTGATGTTGATGCTTTTAAAGCATTCATGTCTTTTGATGTTTGAGCTAATAAATGGTAGGTCTGAAATCTCTAGATCCTTGCATAGTGCCTGTTCAACATCTAGCCAGGGCTCAACTAAGAAGGTATGATTTAACCATTCTGAGATGAACTGAAGCCTGTTGGCTAAGAAGTATTGGTGAAAATTAGGCAGATCTAATCCTCCTCTATCCTTGGTTCTTTGTAGCGTTTTTAAGCTGATACGCGGGGGTTTATCTTTCCAAAGGAATTTGGAAATATATGAATCCAGAGATCTGAACCAATCTTGTGATGGTTTGTTAGGGATCATCAAAAATAAGTAATTTATTTTTGGCAAGATCATCATTTTTATAGTGGCGACCCTTCCCATGAGTGATATGGGTAAAGATTTCCATCTAGTCAGATCGCCTTCTACTTTCTTTAGAAGTGGGATGTGGTTTAATTTAGTTAAGTCTGAAAGCTTAGGAGAGACATTAATACCTAAATATTTAATATTTCCGGATTGCAGTGGGGCAGAGGAAGAGTTATGGAAGGAGCAGTTAATGGGGAGAACTGTAGATTTTGGCCAGTTAATTGAATAATCTGAAACTCTTGAAAACCAGTTTATTAAAGTAATTACCTCAGAGAGGTTGGTTTGTGTGTTTTGCAGAAAAAGCAACACATCATCCACATAGAGACTGATTTTATGTTCTATGTTCTTACATTTTATGCCCTTGATTGTTGTAGCCTGTCTAAATGCTGCTGCTAGAGGTTCGATAAAAATTGCAAACAGTGAAGGGGAGAGTGGGCATCCCTGCCTGGTGCCCCTCAGGAGACAGAAGCTGGGGGATGTCTGGTCATTTGTTCTGATACGAGCTGTTGGGGAATTGTATAATATTCTTATCCAGTTTATGAAAGAGTTTCCAAAACCAAATTTGTGTAAAGTTGCGAATAAAAATTTCCAGTTAACTCTGTCAAATGCTTTTTCTGCATCTAGAGATAATATTATGGCTTCGATGTTTTTATCGTATGAGTAGTCTATTAAATTAAGTAATCTACGAGTGTTTGTTGAGGAGTGCCGACCTTTTATGAAACCAGTTTGGTCAGGATGAATTAAGAGGGGGGTCATTTTCTCTAATCTCTTTGAGAGAGCTTTGCAGATTATTTTAAGGTCTACATTTAAAAGAGAAATTGGACGATAGCTTGAGGGAAATAAAGGGTCTTTGCCTGGTTTTAGCAGGAGACTAATGTTGGCAGAATTCATATTTGGTGGTAGTCTGCCATTTTCCTCGATTTCCTGCAACATGCTGTGGAATACTGGTGCCAGAATTGTCCAGAATTCTTTGTAGAATTCTGCAGGGAAGCCGTCTGGACCTGGAGCCTTATTATTGGGCATACTTATCAGGGCTTCCTGGAGTTCACTTGGCGTCAGTGGCGAATCCAGTGCCATTGCTTGACTATCTAGTAATTTTGGAAGAGTTACGTTGTCAAGAAACAGATCAATTTCATTTTTAGATGGGTTTATTTGTGGTGAGTATAAAGTTTCATAGAAATCCCTAAAAATGTTGTTTATTCTTCCAGGATCATATATTGTGTTTCCCGATAAATCTTTAGCAGCACATATAGTTGTTTTTTCTTTATTTTTAGCTGGTTAGCTAGAAATCGACCTGATTTGTTACTGTGTTCAAAATTCTGCAAGCGAAGTCTTTGTATGAGGAATTGTGTTTTTTTATTAATAGTTTCATTTAATTCTAGTTTTGTTTTGCATATTTTGTTCAATGTTTCCTGATCTTGGTGGGACGCGTAGGCTTCTTCTAGTGATTTGATGTTTTTTTCTAATTCCTGAATATTTGTTTTTTTCTTTCTTTTTATGTGATGAGAAAGAAATTATTTTACCTCTCATCACAGCTTTCCCTGCTTCCCATAGAACAGAAGCAGATATTCCGGGAGTGTCATTAAAGTCTAAATATGAAGTCCATTCCTTTTTAAAGTATTTAATAAAGTCTTCATCTTTAAGTAGTGATATATTAAATCTCCAGTTTTTTCTTGGCGTAGTATTATTCTTGTGCATTAGTGTTAAAGATACAGGACCATGATCGCTGACAGCTATAGGATGAATCTCAGTGTCTGAAATGTCACACAGCAGTGAGCTGCTGACCAAAAAATAATCCAGACGAGAGTAGGAGTGATGGACATGTGAGAAAAAAGTATATTCCTTACTGGTGGGGTGAAGGGAGCGCCATGCATCGCAAAGACCAAAGTCGCTCATATACTGTTTGATTATATTTGTGGACTGCCAATTGCGCTGAGTTCCTGTTGTGTTGAGCCTATCCATGTCTTCATTTAGTCCAAGGTTGAGGTCACCGCCAAGAATGAGTGTGCAATCAAGGTGTTCAGAGAGTGCACTAAAAAATCCGTGGAAGAATGAGGGTTCATCAACATTTGGACCGTATATACTTACAATACATAGTTTTTTGTTCAATGTTGATAGTTTAATAATCAGAAATCTACCCTCTGGATCTATAACTGTATCGAGTACTGTAAAATTAACATTTTTATGTATTAAAATTGCTACTCCCCGTTGTCTAGAATTATAACAGGCTGCAAACACGTTAGGAAACTCAGGTGTTTTAAGTTCGTTTAAACCTGTGACAGGTCTGTGAGTTTCTTGTAATAAAACAAGATCTGCCTGTAGTTTTTTAAGCTGGTTCAATATCTTTAACCTCTTTCCTCTGGTGCCAGCTCCATTTACATTCCATGTGACAAACCTCAGCATGCCCATAATTGTGTGTGTATGTCTAATGATGTACGCTGGGTGTTTCGTTTAGACAGGTGGAGAGAATGTGGAAACATCCCTTGTTTGTAAATAGAAAGAGAAAAAGAAGTGTGGTGAGAGGCCTGCCTTGCTTAAATTGCTTCTCCAGGTATTAGACCAATGTTTATCATCCAATTCCTCATTTTGGACTCGTTTCTCTGGCTCCCCATTTGTGCTTTGACTTCAGAGCAGGTTTGCATGACTGACAGTTTAACATAAATGTTTGAGCTCCTCTTCCTTCAAGATTTTGACCAACTCAAACTGAAGGTTAGAGCAGCAGATCTATTAGTTTTTATGAATGTTCTGACATCAGATCCAAAGGTGGGTGTGGGAACATAATGAACTGCATTTAGAGCCGTGTGCAGCCTGAGCTTCAGGGTCACAGGGACATATGCCGATTCTGACATCTGCCACTGGAAGACGCCATGTGACAAAATAAGGCCCCTTTCAGTTTATGGGAGCAAATTACAAAGTTTGTGCAGAGTTTTCTTTAGCTCGGAGGAACATGATCTGCTTTCTCAGCATTAAGGTTTCACTTTCACATTTCCTCTAAACGTGCAACAGGAAGCATTTCCAGCCTGTCGGATCATGAATTTCATCTTTGAGGTTCTAGACAAACTCTGAATATAAGCTAGTGTGAAGTGGGTTTGTTTTTCTTCCATCTGCATGCACAAATTGTATTCCACTTATTTATCGGTTTATTTTATTAGTCAAACAAATTGCCTAGAATTGCAAATTAAACCAATTCAGTTGCAAACTGATTGCAATGTTGCCGTTTTGTCTTTAGAGCGATCATTCAAGATCAAGAGCTCATTGCATGGTTTTGCTGCAGTCTTGATGGTTTTCCTGTAATAGCTAAAGTTCTAGTAAACCCTTCTTGACGGACCTTGAAAAGCAGGTTACCATGCAAAACACTGCAGCATGCATATTCATAATATTCACCCCTAGCTAGGCCTGTGATGGGAGACAAAGACTGAGTATTGAAATGAGGGACAAGGCCCTAGAGCAGAGTCAGACATAACCATGAGCGTGAGAAGGGCAAACTGAAGCACTCCCAAAGGACAGACCTATAAACCATCAGTGAACCAGCCGGGAACAGGTGAAGGCAATCACACATGTGATGCTAATGAGGGTGGGGCCAGCACTAACCTTCAAAATAAGATGTGAAGTAGCCACAATAGAAAAAAAATAAGTAGAAACAAAAGGAAAAATTAATAAATACATAAATATTAAAAGGACATTTTATTGTCCAGCAGAGCATTAAGAATATTCAACAGAAACTAAAGTATTGAAGCTCCCTGAAAATCTGCCCACCGATCACTTCAGGCTCTCAGATTTGAACCCACTAAAAAAAGATGTGAAGACAAACAAACTCCAACACCCAGTTTTCATGTACACACAATGAAAAAGCAGCAGAAATCATTTATTAATACATTTTTATGAATTGATTCTGAACCTTGCATGTTTTCCCTCTTTTTTATCCTGAAGTGGCTTTTTGGACTTTCCCTCCTTTGTTCCTTTTCCCTCCTCGTTACTGTCTCGTCGGAGCACCTGAGCCTTGTTATCCTCAGTGTGAGTCAAAAACATAAGCTTATGATAGCAAGGATAAAGACTTGTGGATGTTTTTGCATCTGTGTTGTAACTTGCTGTGATGTATCTACACCAGGTAACCAGTGTTTCCCCTCGCAGCAGCTTCCTCTTCTTTGTTCGTTTCTTTCAGATTTCCTTTCTGTTTAGTTTTGTTGGTTTTTTTCCAAAGTGAGTTTCTCGTGTGGCTTTCTGTGATTTTTCCTTCCCTCTTTTGCAGGAAGACCCTCGTTATTGTCTTGGTTGGGTTCACCTGTGCGTTGTTATCCCGCCTCCTGGAGCCGGTGTATTTAGTGTGGCTTCTCTCTCTGTCAGTCTTCAGCAGGTTGTTGTGTCTGTTGGGTCTTGCTGTTGCTTTGGGCCTTTTAGGCAGTATATAAGTTTGTGTTCTGCAGTGTTTATATAGAGGTTTTAATTTCTAAAGGCTTACCCACGGCCAATCTGCAAGCTGACAGCTGTGTTTCTCCCAAACAAAATAAATCTGCCCGTCCATCATTAGCAGGGACATAAAGACTCATACTGCGTCCTAAAGTTTGTCTTCCAGCATCAGAGTGAATCAAGACTGTTTTACAATACACCATGCAGTAAAAGACAAAACACAAATGTGAGGTGCTGAGATATTAGCCGTAAAGATAAAAATAATCCAACGCTAACTCAGCCACTTCACAACATTAAAACAAGTTGCATGTTTTATTAGGGACTCCCATTTTTGATAAAATTTAAAGCTGATAGCATCTACTCCAGATCTTCCCATCAAACATTGTGGCCCTGCATGGAGCGCAGATGCAAAGTTAACAAACTCTGGTGCTTTCCCCTCAAATACAAGCATTTCAAAGCCAGTGCAATGGTAGACCCTTACGTGTCCCTGCTGCAACACACCTGAATTTAAACTTTAGTAGCTCATAAGCCAGACTCTAGACCTTAACTGCATGTTGAGGTGGCAAATCTAAGGCGTGCCAGAAGGCCTCATCTCGTTGGTGTCACTGGTTCCTAATCGCCCCATGTGCGACATGCAGTAGCGGATTTTCATACGGGCAGTTGCCCGGGGCGGCATCATGGGCATCTGCAAAAAAAAAAATCCTCCTACTCATGCTGCCCCGACGTCATGCCAGCGCATAGTGGGAATGTCACAGGCACCGATCGGTTTTCTATCGCCCATTTGCTGGGAGTAAGGGCGCCCTGCGCCTGCTGCTTGCGGCAGGCAGGGAGGAGAGGGCGGGGGATTCTCTGGTGGCTGGAGCAGCATCTAATAACCAACTCGCAAAATAAAACAAAATAAAAACAAACACGAAAACACCAGACATCATGATACAGACTTATAATTTGCATCGATGTTTTTTTTTGAAATTCTGTACACGAAAAGTGAGCGAGAGCCCTCGGTGCGCGTGCTCGCTGCTGAAGTCAAAGTAAACTTTATTGTCATCTCCGCTACAGACAGTCCAGCATATAGAGACGAGACGACGAGGCTCCAGCTACAGCAGTGCAAGTAAACAAACAATAAATATAAAATGAGTAAGAAAATAAATGTACACTTTAGGACTCGGGGTAAAGGATCAAAGGAACTTGTCTAAAGCAGTTCTTGTTCATTAACTGTTTTAAAAACTACCATCTGCATAACTGACAAAGGCTAACAAGGCCGGGGAAGGACTATATACACAGACTTAAAAATGTATCTAAAGTCAGCTATTTCATTATTTGTGCTCTTGCCTCTACCATTGAGGACACTTTTTGTCCAGTAAAGAGTAGCGCTACCTCGATTTTTAAACTTTTTTTTTTGTCATTTTGCTCAAACTATTGTGATACTCACTCTGAACAATCAGCTCACGTGGAGTTGGCACATACCTGTCTCACTTTGAGATTGTCTGACAGATGTTGAAGGACCTCAGGGACGACTCTGGCCCTTCCTGTAAAGTGCAGTGGTGTTTTTTTTAACCCAGTCCAGTTTGTCTGTGTACTCAAAGGTCCACGTTGACCCCGTGGATTGAAACAGGGGTCAAGTCTCCTTTGCAACTCAACGTGGCAAAGGAGTCGACTCATCGCCCCTGCTGATGCATCCAACCACCGCAGAGTCATCAGAAAACTTCTGCAGATGGAGGTCTCTGTTCAGTGGCTGAAGTCTGGTGTAGGGGGGCGAGGGGACAGTCCCCTGTGGTGCTCCTGTGTTGCTGATCAACATTGTCTGACAAGGTGAAGACGTACATTGTGGTCTTCCTGTCAGGTAATCAATAATCCAGGACACTAAAGAAGCATCCACCTGCATCGCTGTTAGCTTATCACCCAGGAGAGTCGGCCTGATGTTGTTGAAAGCACTGGAAAAGTCAAAGAGCATGACCCTCACAGTGCTCGCCGGCTGGTCCAGATGGGCGTAGTCATGATTGAGCAGATGGATGATGGCGTCCTCAGCTCCAAGACATGGCTGGTAAGCAAATTGAAGGGGATCCTGATGTGGTCTGACTATGAGTCGGAGCTGGTCCAGGATGAGTCTCTCCAGGGTCTTCATGATGTGGGAGGTCAGTGCCACAGGCCTGTAATCCTGGGGGCCACTGGGATGTGATGTCTTCCACAGCACTGGGACCCTCTGCAGACTCTGCATGAACAGTTTATGGAAGACTCAAAAAAAGCTGGGGGCACAGGACTTGAGGACACAGGGACCCACTCGTCTGATCCAGCAGACTCGCCTGATTGGAGTCTCCTAATCTGCAACTGTACCTGGTCTTGAGTGAAAGTGATGGGTGGGGAGGGGTGTCAGGACTCTGGTGAGGGTGTGAGCAGTCACTGCAGTGTTGAAAATGGTGGTTGGTAACCCATGATGAACTGCCAACTTATCTAGGGTGTACCCTGAGTCCGCTAGGATAGGCTACCTGATAAGGAAATGATGGACAGAGGACATCTCCTCAGCAGGTGTTCATAAAGTTTCCTCATCTTCATGAGGATCTCATGCGCAGCATCTTCCACTGGCTCGATGTGGGTGATCAGGTCTCATACAATATGACCCTTATGGTTATTCTGGCCAAGAAAGAGAATAGGCTGGCAGCCCAGAGAATGTAGTTTTGAAACCTGCAAGAACAACAAGGAAATCTATGCAGCCAGTCTGGTTTGAAAAATTATCTTAGCAGGGGAATAGTTTACAGTGTGGGCATGGCCAGGCTGATCAGTACCAACTCAGGAGGTGCAACAACGTAAATATTAAATCCGTGTGGTTGGTTGGCTTTGATTTGTTACAAGGTTAAGACTGGCCTGAAATGTATCCTCTGGAATTTACAAATCTTGAACAAATGAAGTTGCATATAAGCAAACTGATGCATAACAAACCTTTAAGTTTCACATCTTTGTTATGCTGCTGTAGATTTTTAAAAAGGTTTTGGCATCTCACCTGACAAATTTCTATCTGCTCCTTTTAGGCATCTATGACACGCGCTCTTCCACAAGCATGTACTTTTGTCTGTCGTCACAATCCCCGACATCAGATTGACAGTGAGATGTATCCTGAATAGGGTAAAGAGTTGCTACACTGCTTCCTCACATCTGCTTCATGAATATGAAGGGTTGTAGTGGGAGAAGGTGGTCTAGGGTGAAGAAGGGGGGTGCAGGGTGAAGGTGATGGCTCTGGGGGGGTGAGTGTCCAAAGTGTCTCTATTGTGTGAAGGCTTCTTGATGGCTCATCAAAACGGCAGTTAAAGTCGCTGAGGGCGTTGGCCAAGAGCTTGTGTTGTGTTATTCTGTGTTTGATTCAGTCATTGAAATATCTAACATGAGACAGGTGCTCTTGGATTACTATTGAGACGACAAAGACGGTCATGAACACTATAGAACCAACATCTGTGATGGGCATGATTATCAATAAAAACACATTTTCTTGGCGTGTTAGCCTGCGATCAGGTACCCAATGCGCAGCTTCAAAGACTCCCAGCTATGGCTATTGTAAACACTCACCCTTCTACAGTGCCCGGGGAACACTGGCTGGCTGTTTATTTTGAGAGACAGACGCGGTTATTTTTTTTGATAGTTTTGGAAACTCGCTAGACAGTTTTCCACCAGCAATAAAGGTGTTTTTTCTAAACTGTTCCACTATTTTATATTCAGCAGAACGACTCCTCCATCACATGCGGTCAACATTGTGTATTTTTTATTTCATACGTATACAAAATGGTGCATCTTATTCACATGTGCTTAACGTGTATTCTGCTAATTTAACTTGTAACGATGCTATGGTGTGTCACTTTGTCAACAACATACAACCCGTGGCAGTGTGTAGTGATTATGTGTGTGCAACAAGGATACTGATGTGTACTACTGGTTATAATAAAAGACGATATGAGAGCATGATTTAATCGAGTCAGTGGTATTTATTATCAAAAATTGTTGCATATATTATTATACAGTCACATCACACATGCTTCAAGAGTAATAAAGAAATCAAACATTATACAATGATGATAATAGAAAAACTGAAAACAGTCAATATTTCAGGCAGAAAACAACAACATTACAGCTATGATAAGAAATAGTCTGAATTCAAAAATCCAACCACTCGACAGGACCACCCTTTTATTTATTTTTTTTATTCTTTATTTTCTTTAATGTACTATCACGCAGTGAGACGCCCGGTGTTCTTTTTAGGTGTGTTTTAAAAAAACCAGAGTCTTCAGTAGGGATGGGTATCGTTTAGGTTTTATCCGATACCGGTGCCAAATCGGTACTTTTGAAACTGTGCCGATGCTTAAACGGTGCTCAAAGAATGGAGAACACAAACTTTGTCCAAAAACCTCTCACGTTCAGCTGTTTTTTGTAAAAAGATAACAATGTTAGCCTTTTCTGCAGCTATGGGGCATATATGGTATCACTCTTGGCTGGAAGCAGTGCTTAAACAATGGAAAAAAACACAAACTTTGTCCAAAAACCTCTCATGTTTAACTGTTTCCCACTTTTTCTTTGGTCATTTTAGCCTTTTTGGCCATGGTGAAGGGAGTATCTGCCATCAAACAAGAACACAGCAGCATGTAGCTACGACGGTGTTTGCTAGTTCACCTTACATGCATTAATGTAATAACGTGGTTAGCCTACTCAACGTAAATTACACACGAACAACATGAAGCTACTCACGCAGAGAACGTCTGCTGCTGCATCATCATCCTCATCATTCCTGCTACACTGGCAGGGCTAGGGGCCAGGACTCCATTCTTCGGGTTTTTGGGGGATGTTGCTCCGGGTCCGATAACTGGCAACCCACCCGACGTGCACGGTGTGAGGTCTCGCAGCAAGCTATCAAATACGGCGCATTTCTCAGCTTTTTAAAAAACCGCTATGCGTCGCCAGGTGTTTCATCGGATTCTTGGTGTTACCTCCTTTGACAGTATCACAGTATCAGCTTAAAGCACTTGTTGCTGCTGAGTTTGCATATTTTGCTGTGAAGTACAGCCAGACTTTGACCGCTTCGCCTTGGACATTTTTAATCTGTAGCTCTGCTCTAAAAGAACATACGTACCTGGGCCCGCCTACTATCCTCGGAAACATAAAATGATTGGCTAGAAGTGTATCACAGCTCAGGAAAAAAAAGCACCGAAATGTGCGCTGCTTTTCGGTCTGGTTACTACCGTTTATGTCAGAACCGGTGCCATCATGGCACCGGACACCGGTACCCATCCCTAGTCTTCAGTCAGTGTGTGTATGATCTGTTTTATACAAGGCAATGGTCTTATGTACACCGGTATTGGATATGGCTGATAACGGTATGTTTAAATCTGAAACAGCCTTTAAAAACTCTGTCCAAGCTATAGGTCTGAAACCTTCAGAAGGTGTGTGGGTGTGACGGCTTTAATCAGATCATAAATGTGTGAACCCGGTATGGTGTTTATCAACAACAGTTTCTCCTTTGTCATTGTAAGAAACCATGTTTGGCGAACGGTTCAGAGCTGCTAGAATGAGTTCTGCGTTCCTCCTACTCCTTTTAGGCATGTGTGTCAAAACACTCTCTGCAATAAAATCCTTCACCCCAGCATCCATAAACAGGAGGGGTGTCCGCAGGAGGGGTTTGCACATCTGTGTTAAGCTGTTCCGGTAAGGATAAAGACAATACACTCTTTTCACGGGCCCCTTGTCTCACAAGTGTTAGGTATCTTTGGAGAATATCGCCATATTTTTTAGCTTTCTCATACACATCTGTCTGATTGGGACATATTCAAGGAAGCAGCCACCTCCAATAACATCACAGACATCGAGGAGTACACAGACACGGTGAGCTCATACATCACCAAATGCATTGATGATGTAACACAAGTGAAAAGTATCACAACTCGAGCCAACCGGAAGCCATGGCTAACAGGAGATGTCCACAGGCTGCTGAAGGCCAGAGACAAGGCCTTCAGAGCTGGGGATGAAATAGGCCTGAGCGAGAGCCAACCTGTCACGTGGCATCAGGAAAGCGAAACAGGACTACACACACAAGATAACCTCCCACTTCAATGATAGCAAGGATGCAAGAAGCCTATGGCAAGGCATCCAGGCTATTACAGACTACAAGCCTGTAGCGCGTAGCTGTGAGAGCGACACCACTCTGCTCAACAACCTGAACAGCTTCTTTGCACGATTTGAAGCACAGAACAACACACGCCCACAGAAAACACCACCACCTCCACACGACCAGCCTCTGTGCCTGTCTGCTGCCAGCGTGAAGAGGACACTCATCACCATCAACGCCCGGAAAGCAGCAGGTCCAGATAACATCCCTGTAGTGTGCTGAAAGACTGCGCAGAGGAGCTGAAGAATGTCTTCACAGACATCTTTCAATTCAATTCAATTTTATTTATATAGCGCCAAATCACAACAAAAGTCGCCTCAAGGCGCTTCATAGATACAGAGAAAAACCCAACAATCATATGACCCCCTATGAGCATCTTTATCTTTAACACCTCCCTGAGGCAAGCCACTGTCCCATCATGCTTCAAGACTGCCACCATCATACCTGTGCCAAAGAAACCATCCCCAGCCTGTTTCAATGACTACCGCCCCGTGGCACTGACACCCATTATTATGAAGTGCTTTGAACGACTAGTCATGTCACACATCAAATCCACCCTACCTCCCACCCTGGACCCACACCAGTTCGCATACAGAGCGAAACGATCCACAGAGGATGCAATCTGCTCTGCCCTCCACCCAGCCCTAACTCATCTGGACAAGAAAGACTCATATGTGAGAATGCTGTTCATAGACTTTAGCTCAGCATTCAACACCATAATACCACAACAACTCATCTGTAAACTGGACAGACTGGGCCTCAGCACCTCCCTCTGCAACTGGCTGCTGGATTTCCTCAGCCAGAGGCCTCAAGCGGTGCGTGTGGGCAACAAGGTCTCAAACAGCATCACCCTGAGCACGGGGGCTCCACAAGGCTGTGTGCTCAGTCCTCTGCTCTTCACCCTGTTGACACATGACTGCACACCAACCTACAGCTCCAACCACCTTGTGAAGTATGCGGACGACACAACGCTGGTGGGGCTCATCACCAAGGGCGATGAGACCCACTACAGGAAAGAGGTTGAGCTCCTGGCCACGTGGTGCAGAGACAACAACCTCCTGCTAAATGTCAGTAAGACCAAGGAGATTATTGTCAACTTCCAGAGAGGCCACACCTGTCACCCCCCCATTGATCATCGACGGCGCTGCGGTGGAGAGGGTGAGTAGCACCAAGTTCCTGGGGGTGCACATCAGTGAGGACCTCTCTTGGACCACCAACACAGCATCACTGGCCAAGAAAGCACAACAGCGCCTCTACTTCCTGCGCAAACTCAAGCGGGCAAGTGCTCCACCACCCATCCTGACTACATTCTACAGAGGAACTATTGAAAGTATCCTCTCCAGCTGCATCACTGTGTGGGGCGGTAGCTGCACTGACTATAACAGGAAAGCTCTACAACGCATTGTGAGAACAGCTGAGAGGATAGTTGGTGTACCACTCCCCTCCCTGCAAGACATTTACACCACTCGCCTCACCTGCAAAGCCATCACAATTGTCAACAACGCAACCCACCCCACGCACTGTCTGTTCAGCCTCCTGCCCTCTGGAAAGAGATACAGAAGTCTCCGCTCCCGCACTACCAGGCTCACCAACAGCTTCATCCACCAGGCTGTGAGACTGCTGAACTCTCTTCCCTCCCGGCTCCCAGCAAGCAGAATCACCAGATTGGCAGAAGTATAGGAAGACAGACTGGACTCTACCCCCACCCCCCCATCCACGCACCCACCCACGCACACTCTCCAACAAGGAAACACTCTCTGAACTAAGAACTGGAAAACATTCCTGACTGGAAACAACTACTTCTGCATTGCAATTGCACACACCTGCTGCTATATATTTTTAGTATTTCTTTTAGCACTATTTATATTATTATATTACTATTACTGCTGCTATAGTCTTATGCTGCATTAAAACAAAAACCCCTACCAACAACAACCTGGGACTACCTCAAGTAGACTAGTATACTATTTTCCAGGGAACACTGTTGGAACACTTTATTTATTTATTTTTAGGTCTTGTCTATCCTGTTACCTATTTAATATTACCTTATTGTTAGGGCTGTTTTTGTTGTGCATCTGCACTTTATTGTTATCAATGTCTACGCATGGGACAGTGTGATAGTAATTTCGATTCCTTTGTATGGCAAGTACATTTGAAGAAATTGACAAAGTTTTCTATTCTATTACATGAAGCATCTCCTTGGTAAATGGCCTGTATTTATATAGCGCTTTACTAGTCCCTAAGGACCCCAAGGCGCTTTTACATATCCAGCCATCCACACATTCACACACACATTCACACACTGGTGATGGCAGCTACATTGTAGCCGCAGCCACCCTGGGGCACACTGACAGAGGCGAGGCTGCCGGACACTGGCGCCACCGGGCCCTCTGACCACCACCAGTAGGCAACGGGTGAAGTGTCTTGCCCAAGGACACAACGACCGAGACTGTCCAAGCCGGGGCTCGAACCGGCAACCTTCCGATTACAAGGCGAACTCCCAACTCTTGAGCCACGATCGCCCCACGATCTCCTTGTCCAAGTCATTCTGAGCCTGTTGTCTAATGTTGCCTGTGTACTGTTGTGGTCGTTTCAATAAGTCCAGCTGATGTTCAGGCACCAAAAACATCTTTTGCACATGTTCCATTTTCACTAGTGATGTGCGATACCACCGATTTCCTTTCCGATCCGATACCAAGTAATATCCAGGGTGGTATCGACGATACTGATCCGATATCGATACTTTGTACAAAAACGTATTTTATTTATTGTATCTCAAATTATAGCGTCATAATGATTACAGGACATCAGATTACTTGTTCTTATCACTTAATAATGCAGAGCTCATCATATAGAAATAAAAAAACTGAAGTTGTGCGCTATTTGAACACCTTGCCTGCCTGCAGCACTAAAGGACTCCATGAGAGACGTCTGTCTCGCCCTAGCAGCACCTGTCCTGTCCTCCTCTTCAGTTCGTCTCAACATACACTCGTCATATTCTGTGATATGATTTACTCTGAGGTGTTTGACAAGGTTAGTGATATTGCCACAACCATACATGCCAACCCTCTCGATTTTTCCGGGAGAATCCCGGAGCCACCATTCTCCCGAATTTCCACCTGGACAACAAAATTGAAAAACCATATTGCAGAATTCATAGCGCCGCCGAGCCAATTCCAGTTTCCAACAATGGCGGCAGCTACTTAGTTTTAATATTACTCTTATTTCTCTTTCTGGGTCGCAAAAAGAAAAAAAACAACTTTTGACATATTTTCAGGTGAGAATGTAGCTGTGTAAACTTCAAATATCTGAGCCGACACATCGTCTTCAAACCCCCGCGGTCTTTCACTACTCGGGTTAAACATGATATATAAGTCACTTTGATAACTTAAAAATGTTATTGTTTGGCTTTTTCAGTGTTTTATTTGTTCGTGAGTAAATCTGTTTGGCTGAGATTAAAGTTATTAGATTAGATTAAATTAAATTAAACTTTATTAATCCCTCGGGTGGGTTCCTCCGGGGTTTTCACACAGCTGAATAAACATCAAACAGAAAACTAATTAAAGAAAGTGTGAGACGGTCGAGAGTTTACGTCAGCGCCCGGTTATATTTTAGATAGCAAGGAGCAGACGGCAGAGTTTCACTCCATCGAGGGAACTCGTGACGTACTACCTGGCTTTCTTTAGACCGCGAAGAGCGGGTCCTCAGGTGGAAGCAGCCTCTGAATTTGGACACCCCCGCTGTTTCGGTGATGGTGACATTTAACGTATTTTATCCGATAAATAAACACTGTAAAATGTGCCCTTTTGATTGTCTCCCTAATTCTGAGGTCTCAAGGTTGGGAAAGTATGGCCACAACACCTCACTCGTGGAGCACTTTTTTGCCACATGTATCCAAACCACGTCTCAGCTGTTTGTGGAGGTAAAATACGTCCGCACAATTAGGCTCAGCCATTGTTGTGAGTGCGCGCGCCAAGGGGCTGCGAGACATTTATACAGCCGTATTTCGCACATGACTATGAAAGGCGGAAGAGGAAGTAGTTCCTTTGAATGTAGACAATCCGAATGTTATAGTTTCTTTCCACTGTGTTCCTGTTAATGATAAACTACAAATTTACCCTAAATTACTAAAATATCGATATTTTAATGTGAGAATCGATTCTAGAACATAAATGACTGGTATCGGAGGAATCGATATTTCAGGATCGATCCGCACATCACTAATTTTCACCTGTTTTCTATCAGACTGGTTATGAAAGGGATTGCAGCCCCTAATAAGGGTAGTAAAAACCCTCCAGATTGGTTGATTGTCTTTCTCTTTTTCAAAGTTTTTCTTTTTGTCAGCAATCAGTCTGATTAGAGATTTTTTTTTTTTCTTTAACTGTTTGTACTGCTGATTGGTCAGTGGAATGTTAGCCTTTAAGGTATTGCAAGGTATCTCACACAATGCATTGATGAAATCCAAGCCTGCATTGCTAATAATAACTCTGCGTAAAGCCGGTGGAGACTTGTATATCAACTCCAACAGAGACAGATTCCTCCGCATGCGTGATCACATCCTTTCACCTCTTCACTGTTTTTATGTTTTCGGATATAAACAACCGGACGGTCTGACAGTAAATTTGTTCTGAGTCTTGAATAGTCCGGGGTCTTGGCTTTATAGTCTATTAAAAGATACCCGTATGTTGTGGATGTGGCATCATTAAACGCCTCTATAAAATATTTAGTATTACCAGGAAACATTTGTCTACCTAAAAGCATGATTTGATATTTATCTCTTGGATTTTTAAACAGTATTAGTTAGTGTTCAAGGAAATAGTTCTACTGGATTTTCCTTGAATAAACAAATTCTGAACCAGATGTATACAACTCAAATTCCTATGATGCACATACTTTGTGAACACATTTTGTACTTCTAAATTGTTAGCTGCATCGTTCATTACATCGTCTATAATTAACAAACTATTCTTGTCTGTAGGCAGAAGGGTGTCATCAGCCAGAGATTCGGGTATACCGTTAACAAAGTTTGTCTCTTATCTTAAGAAGTTGGTCATATAAAGTGTGTGTGTGTGTGAGAAATAATCCTGGAAGCATTTTCAATGACATTTTTGACAAAAAAAAGTCTTGCCGCAGTTACTGGGACCACTGACCACCATGCTGAACGGGTGCTGCAACCTGGCATCAAACCCCTGATCTAATTTAAAATCCATAAGGCAGGGTTGTATAGTCTGGGAGCACACGGCGCTTGTTGTAGATGACTTTTTTTGTTTTTTTGTTTCATTCTTCAAATGAAGCTTCTTTTTATCGCGTTTGATATTATCAGACACAGCCACTAGGTGTGCGTCTCATGCCTGATTGGCTACAAACTTGTGGACTAAACCTTTTAAGGATTCGTGGGTGACAACTTTGGAGTTTAGTGCATTCAGTGTTACGCCTTCACATTTGACCTGGGTCTTACCCAGCGATGTGTGATACGCGTAACATTTTGGCCCACCGGAAACAAATTCTGTGATCTTCCACACCTCCCTGTCCAGAAGCTAATTCGCTGGCGAGATCCCCCAGAAAGGGCCCAGAGGAGGCATCCAGTCGCCAGGGCGTGCTGTGAAAATGATGCTGTCTGTATCACGATACGGCACACGCTACTGCAAGTTTTCTAACAAACCATACAGCATGAGTCTGGCGTGTGCAGTGGTCATGGCACCCACAAAGACATTAACGTCCTTCACGCGGGATGCTCTACCATCGGCGTGGCGCCCACTGCACCATGGCGACGTTGTCGGAGATGAAACTAAACTGCCGCACGTTGTACTGGTCGCTGAACATTAGCTGACTAAACCTGGATGGGTCTGTGATGAGCTCAGATGACGCCATGTTTGACCTCATGCTGAAACGACCCCATAACAAGTTTAGCAGCAGCTTGTTGCAGTTTTGAACAGCTTTATTTACACATATTTTGGACGGAGCCAGCATTATTCCCTCCTTTTCATAACACTTGTCTATGTACTCTTGCTGTTCGTCAGGGGTTTTCACATGTTCTGGATACCCCGAGGCCTCATGTTTAAGTTTTTTAGAAAGGCTTTCACATAGTCTTTAAACAGTGTGTCAGTCTTGTTGGGGAAATGCCACACCTCATCAATAGAAACAAGCTTGTATCCTTGCTCAGCAGCTTTTTCAAGCTCAAATGAGACCAATGTGCCTTTCAACATGCGTTCATTGTCACTGTGCCCGCATGCAGAGTACTGGAACTGGTCTTCAGCGCACATGCTGCAGAGTGGAAACATCAGTCTGGTACCATTCCATGAAGCTCACCTTGCCACTTTCAGACATGCGCTCATAGCCATAGAAGGAGGGGTCTGGGTATGGACCAACATAATACTCATTATCCCTAGTGTTGAATCTGTGTGGGAAATGGCCCTTCTGCAGGTCTTGAAAACCTAAAGCAGAGGGTATTTTGGCAAGACCCATGGGCAAAAAGCTGAACGACTCAATCCACCGCTGGTCATAGTGCCTGTCATGCATCAGAATCACACGGCTCCCTCTCATTGTGACGGTAGGTGTTATACACTGCTTGACAAAGTACTCCAGAAGTATGTAGTTATCAAAGCCAGATGCATTATGTGCTATGAATGTGTACCCACGAAACCTTGGGCGTCTGCAATGCTGCACAAACGCATCCACACATTTTAATGTATTAAATGTGAACTTGTTACCCTTCAGATCAGACGCACACACAAAGTTGGCCTCATGTTTGCCGTTGTGATACCGTGTCTCAAAATCATATAAAATATATTTATCACAAGAGTTCTGTTGTTCAACAGGCTGTATGAAACACTGATGCTCAGAGTCCCCGGCTAATTTAGGCTCGCGGCAGTGCTCGACACATTTGTGTGGTGATTTCTCTGATTCTCTATGTGTGACCCCGCAACTCATGCAATGCTTCATATTGTCGCACGGGACCATGTTATGTTTTATTTCTGATAATTTGTGTTGTTGGTAACGGTGTTGTGATTTGCAGATGCGGTTACAGTCACTGCATTTCACGGTGGGACCTCTGTGGTGGTGACGGAGTGTGAAACATACGTTGCATCTATGTTTACAGCTGTGATAGAGCGGTGTTTCATATGTATTGTAACAGAAATTACACACACAGGATGCCCCGAGAAAAGCTGTTGGCTTTTCAATCAGGTGATAGTGTTCGTTGTGTAGGTACAGCATTACAGTGTTTGGATTTGGCTCATCATGTGTGAAGAAACTAAGCAGACGTTTACGCCCTGCTGCGTGATAATAGATTACTATCTTAATGTTTAGGTGCTTCTCAAATTTGCAGACATCAGAGAATGATACTGTCTGTGTGTCGCATAGACCTACTCGAGCATGTAACTGTTTAGCAGTAGCATGTTTTTCATGCTCGGGGGGCTGTTGGGTTTAATGAATGTACTATGCAAAGGGAGTAGCACAAATTGTTGTGCGTATTGTCTGGTGTGTACAAATGTTTACCCTTCTTTGAGAGAATCTCATAAGGGATGTTTGCCAGTTTTAAGCGAGCCCCGCCGCTACTGTTTTGTGCAACCGTGACAAACTCTAATTCATCATCACCGATGGATTCGTCATTACTTTGCATAACTTGAGCTATTTGGTCGAGAAACAGGTCAGGGTCATAGTGATCATCAGGATTTAAAACAGCTTGAACATCAGAAGCCAACGAGGGCCCACGCAGGACCACATTTAGAACAAAGCCCTGCTGAGATCCAGCCACTGCTCTCACATTAGCTAAGCAGCTTCTAACTCTTTCTGGCACTTATTCTGGATCATCAAGACTTATGTCCCTAAAATCAAGGCGCTCGCGCAATTCTCGGGCGTTGAAATTGGGTATCTCTCTGATGCTATGATGACTGACTGCCAGACCCAGACTGAACAATGGGCTCTACTACTGGAGCACCTGTTTGTGGTTAACACTTGAGGAATTTCCATTGTTTGAGGGGTTGTGTGGTGGTGCGTCAGCAACAGCATCAGCATCTGCAGTAGCAGCAGTAGCACCCAGATAAGCATGTGTGCTAGGTGCACACACCCTTTCAGGCGTGACAGAAGCCCCAGTAATAAGACAATCGACGGTAGCTTGAGTAACAACAGTCCCTGCAACAGTAACATTTGTGGCTACAGGCAAATCCGGATGTTTCGGTTGGTTGATCAACAGCATCATCAGTAACTGCTTCAGAATGAGTTGGACAAGGACGCGCATTAGACACTGCCCTGCGTGCTGCTGTGAGACTACAAAGTCTTGCATGCAAAACTTGACATTTTCTTACTAATTGTGCAGCCGCATGGTTAAAACCCTCAAAGTCAAACCATTTAGCTCGAGTGGAGGTACCATCATTGTGTTTGAATAATTTACGGGGTGGATCCATGGTGTGGATTTTAAAAGTCAACTATTTAGAAAGCTGGTATCAATGAGATCTAATAAACCCGAGGTATTGTTTATTGTCTGCTGGATACTAGTTAGAACCCCTGCTATTTCTTGCAAGTTCCCTGGTGCTGCTTCTTGACGTTGGTTGACTTTAGCTGCTATTTCTTGCACATCCCTCTGTACTGCTTGTTGATGTTGGCTGAGTTTGGCATCAAAGATGGTATATATCATTTTTTGATGCAGAATGGGTCTGATCAAAAGTAGATGTGTTTGCTGTATTTAAGTATGCGTCGTATGCCTGTGATATTTGCGAGTCTGTTATGCAGCCTTGTTCAAAACCTATGTCTGAATCAGTGTTGTTTCTGAGACAATCTGGTGTGGTGGGTATATCAACTATATTAAAAATCTGATAGACTGTACTCAAAAACATCGCTGAAATCATTAGGCAGACACTCACTCGCGGTTATGCATGGACTGGCGATGAAGAATGGTTCCGAGTCTCCATTGTTGCACAAAGGTTGATTTTTTTTCTGAGAGTTCGATATCGCGTAAATATTATTTTCCCATTCTCTCCTTTCTGTCTCTTGGACTCTTCCTCTGCCAGCTGCTTCTTTCTCTTCTCAGCCTTGGCCGCCTGTTCTGTCCGAGTTTTGTTTTCCTTCAGCGCCTTGATGAAGAGTCCTTGGAAAGTCCTGATGGTACCGAAGAGTTCCTCCAGTGACAGCTGATTGGCATCTTCACGTAAATAGACAGCCAGTTCTCCGAACAACTCCAGATTTGACTCAAGAACTTTTGCATACTGCTCCTTCACCTCCGCCGCAGAGTTGGAGACTTTCTGAACTGCTTGAGGAATATATTTACGTTCAAGCTTTTGTTTGGGTCGATGAACGTGATCTCTTTAGGCTCCTTCTTGACAGGAGCAGCTGCCCCCTTGTCTTTGTGTTCGGCCACCGGGAGGCAGAACAGCTGCTCGATGCTGCTGTAGTCGGGCTCGTGAGGAGGCGGCTCTTTCTGAACCGAGGCCCACATCAGAATCAGAATACTTTATTGATCCCTGGGGGAAATTATTTTTTTGTTACAGTGCTCCATTTTAAACCAACATTAAGACAAGACAGACAATACACTAAGAATAGTACAATATATACATACATACATACATACATACATACATACATCACTTATAAATAAATAGTTGGAAAAGAAACATGTGTAGCTGTAGCAGCAAACAGTGTGTTAAGTGGATGCGTTGTACAGGGAGATGGCCACAGGCAGGAATGATTTCCTGTGTCGTTCAGTGGTGCTTTTCGGTAATCTCAGTCTCTCACTGAACGAGCTCCTGTGACTGACCAGCATGTCATGGAGTGGGTGGGAGGTGTTATCCAACATTGTCTTTATCTTGGACAGCATCCGCCTCTCCGACACCACCTTGAGGGAGTCCAGCTCCATCCCCACAACATTGCTGGCCTTACGGATCAGTTTATTAAGTCTGTTGGCATCTGCGACCCTCAGCCTGCTCCCCCAGCATGCAACAGCATAGAGGATCGCACTGGCCACCACAGACTCATAGAAAATCCTCAGCATTTTCTGGCAGATGTTGAAGGACCTCAGTCGCCTCAAAAAATAGAGACGACTCTGGCCCTTCCTGTAAAGTGCTGTGGTGTTTTTAGCCCAGTCCAGTTTATTGTCAATGTGTACTCCAAACTGGACTGGGCTAAAAACATGGAGTGACCATCAGTAACAGTGCGAAGTTTCTGCCAGTTGAGCTTCTTCATCCTCAGAGTGGGACAGCGGCTTGTCTTTGAGGGCGCGCTGCAGCCCAGGGCCTGGCTACTCTGGGCCACAATCATGCCTGTTGGAGGTGGAGGCGGAGGAGGCATGCCGGGTGGAGGCGGTGGTGGCCCACCACTCATCCCTGGTGAGGGCGGGGGAGGAGGGGGGACCCCTGGTCCAAAGGGCAGAGGAGGTGGTGGTGGTGGTGGTGGTGCCATTCCAGGCAATGGAGGAGGTGGCGGGGGACCAGCAAACCCTCCAGGTAGCGGTGGAGGAGGTGGCGGCGGGGGCGGGCACTGGTTAGAGGGCGGTAGAGGGGGTGGCGGTGGAACAGAGGTACACAGTGGCCTTTTAGGGGACGGTGTTTGGCTTCTCCGTGTACGGGTGATCCAGCTCCGTCTGCACAGCCTTATCCACTTTGACCCGCAGTCCGTCCACCTCGTGCCGATCGTCGCAGCTTTTTCTTTTAAAAGCCATCAGCCGCTGCATGATCTTCTCACAGGACTCCATCTGAGAGTCCTGGGCGAGCAGTATGGCTCTGTTAGTGATGGCCTCCAGAGCCAGCCAGATGTCAGGGCGCCCTGGTCCCAGCACCAGCAACGTCTGCAGGATGGACAACAGCTGGAGAGAGGCTGGAGAGCTGCTCACCTTGTTAAAAAGTGTAGTAAAAACCTCCAGGTGATTACTCATATCAATGCCCCCATACACTCGCAGGAGCTCTTCCTCATCTTCAGCCATCGCCTCTTCAAAAGCTTCGCACTGAATAATCAAGTCTTCATCCTCCTGCTCCCTCAGCTTTGGCAGAACATCAAGTAACTGAAGCCCTGCAAGCAAAATAACACAAAATGACACAGCTCCAAGTAAAACAACAAGAAATCAGCGGCTTTTCATGAAATGTCTTACAAAAAAAACCCACATATTTTGATTTTCTCTATTTAGCTGGGTAACATTTTAAGTGAGACATTTCACCGACTCCCTTAGCGTGGCATTTTCAGCAGCGAGCGTTTCCACCTGCTGCTGGCTGAACTCCAGTGATTCTCGCAAGGATTTAAATTCCCGGTGTAGAATCTCCACCAAGTACAGCCTTGCATCGAAACTGGACAATCATTTGTCGATTGACTCAAGGATGTCAGCTATGTCGTTGCCGGATGGCGATGTTGTGCCAGGGGAATCTGCCGGGCAACATCTTTTCGATGACTGCGTCTCAGATTTGGCCGGGGAAGATGCACTCTGAGCCTTCATTATGAGATCCTGGAAGAACTGATCAATATAATCTTGGAGAGCCTCTAAACTCTCCCCGTTGTTCTCCAGGGTGTTGGAGATGATTTAGATAAATGTTGTTAGTTATAAGACAATTGATAAGTGTATTTGGTAAAATTGAAGCTTAAAGGAATTTGTTCAATTCTAAGCTACCATTTGCTTTAATTTTTTCGCCAAAATCTCTGGCGTCTGACATCAGTTACAACATGAGTCGCTTACCTTGTCCGTCACTTCCGTCACTTGTAAATGTTATCAGGAAATGATCAGACAGCAGGGGGTTTTCTTCTTTTCTTCTTTGCTGGCATTTCTCTCCGAACTGGCAGCAAATGCAGCTTCTCAGTGACAATTTGTCACAGTCTGGCGAGGGCAGACTGTATGAATTGAAAAAGGACCCAAAATGCAGACTCCAAGGAACAGGGAACTGGAATGTTAAAGGAACAAAACTTGAATGTTAACAAAAAGCGAGCCGTTTAATATGGCTGGTAAAAAAGGTACAAACAAAGGGCAAGGCAAACTGAAGCAAAATTAACACAAACCTAAACTGGGAAATCTAAACAAACAATAAGAAAAACCTAGACAAGAAACTTGGAAGCATGGCATAGGAAACATCAAATGAAGCATCTCAGTGACAATTGGTCTGTTAGGACCCATCTCACTGATAAACAACGATGGTTTGGCTGAGTTTGCAGCCATGAAAGACTGTTGTATACCCTCTGGAGTTCGCTGAGATTTCGGAGGTCCAGCACTATCCAGATACAGCGTCTGACAGCCTTTGCTTTGCCTGATTTTCTTTTTGGCGACCCAAAGGCACACACTCCCTGCGACTGTTTTTCATATATGCATGGAGCTACCTGCCAGAGAGCAGCAGGTAAGCGCATAGTCCCTCCTGCTAGCCCTCAATGTCTAAGTGTATTTAACATTGAGAGGTGGGCAACGACGCCAGGGGTGGGGTGTACACCCTGATGGTACTTTGGACTCCGTGTATCGTGCCCACCCCCAAGATCCTATATGTATGTGTAATGAGAGTGTGAGTAATGTGAATGTCTAAGTTGTGGGATAAAATTGAGGCAGAGGCAGCCAGAAGGGGACAGAGGGGGGGGTAGCCTCCTCTGCACCCTGGTGACATACCCCTACTCCAAGGCCCTGCATGTGTGGGTGGTTGTGGTGGAGCGGGAAGAGAGAGGCAGATGGGGAGGGAAGGAAGGGAGGAGCAAGTGACTCCTCCCTGGGGCCAGCTCCCCCGCTGACCCCAGTAGGCACCCCCATACTCCGCGACCCGCCAGGGAAAGGGGGCCCAGGCCCATCCAGACCGGGGCCCAGTGCAGCAGCGCCCCCCGGCCCCACAGAGCCCGGGACAGTCCACCCAACCCCACCACAGAGAAAACTGCACCCACCCCACCATCCACTCATCTTCCAGACTACATGAGACAATAAACACCCAGGCTGAGATCTTCCTCCACCTCTCCTGTATCTCCCCCTCCTGCAGAGAGAGTTCCTGAAGAGAGGAAAGCTCCTGCAAGATGTGACAATCTCCCCCACCAGTTGAAGAGCCCCCCAGGTGGCTCGACGCACCGGCGGCACACTGCTCCAGGGCTGGGCCCCCATGCACCCACCCGCCCACAACCCCGGCAACACACCAACCAGGATCCAAGCCCCCGAGGCCCGGCCAGGGCCCCAGCCCAGAGACGGAGCGCCCCCAGAACCTCACGCCCATCCCGGACCCATCCAGGGGCAGCCAGGCTACCAGGTCAGTAACCCACGTCCGTCAGCACAGACCCTCCCCTAGCCCCGCTGCACACAGCCGCGAGGAAACAGTCACCTGAGAGCCAACAGAGCCCCTAACCGGACATGACCGCTACCCCGGGTTGAGCCCCCCAAGGAAGATGCCTCCGGGGAACCCCCCGACGCCCTAAGCCTGTCCCTACCCCCACACCAATCACAACAGTGAAGGCGGGACCAAACTATGACCCCCCACCCCCACTAGGTGATGGAGCTGATCAAAGGAGCCCAGAGCAATTGATCTGATGTGGTGGCAGAGGCTGTATCAAGACTAATGTAATCTAATAGATAATTTCTATATTGGTTAGAATTAAGATTATTTTTATTTTTCCAGTTCATGAGGACTGTTTTCTTGGCTATGCATAGGGCAGTGAAAACCATATGGGCGATATTCTTTTCTGAAGTGACATTATCTAAGCTGCCCAACAAACACACTAAGGGGGAAGTTGGAATGTTACATTTCAGACACTTCGATAAGTCTTCACATATCTCGCGCCAAAACTTCTGAACTGGTGGACAGAACCAAAGAGCGTGGATATAATTGTCCGGTGAATTGGTTTGGCAGTGTGAGCAGTTGTTGGTAGACGTAAAGCCCATCTTGAACATCCGATGACCTGTACAGTGCACTCTATGTAATATTTTGTATTGAATTAATTGAAGACTGGGATTTCTAATTAGATGAAAGGTTTTTAAGCAAATCTGAGACCAGAAGTTTAGGTCTAAGTTAACTGATAAATCCGCTTCCCATTTTGCAATAGGAAGTGATATTGATTCATCTGTTTTAGAAAGCATTCTGTATATTTTGGATAGTAATTTGGGGGTTTTAAGAGTAAGAAATTGAACCACACTTGGTGGTGTTTGTAATTCAACTTGACTGAGGTTAAATTTCTTTTTTACTATGGATTTAATTTGTTGATATTCTAAAAATCTTTTCTTGTTGATCCCATATTGTGTAACTAGTCCGTCAAATGAAATAAATTCTGTTCCTTCTAGTATATGTTCTAAATATTTGATTCCTTTATCACTCCAATCTGAAAAGTTTATCATATTGTTTTGTAATATGTCAGGGTTGTTCCAGATAGGTGTACGTTTGCATGGGATTAATGAAGACTCCGTTATTTTTAGAAACTCCCACCATGCTGTCAGAGAAGAGCTGATGTTGATGCTTTTAAAGCATTCATGTCGTTGGATGTTTGAGCTGATAAATGGTAGGTCTGAGATCTCTAGATTATTGCAGAGTGCTTGTTCTACATCTAGCCAAGGTTCATCTAAGAGGGTATGTTTTAGCCATCCTGAGATAAACTGAAGCCTGTTGGCTAAGAAGTAGTGCTGAAAGTTAGGCAGTTCTAGTCCTCCTTTATCCTTGGTCTTTTGTAGTGTTTTTAAGCTTATACGTGGGGGTTTATTTTTCCAAAGGAATTTGGACATACATGAATCTAGAGATCTGAACCAATCTTGTGGCGGTTTAGTTGGGATCATTGAGAATAAATTTATTTTTGGTAAGACCATCATTTTTATAGCGGCAACCCTTCCCATGAGTGATATGGGTAGACATTTCCATCTAGCCAGATCATCTTCTACCTTCTTTAAAAGTGGGATATGGTTTAATTTAGTTAGATCTGCAAGCTTGGGAGAAACATTAATACCTAAATATTTTATATTTCCCGATTGCAGTGGTGTAGAAGAGGAATTATGGAAGGAGCAATTAATCGGTAGGACTGTAGATTTTGACCAGTTAATTGAGTAATCTGATATTCTTGCAAAAGAGTTTATCAATTCAATCACCCCAGAGATATTGGTTTGTGAATTTTGGGGAAAAAGCAACACATCATCCGCATAAAGGCTGATTTTATGTTCCACGTTCTTGCATTTTATGCCCTTAATTACTGAATTCTGTCTAATTGCTGCTGCTAGTGGTTCAATAAAAATTGCAAACAGTGAAGGGGAGAGTGGGCATCCCTGCCTGGTGCCCCTCAAGAGACAGAAGCTGGAGGATGTTTGGTCATTTGTTCTAACACAAGCTGTTGGGGAATTATATAATATTTTTAACCAGTTTATGAAAGAGGATCCAAAACCAAATTTGTGTAAAGTTGCAAATAGAAATTTCCAGTTAACTCTGTCGAATGCTTTTTCTGCGTCTAAAGAGAATATTGTAGTTTCTAGGTTTTTACTGTATGAGTAGTCTATCAAATTAAGTAATCTACGTGTATTTGTTGATGAGTGCCTACCTTTTATGAAACCAGTTTGGTCAGGATGAATTAAGAGGGGGGTTATTTTCTCCAGTCTCTTTGAGAGAGCTTTGCAGATTATTTTAAGGTCTACGTTTATAAGGGATATTGGACGATAGCTTGAGGGATATACAGGGTCTTTGCCTGGTTTTAGCAGGAGATTAATGTTTGCAGAATTCATATTTGATGGAAGTCTGCCCTTTTCTTTAATTTCCAACAACGTTCTGTGGAAAACTGGTGCTAGAATTGTCCAGAATTCTTTGTAGAATTCTGCAGGAAAGCCGTCTGGACCTGGAGCCTTATTATTGTGCATACTTATCAGGGCTTCCTGGAGTTCACCTGGTGTCAGTGGTGAATCCAGTGCCATTGCTTGAGTGTCCAATAATTTTGGAAGAGTTATGTTGTCCAAAAACTGATCAATTTCTTTTTTAGATGGGTTTATTTGTGGTGAATACAACGTTTTATAGAAATCCCTGAAAATGTTGTTTATTTGTATCGGTTCATATATTATGTTCCCAGATGAATCTTGAACAGCACATATAGTTGTTTTTTCTTTATTTATTTTTAGCTGGTTTGCTAGAAATTGACCGGATTTATTACCATGTTCATAATTTTGTAGGCGTAGTCTTTGTACTAAGAATTTTGTTTTTTTATCAATTATCTCATTTAATTCTAGTTTTGTTTTGCGTATTTTGTTCAATGTTTCCTGATCTTGGTGGGACGCGTAGGCTTCTTCTAGTGATTTGATGTTTTTTTTCTAATTCCTGAATATTTTTGTTTTCTTTTTTCTTTTTATGTGATGAGAAAGAAATTATTTTACCTCTCATCACAGCTTTCCCTGCTTCCCATAGAACAGAAGCTGATGTTTCGGGAGTGTCATTATAGTCTAAATATAGAGTCCATTCTTTTTTTTTTTTTAAATATTTAATAAAGTCTTCATCTTTAAGTAGTGATATATTAGTGATATATTAAGTTTTTACTTGGCGTAGTATTATTCTTGTGCATTAGTGTTAAAGATACAGGACCATGATCGCTGACAGCTATAGGGTGAATCTCAGTGTCTGAAATGTCGTTCAGCAGTGAGCTGCTGACCAAAAAATAATCCAGACGAGAGTAGGAGTGATGGACATGTGAGAAAAAAGTATATTCCTTACTGGTGGGGTGAAGGGAGCGCCATGCATCGCAAAGACCAAAGTCACTCATATACTGTTTGATTATATTTGTGGATTGCCAATTACGCTGAGTTCCCGCTGTATTGAGCCTATCCATGTCTTCATTTAGTCCAAGGTTGAGGTCGCCTCCAAGAACAAGTGTGCCATCTAAGTGTTCAGAGAGTGCACTGAAAAAACCGTGAAAGAATGAGGGATCATCAACATTTGGACCATATACACTTGCAATACATAGCTTTTTATCACGTATAGATAGTTTAATGATTAAGAATCTGCCCTCTGGATCTATAACTGTATCGAGTACTGTGAAATTAATATTTTTATGTATTAAAATTGCTGCTCCCCTTTGTCTAGAATTATAACAAGCTGAGAACACATTAGGAAACTCCGGTGTTTTAAGTTCATTCGAACCTCTAAGAGGTCTGTGGGTCTCTTGTAATAAGACAACATCCGCCTGTAGTTTTTTGAGTTGGTTAAATATTTTTAACCTCTTTACTCTGGAGCCAGCTCCATTTATATTCCATGTAATGAACCTCAGTGTACCCATAGATGTTTGTGTATAACTAGGGATGTATGCTGTGTGCGTCGCTTAGCCAGGTGGAGAGAATACGTCACTTGTTCATAAATAAAGAGAAGGAGAGAGAGAAAAAATGTGTGGCGAGATGCTCCCTGAGTCTGACTTTGTGTATGCATAGTTACTAATATGAGTAGGCTTGGCTTAAGTGTGTGTGTATCTTATATGACTGTGTGCGCTGTCTGACTGATGTAAATGTGCTGCCGTTGAGCGCATGGTGCGTATGTGTCGAAATAAAGGATGTTTGTGGATGAGTGTCGAAGCAGGTGATCGAGGCAGTGAAAGGAATAAAGAAAGAAACCAAGGACAGGGGTGAGCAGCATAAAACCAAGAGGGGGAAAAGAGAGGAGGGAAAAAAAAAAAAAAAAACGAGAAGAAAAAAAAAACAGAAACAAAACGTAAACATTCCAATTAAATCACTGACGGAGAGTGACGGTGTTAATTCTGCTATGAAATCACACTTTAAGATGCGATTTGATGCTGGTAAGTTAAACAGATGTTAATGCAAGTTAGTGTGAGTGGATAGGGAAATGGTGTAGCTGATTCTTATCTGGTGTGAGGTTAATACAGCCACGGAGTGATGTTGGGGTCGCGGTGGAGCTGTCCGTCCACGTACAGCCGGTCCACAGCGATGACAGCGCGGGAGCCCTTCTGGATGAAGCCGCGTCGGATTGGGAAGAGGACCCTGCGTCGTTCCAAGATCTCTTTGGGGAACTGGTCGTTCACGCTGAAGTCCGTTCCTTTTAATTCCCTGCCGCGGCTTTTCACATGTTGCTTTTGTTTGAAGTGGCCGAATTTGGCCACGATAGGACGTGGTCTCCCGGCCGTAGCCCGAATGGGGCCGAGGCGATGTACCCGATCGAAGACTATGTTCTTCACAGTGTCCTCCGGCAGCTTCAGGTGGGTTTTGATGAAGCTTTTTACCGTGGTCTCCGCGTCCTCTCCAGCGGCTTCTGGAATACCAGAAAATACCAGATTATCACGCATGCTACGAGCTTGTAGATCGATAACTGTTTCTTTTATTTTTTTTATTTTCTCTATTGAGCTGGGTAACATTATCTGTGAGACATTTCACCGACTCCCTTAGCGTGGCATTTTCAGCAGCGAGCGTTTCCACCTGCTGCTGGCTGTACTCCAGGGATTCTCGCAAGCATTTAAATTCTCGGTGAAGAATCTCCACCAAGGACAGCCTTGCGTCGAAACTGGACAATCGCTTGTCGATTGACTCCAATATGTCGGCAATATCTTTGCCGGCTGGCGATGTTGAGCCGGGGGAATCTGCCGGGCGTTGTCTTTTCGACGACGGCGTCTCAGGTTTGGCCGGGGAAGCTGCACACGGGGTCTTCTTCATCACGAGATCCTGAAAGCACTGATCAATATAATCTTGGAGAGTCTCTAAACTCTCCTCGTTGTTCTCCAGGGTGTTTATTTAGACAAATAGTGTTAGTTATAAGACAATTGATAAGTGTATTTGGTAATGCTGAAGCTTGAATGAATTTGTTCAAATCTAAACTACCATTTGCTTTAATTTTCCGCCAAAATCTCCGGCATCTGACGTCAGTTACAACATGAGTCGCTTACCTTGTCCGTCACTTCCGTCACTTACTCACCTGCTGCCTCACTTCTCCTTCTCCTTCTGCAGGAAAACTCTCCTTCTGCAGGAAAAGCATCAGATTAATTCAAGTTGATTAATAGGCTGGTGTGAAAAATTGCTGCCACCCCCCCTGGTAGTTAGAATGACTCGGGGGTGTTGATTCATTTAAACTAACATAATCATCCTGCTGCAACCAGGTTTCTGTAAGGCAGAGTAAATCAATTTGTTGATCAATTATTAAGTCATGTCCTAACAGACTTGGAGGAGAGAGACCTAATATTTAATAATCCACATTTCACTGTTTTACTCTTTGGTTCAGATGTGGATACTGTATTGTTCCAATTACCAGAGTTAGACCCCCGGCGGGTGTGTCGCCGAGTGGGGAAAAACGGTTAGACACATGAACAGGTTGGTGGTGTACCTGGGGCTTCTGTTTAGGACTATGCTTCCTCCTCACAGTCACCCAGCCGCCCTCTTTCCCCAGCTGCTTGGGGTCTGCCGGGGAACAGCTAGCGGGGCCTACGCTATCTTCGGCTGCACCAGCTACAGGGACATGGCTAGCTACGGGCGAATGAAGGGTGCGAAGCAGAGTCTCTAATTCAGTAATCCTGGCTGTAGCGGCAAACTCGGTCCTTCCACGCCGCTTCTGTGGGACGTAAAGATTCTGACTCGTGCTCTTCTTGAATCGCTTGTATGCCTTTTGGTAGCAAAAATGAGGCAAATGTTTAAAACAAAAGAGAAAATTTATTTGTTCCATAGAAACCGAAAAATACAAAACAAAGGCCTCTGGTGGGAGCTCCGTTTCCGTTCCTTTTGTTACAGCGAAACCACAATAAACGGCAACGGTCAGAAAACTGTTGCTCCACGTCCTGCTTACTTGCCTAAGCTTTCATCGCCCCCACATGTGGGCAAATACACACCCCCTTTACGACATCTACCAACACTTTACAACAACACAAAAGACAACAAAGCAGGATCAATTTATGGAGCACAGCATATTACATTATAACATAAAATAATGAATATTATAACTAGAAAGTCAAATTAAAGATCACAGCAAAATGTTGGCCTAAACTGTCTAAGCTCCACCACTGGCCTCCAGAGCTGCAAATATGCTACATTTGTTACAAGTATCATTACTGCTAAAGGAGGCCGAGGAGTAACTAAACATCTGACACAATGAGCAGGAAAGTGCAGGAGGGACAGGTGAAGAGGCCATGCTGCTAGCGAGTTGGCTATGAGCTAAGCTAGCGTACAGACACAGTAACTGAATACTTTGGCTATAAATTAGGTAGTGAATACACAGAAATGTGCTTCGGATGAAACACGTGAGGATTATACTATGAAAACAGAAGTTATAGTTAACAGAAGTTTTTAATTAAATTGCTATGCAGATAAGCTACTCAAAAACAGCACTGTGTATTGGAACAGGAAGTAATACTCTACTGCTCGCCTCTGTCAGTGCGCTCCAAGGGTGGCTGTGGCTACAATGTAGCTGCCATCACCAGTGTGTGAATGGGTGGATGACTGGATATGTAAAGCGCTTTGGGGTCCTTAGGGGCTAGTAAAGCGCTATATAAATACAGGCCATTTACCATTTGCAGAGAGATGTGTTTGTGGTTGCATAGGGAAACGGGTGATCCATGCAGTGAAAGAAGGGCCGGGGACAAGGACAAGGGTGTGCTGGAGGGATGAAAGAAAACTGAGATGGGGATAAAAATGTAAAAAATAAACTGGGAATATTGTAGTTAACGTATTAGAAGAGAGTGACTGTGTTTTAGCTGTTATGGCATCACATTGCATTAGCAATTTGACATAATCTATTGTTAATCAATTGCAAATGTTAATGCAAGAGTGTCAGAGCAAGAGAAAGGAAAAAGGGGAGTGAAGTGGATTCTTTTCTGGAGTGAAGAAAACTGACTATGGTTACCGGTCTGTCTGCAGTGTACAGGGTGAAGAGGAAAGGGGCGAGCACTGTTCCTTGTGGGGCCCCCGTGCTGCAGACTACCACCTCAGACACACAGTCCCACAGCCTCACATACTGGGGTCTACTGGTGAGGTAGTCAATAATCAACGAGGACAGCTGATGGTCCACTCCTGCTCCCTGCATCTTCTCCCTTAGCACTTAAGGTTGGATTGTATTCAAGGCACTGGAGAAATAACAGCGCACCTGGTGCTCTCCAGATGAGAGAAGCCCCCAATGCAGCAGGTAGGTGACAGCGTCATGGGTACAGATGGTTTGTACCGTGTCTTCCACTCTTGACACTTAGCTCCAGCTCTACAGCCCCGTCTCCTCCGCCGTAACTCCCTGGGGATCTCTGGTCTTTCTCTGGGGTGAATCAGCTGGTTGCTAAGGGCTAACAGCTGATCCCGGGTGTAAACAATGGAGCCGATGTTTGAGATTGCTCTCCACATACTGGGGTTAAACAGTCTGTATATGATCAAATAACACAGAAATAACTTCAAGCTGTTTCTGGCTAGCATTCTTGTGACAGGTTACATGGAAAAAGTGAAAAAAGCAAGGAAAAGAAATTAAATAATTTAAAAGAACAGAAGTTGGTCAGAGCTCCTGTAACTGTAAGCCTCTCCCAAGGTGCCATCAGGGACAGCCTCGAATTGAAACTGGACAATCGCTTGTTGATTGACTCCAGGATGTCAGTAAAGTGGCAGGTGATGATGTGCCGAGGGAGTTTGCCTGGCGACATCTTTTCGATGACTGCGTCTCAATTTTGGCCGTGGAAGATGCGCTCTGGGTCATCATCACTCTGTCCTGGAAGCACTGATTGATGAAACCGTGGAGAGCGTCTAAACCAGGGGTCAGCAACCTTTAACACCCAAAGAGCCATTTGGACGCGCGTCCAGTGTTTTAATGTCTCTGGTTTTATTGCTTGAACGTAGGTAAAACGGTAGATTTGTGTGGTTAAAATCGCACATTACACCCACAAACATAAACGGGCTTCGATTCAGGTCTGCTGTCACCGAGCTGATGATGTCATTCACCTTGGGCGATTTAAACAATGATAATTATGACAAGGGGAACCTCTCGCAGTAAATAATACAGTTCAAGACTCACTGCTAACAGTTCAATGTGTGTATTGCACACATCCGGGGTCCCAGTCTGCTCTCACACACCTGGTCCAGGAACTTTTTTTTTATGCAGTGTTTCATGTCCTTGTTGGCGTCGCAAGCTCGTCCATCTTATTCACCAGCAATCTGACGTTACCAGTCACTACTGACAGGAGAGCAGGACGAAATCTTTTCCTCTCCAGTCATCCTGCTTTCCCGGCTCTGCAGCCGTGGTAGTTCCTCTTGATCATCGTGGGGATGACGTGCTGAACGCCAGCGCGGCTATGCCATCTGAGTCCCAGCAGCTGTAGCCAAAGGAGCAGAATGGCGTCGCAGTCATCACAGAGGAGTTGTAGTTTTAGGAGAACTGCGTTTCCAAGTGAATAAAAGATTACTTGACTGTGCAAGAAGTATGAACTAAGTAGTGGAAAACAAAGAATAAATAAAAGGAACAAAAAAGAGTGAAGTAGCTTTAAAAAGCAGAGAGCATGCCAGACAGGCTGCCGTCCGAGACGAGTGAAATTCTGTTCAGTGCTCAGTTTCATCTGGAGCTGCAAAATGCAGTCGAAGCCTGGCCTGTCATCGTGGAAAATGATAAGATTCTTATATAGCGCTTTTCTACTCTCCCGGAGTACTCAAAGCACTGTATACAACATGCCAGCTTCACACCCATTCTCGCAAGCACTTTCTCTATACTTAGTGCTTTCTAAGAACATTCACACACATTCATACTCCGATAAATACATCGGAGAGCAACTTGAGGTCTTGCCCAAGGATACTTGACATGCAGACTGGAGGAGCCAATGATCGAACCACCAACCTTCCAGTTATCAGTAGGTGACCTGCTCTACCTCCTGAGCTACAGCCACACCAATGCGGTAGGCACAGTGAACAGTGTGCTGTGGAGCGGGCCACACACTCGGACATATTATTAGATCTGGCTGTGTAAGCTGTCGATCCAGCCAAGTATTCTTGTCTGTTTCTTCTGGTGAGGTAATACTCAGGTACTTTAGTAAAGGGTCATTAGGTAATTTGAGCATTTGTTCAGGTGTAATGAAAGTGGGAGTGGCCTCGGTTTGTGGTTTGAAGTTGACACATGGTGCAGTTTGACCTTTATTGTACCCACTGTCTGTTCCTGTCTGATCGACTCCTATGATGAAATAAAAGGATGCTTGGTCTGCTGAAGAATGGGTTTTGAGTTTTAATAGTCAGTAGTAATGGGTTCAGACCAGTACCAGTCCCCAACTGGGGCCTAATAAAAGAAACTATTACTAATCTTTACCTTACCAGCTGTTGGTTTTGTTTGTGGGTCCCAGTACGCTGGCTGGAAATGACCAAAAGTTATGAGTTGCTGCCCTACGTTGAGGAAGGTCTTGTTCACAAGTGAGCAAGAGGGGAATGAGAGATCGACGGATGGATTGGGACTGGAGCTGCAGTGATGAGCCGCTGTACCAGTCCATCATGGTGAAGTCATTCAAGAGGGGCTCAGAGTAGAACTGCTACTCGTCCACATCGAAAGGAGCCAGATGAGCTGGTTCGGGCATCTCGGAAGGATGCCTCCTGGATGAGGTGTTGCGGGCATGTCCCAGGACCAGGACACACTGGAATTCCCCTGGATAAGCTAGAAGAGCGAGGTCTGAGGTTTTCTGCTCAGGCTGGCAGCCTCCACGACCCAGCTGCAGATAAGTGGGAGAAAATGGATGGTATAATTGTTTATATCAAATTTACAGTATTGTTTTGGTAATAGTGCAATAATGCAGCTCGATTGTCTAACTTGAGCTCTGTTATGTAGCAAATCCAGAAGAAATATGTTGTGGAAAGGAAATCGTTTGCTTGGAGGACACCAGGAGTTCAGTGAAGATGGTCACCTGCAGGTTCAAGCTCATTGCATCTCCAACCCACGTCCACTCAAGGGAAGTTAAAGACTTTCTTCTGCACTTACTTTTGGATCACAAAAATCCATGACAGTCATTCAGGCAGTAATTCCTGGACTGGAAACAAGCCATCCTTAAGATATTACAGCATGCCAGCTCCTGTGTTTGAATGCAAAACAAATGTGTAGTTGACTCTAGAGACAACCCATATGGAAAAAAACTTATAAAAGACTTTCGTCAGATGTGGCCTACTTCATATAGTGAATCATATAAGGCTTCTATGATCTACTCATGAAAGTGGCCACTTTCTCATCACTTTCATATATTGTTTTAGGAAGTATCCAAAACATACAAGTTTCATTTATATAATTTTTCAAGGGGTCTTATATCTGTTTTCACTCTTATATGCTTTTCATACAAGTTTCACACAAGACGGATAAAAACTTTATAAGATTTATATAAATCTTTTCCATATGGGAATAAATACTCGTGTGTGTGTGTGTGTGTGTGTGTGTGTGTGTGTGTGTGTGTGTGTGTGTGTGTGTGTGTGTGTGAGAGAGATTAAAAATAACAGTACAAGTAACTGAACAAACTGTAAGCGGCCTGGGAGATAAGAGGTAAACAAGGCGAGTGCTGTACCACTGATGCCAATAGATGCTTATCTGTGGAGAAGGATGCGGTGGGAGCAGCTGTGAGGTCAAGGAGAATCAGCTGCAAGCAGAGGATCATTAGTGATTTTTACTAGAGTTGTTTCTGTACCGTGAAATAAACGGAAGCTGAACTAAAACTGTCCATACAGGTTATTTCCAGTGAGATGATGATGAACCTGTGCAGCCACTATTTTTTCCAGAACTTTGGCTAAGAAAGGCAGATGTGAAATTGTCCTGAAATTGGTTCACAACCTTCCAATCTAAACATTCTTTTTCAGTATTGGGGTTATTATTGCAGTTTTAAGAGAAGATGGAACAGAACCAGATATAAGAGAGGAATGTATTGGCAATCAGTGGACCAAGAGAGGGGAGTGAGAGTTTAGTAAGATTAGTGGATCAAGTTTACACAATGACTTTAACTTAGTAATTATGGAAGATGGCTGAATTATTGTAGGAAGTTCAAATTTGGATAGAGAGGATGACAGTTGAGTAGGACAAAAAAATGCAGATAGAACAATTGACTATATCACAGGACGAGGCCAAGTGTTGGTGAAGAATCTCAGAAGCTGCTGTGGAAATATATTTGTTTGTTGTTCAGCAGAACAGTGTCCAGTATGTTGGCTGATAGACTTTTTGCATTTGCAAATAAAAGTTGGGCTGATTTTAACTCATTTACAGGATTTGTTGTTAATTATTCTGTTTGAATCATACCTACATACATAGTGTTTTGGGGTTTTTTTTCCTGTCCCGTTTGGCTCTTTTGCATCAGAATTATTGTCTAAAGGTGAAGAAAGATGCCCAACGGATTTACTTTACCAAATTGACCATCCCAGCCTTGCCATAATGGTCCATTTGATTCACCTTTTATTGTTTATTTTATTTATTATTTTCACTTGCTAGATACGGGACAGACTTGACTGGGGGAAAGAGAGGAAAAGAAAAACAGCTGAGAAGAGGGACGGGGGAGAAGGGCAAAAAACAAAAACCAACAGAATAAGCAGAGAAAAAAAATGCATATATCAATCACCTGGGTCACCTGTTGAGAAAGAAAAAAGAAAACAAGCAGAAGAGAACAAGAGTAATAGAATAAACAACATCACAATGATATATGGGAATATGACAGTAAATACTAAATATTAAACATTATTGTGCAGCACATAAGATCAACAGAACACAGTGTGCTTTGAGGTAGGAGCCAAAAAGGGTGTAGTTTGTGGGTGTGATCACCCGTGTGTACACCTGTGAGCATGGACGCGCTTGTTTTTAAAAGGTTCCTTCATGTAATGATCTGCTAGAGGGTGTGGGGGGGCTACAGCCCCGTCCTCCAGGGCATGAAGCAGGTATGGAGGAGATCAAAACTCCAGACATCCAGAGGCCCCCAGAACACAAGAGACCAAGGAAGACCAACAGAGGGGCAGCCGCGCCACTGTCCCAGTAAGAGCTGAGGAGAGTCCCAGATGAGGGCTCACTCAGCAGCCGCGGAGCAGAAGCCAGGGGGAGTTGCAGGGAAGCACCCGTGAGCTCCGCCGGCAGCCAGCTGTGCCTGAGTGACCGAGCCCCAGGCCGAGAGGCTGGGGGCACCCCACCTCCGAAGTGGCCCGAGCGAGCCCCAGGCTCCAGGCCCCCATAAGCGGCCGCCAAGGAGTGAGCCGGTGTGTACCTGGACGCCCATCCCCGGACACAAAGAACCACCAACGCACCGATGTCTGAGGGAGTCCGCCACTGGCAGGGGGAGTGGTGGTAGGGGGAGATAGGCCTCCAAACCTTGGAGGGCCTGAGGTGTCCCCAGAGAGGTGACGTCTGACACCCAACCTGACATATAGACACAGACATACAGGCACACACAGACACAAACATCCATTCCCACCCTCATGCTCTCATATGCACTTACTCCACACTCAACCAACGTGGAGACAGACATAAAGAGACGTTGTACACACGATCACACTCCCCAAGCGTACTCTACAAACCGGGTCTAGGTGCCCTTGCCCCTGGAGGGGGAACTGCACCCAGACCCAGGTGGTGTTACCCTTTTCCCTGCGGTCGGGGGAGGCAGACTGCCCCGACTCCGCAGCAGCAGGAAGGCTCCACACTCCAGACCGCAGTCGGACGGCCAACTCCTCCTCCTAGCCCCCCCGCTCCAGCAGGCCGCAGAGAATGGGGGTGGGAGAAGACTCCAAACCTCCCTCCACCCGCTCATTGTAGTGTTGATGCATGTGTGTTCTAAGGTGCATTTAAAACCCAGGAGGGCTTGGAGCTACCTGCCAAGGAGCAGCAGGTAAGCGCATAGTCCCTCCTGATAGCCCTCAATGTCTAAGTGTATTTAACATTGAGAGGTGGGCAACGATGCCAGGGGTGGGGTGTACACCCTGATGGTACTTTGGACTCCGTGTATCGTGCCCACCCCCAAGATCCTATATGTATGTGTAATGAGAGTGTGAGTAATGTGAATGTCTAAGTTGTGGGATAAAATTGAGGCAGAGGCAGCCAGAAGGGGGGGGGTAGCCTCCTCTGCACCCTGGTGACATACCCCTACTCCAAGGTCCTGCATGTGTGGGTGGTTGTGGTGGAGCGGGAGGAGGGAGGCAGCTGGAGATGGGGAGGGAAGGAAGGGAGGAGCAAGTGACTCCTCCCTGGGGCCAGCTCCCCCGCTGACCCCAGTAGGCACCCCCATACTCCGCGACCCGCCAGGGAAAGGGGGCCCAGGCCCATCCAGACCGGGGCCCAGTGCAGCAGCGCCTCCCGGCCCCACAGAGCCCGGGACAGTCCACCCAACCCCACCACAGAGGAAACTGCACCCACCCCACCATCCACTCATCTTCCAGACTACATGAGACAATAGATGACCAGGCTGAGATCTTCCTCCACCTCTCCTGTATCTCCCCCTCCTGCAGAGAGAGTTCCTGAAGACAGACACTTCACCGTGTCCTCCGGCAGCTTCAGGTGGATTTTGATGAAGCTTTTTACCGTGGTCTCCGCGTCCTCTCCAGCGGCTTCTGGAATACCAGAAAATACCAGATTATCACGCATGCTACGAGCTTGTAGATCGATAACTGTTTCTTTTATTTTTTTTATTTTCTCTATTGAGCTGGGTAACATTTTAAGTGAGACATTTCACCGACTCCCTTAGCGTGGCATTTTCAGCAGCGAGCGTTTCCACCTGCTGCTGGCTGTACTCCAGGGATTCTCGCAAGCATTTAAATTCTCGGTGAAGAATCTCCACCAAGGACAGCCTTGCGTCGAAACTGGACAATCGCTTGTCGATTGACTCCAGTATGTCGGCAATATCTTTGCCGGCTGGCGATGTTGTGCCGGGGGAATCTGCCGGGCGTTGTCTTTTCGACGACGGCGTCTCAGATTTGGCCGGGGAAGCTGCACACGGGGTCTTCTTCATCACGAGATCCTGAAAGCACTGATCAATATAATCTTGGAGAGCCTCTAAACTCTCCCCGTTGTTCTCCAGGGTGTTGGAGATTATTTAGACAAATATTGTTAGTTATGAGACAATTGATAAGTGTATTTGGTAAAATTGAAGCTTAAATGAATTTGTTCAGATCTAAACTACCATTTGCTTTAATTTTCCGCCAAAATCTCCGGCGTCTGACGTCAGTTACAACATGAGTCGCTTACCTTGTCCGTCACTTCCGCTTACCTGTCTCTCCTTCCTCCTCACACAGTGTTTCTATTAAGTGTTGTACCAGAAATATAAGAAAAATCATAATTTGATTTTAGTTGCATTTCTTTTGTGTGTAAGCAAAATTAAAAACGTTAATTTACCACAAATTGTTAATAAAATATGAAATGTTTCAGTGGGTATTGCACCCCAGAAAAATCAAGGCAATGAGTATGCATAATCATCATGAACAGCCTGATCATCAGGAGAGTTCACTCGTGACATAAACAAGTCTGACACAGAGCAGGCTTAATGGCTCCGCTGTCACTGTGAAATGAAGTTCATGACTCCAAATTTGAACAACGGGAACTGTTTAAAGTGGCCCTCAAAGTCCAAGCTGTGCATTTCTGATGAAGCAGAGACTTTGGGCCCTGCTGTCAGTAACTTCCCATTTTGACAAATGCTTGTTGGATCCAGAAAAAAACAATTCTGATGGATCAAACTTTCACACAAGCTTTAAGAAATAAAACTTGCTTCAAGGGTCTCCGTCTGCAGAAGTTCTTACTTTGATATAAAAAAATCTCAAGCTTTTGCATACAATTGATTTCACTTCACTTTGGTTTTATTACCTCTAACGTACCCCGTATTAGTCTTTTATGAGACTTCGTGGACAGAATGGTTTCTTTATTCAGCTGCTCTTGCAGAGCCACACTGACCCTGTGCACGTCGATCTCTGAATAAATTTCCTCAGAATTTAGCCTCCGGTAACTGAAAATGCCAGAAAACTGATTACAACCAGCAGTTTGAGATGATGGGAATATAAACTAAAGACAAAGGCTGTTTAAATGAGCGTGACATGTGTTCATGCTAAAGGCTTGTTTTTGCTCACGTGTTCAGAAACCCACTTTCTCTGTTGCATTTGCAGCATTCTTGCCCTCACTCCGCAGCACCAAACAACCAGGCAGCCAAGAAACTGAGAGTGTGCTCTGTAAATTGCATTGTTCTGAGGGGGAGTGTCCTTTCTATTAGCACAGGAGCTCCATAGCAGACTAAATAAAAGTCAACAGCCATAAGAAGACACTTTAAAACTCCAACACAGGCTGCAGGCTTTAAAAACACTCCCTTCCTCATTTGTAATTCAGCAGCAGACTAATGAGCTGAAATACGTCCAGTTAGATTCCCTCCTGGCGCAGCAGATCGCCTTTTAAAACCTCTGTTTGTTCAGTGTCCAGCATCGCATCCCTTTGTTGCTTTAGTGGCCTGATCTTCCCGCCAGCGACCGTTAAAGTTGCACTTATCCCGGATCAGAGTCTTCAACTGCGCCTTGGGCGTCTTTCGGGATAAGAGGTGTTTTATTAACCTTTTATTCACCCTCATTTAAAGGAGCCGGCGCCGAGTGCCTGCAGGCAGAGCAGAACCCAGGTTTAGAGATGTCCCTTACCTGCACTACATGCAGGTAGTTGTACTGGGTGTTTGAAGAAGGCTAAGCATGCTACAAATGTGGTTGTGCTGAACGGACTGTAGAAAAGCTGCTGGGTCAGGACATAAGCCCCGCCCCCAAGATGATTTACTCATCACATGCTACCTCACCTTTGGGAAGGCTCTCTGTAAACCTTGTTCTAGTTCATCCCAAAGCTGTTGTGAGGTCATGTACAGGTTTCTATTGTAAGGAAAACAAACGAAAGTGGAACTTCCACCATAAATGTGGAAATTCGTTGTTTATAAAAGGGCTCAAGACAAAGCAACCAGATTGTTCTCCACATAAGGACTGAGAGGAAATCTCCTCGTGTCCTACTGCAAAATCAGCCTGAGTCAGTATTTATTCCAGAGGTTGAAGAGCGGGACAGGAGGCGTCTGACACCCACTGAACACGCTTTGTGTGTCAGTGTTAAACTCTTCCTGTTCAGCAGACGAGTGGGCAGCGAAGCAAGCGGAACACGCTGATACCTCATTAAAACGGGGACACAGGGTTCATCGGGTGAAGAGCTGCTCTAATAATCCAGAGTCAATGATCCAAATGCACAAATCCCTAATTACTGATTTTTAATTTGAACATTTTCATATGCTCTCCAAAACACCAGGAAGCCAATTTGAGGAGATTTAATTGGCAGCTGTGACAAAAAAAACAGTTTGAGGAAAAAGGACAACTCGGTTGTTTTTGTTTGGATTTTTCTTTGGGGGGGGTCAAACTACATCACAGACTTTATAAAACATTATGTGAAATTTTGACCTATTCACTTTAAGGAGATGATATAAAAAATAGTTAATTACATTCTAACAGATATCAACTGATCTTGATAAGCCTGATATTTAAGTGTGAATCAGAGTCAGGGTACGAATCACAGTTTGGACATGTTGTTAAATGCACATATTTCCCATTACATATAAATAAATATCCCAAATGTTACTTGAGACCAGTATGTTTTTCTACCTGCAACTGTTTCCTGGATCGAAGCTATGAAAACATTTAAGGAATAGCTTCGTTTTGAGTAAAATGAATTGAACTTCCATGACTGACCAACAGGTGGCAGTGTTACGGGCTATAATAAAACGTGCATATACAAGAACAGCTTTTGAATAACTGCATGAAAGAGCTGAAGTCACATGAGGCCGTCTAGCTAAAACTTCTCCACAGTGAGGTGAGAAACCGAAGCATCACTGTGGCCTGTGAAGGCTCTCAGTCATCCACGTCATTGTAGGAAGGAGCTTGGAAAGGAAAGCGTCCGGACTTCTTTAAGTTTCCTTGAAAACGTTTCATCCGAGAAGCTTCTTCAGTTGTCAGAGGTGTGCAGCCGGTGGTGGAGGGTCCCAGATTAAAACGCTGTGGGAGTGTCCCCCCCATGTGGGTCACAATCAGCCAAGGTTTCAGGTGAACCCACTCTGAAGCCTAGCCCCACCCTATCATGTGATTTCCACTCACCCAGGCTGTGAGTGGCCTTTAGTCCGGACACTTTTCTTTCCAAGCTCCTCAGATCACCGCAGCTTATTGCTGCTGAAGAAGCTTCTGAATGGACTCTGTTATTCCATAAACTTTCTCGTGAAAAACACGAAGCTCCGCCCCTTCTATAAAGGGAGCTACAGAGCTCATATTTCACAGTAAACTGAAGCAGGTCCAGTGTTCATGCATACTTACTTACTTGCAAACTTCCAGGCTGTGCGGTCGGATAAACGTCATCCTCGGCTGTGTCAGACCCTCCCCGAGGAGACGAACCTCCTGAACTGGTGCCTGGATGCTTCCGCACAGAAACATGAAATGTGCATAAACTACGTACAGTAGGACTGTTTGCCAGAACACCGGGCTAATGTGAATAACGAAACGATCATGTGTACATGTAATGGTGACCGTTCAATGAACAGCACTCACCGACGCATCACCCTCCCTACCCCGGATCCAACGCCACCTCCAACGCTTACCTCCCCTCTGATGTGGACATCGGGTCAGCTGGAGGCGCAGTCAAAGATTGCAGCGGTCCCAGATCAGATGTACACACTGGAACTCTTTGCCATGTTGCTGTCTGTGTTTATTGTGCTATGGTGTGTTGTATCTGTGCATTCCTGTATTATCCTTCTGTGTTACACATTTCGATGTTTTTCCCTCGCTACCTAGCCTGACCTGTCTCCCCAATGTGATGTTTGTGTATTGTATGTACGGTCGGCAAGGTCTGTCATCTCGGCTGTGGGCAAAAGACCTGCAACTGACAAATAAAGGCTATCTCATCATCATCACTGTGGGGCGAGGGTGTAAACACGTGGATTCAACTCTGGAGTCAGAAGTTGGTCTCAAGTCTTTTCTTTTAACATGACGTACATTATGGGATAAAGGAGAATCCGATCAATGGCCATCTTTGTTGTGGCTGTCTGTTGCATTATCATTTCCTGCTCAGTGTTTTGTTCTCTTGATTTTTCACTGAAATAAAGCTGCAGCAGATAGGGATGGGTATCGAAAACCTGTTCTTGTTGAGAACCGGTTCCCACTGTTTCACTTCCTTGGAATTGTTTGCCATTTTTGCAAACGATTCCCTTATCGATTCCAGTCGCCCCGAATGACGTCCCCACGTTGCGGAGCCTCATTTACCTGGCAGGAAACACGGCGCCTAACACTCAAAAGTTTGGTTATACTTTACGAGAACGGATGACAACATGGCAACTTGCAATACTTGCAAAGTAGATATTTCATTTAAGGGAGGAAACACTACGAATATGCAAAAGCGTTTGCTCACCTGGGGGGCTCTTCAACTGGTGGGGGAGATTGTCACATCTTGCAGGAGCTTTCCTCTCTTCAGGAACTCTCTCTGCAGGAGGGGGAGATACAGGAGAGGTGGAGGAAGATCTCAGCCTGGGTGTTTATTGTCTTATGTAGTCTGGAAGATGAGTGGATGGTGGGGTGGGTGCAGTTTTCTCTGTGGTGGGGTTGGGTGGACTGTCCCGGGCTCTGTGGGGCCGGGCGGCGCTGCTGCACTGGGCCCGGTCTGGATGGGCCTGGGCCCCCTTTCCCTGGCGGGTCGCGGAGTATGGGGGTGCCTACTGGGGTCAGCGGGGGAGCTGGCCCCAGGGAGGGGTCACTTGCCCCTCCCTTCCTTCCCTCCCCATCTCCAGCTGCCTCCCTCTTCCCGCTCCACCACAACCACCCACACATGCAGGGCCTTGGAGTAGGGGTATGTCACCAGGGTGCAGAGGAGGCTACCCCCCCCCCCCCCTCTGTCCCCTTCTGGCTGCCTCTGCCTCAATTTTATCCCACATGAAGGAACCTTTTAAAAAAACAAAAAACAAGCGCGTCCATGCTCACAGGTGTACACACGGGTGATCACACCCACAAACTACACCCTTTTTGGCTCCTACCTCAAAGCACACTGTGTTCTGTTGATCTTATGTGCTGCACAATAATGTTTAACATTTAGTATTTACTGTCATATTCCCATATATCATTGTGATGTTGTTTATTCTATTACTCTTGTTCTCTTCTGCTTGTTTTCTTTTTTCTTTCTCAACAGGTGATCCAGGTGATTGATATATGCATTTTTTTTTTCTCTGCCCGTTCTGTTGGTTTTTGTTTTTTGCCCTTCTCCCCCGTCCCTCTTCTCAGCTGTTTCTCTTTCCCTCTTTCTTTCTCCCCTTCTTTCCCCCAGTCAAGTCTGTCCCGTATTCAGTAAGTGAAAATAAAATAAACAATAAAAGGTGAATCAAATGGACCATTACGGCAAGGCTGGGATGGTCAGTTTGGTAAAGTAAATCCGTTGGGCATCTTTCTTTGCCTTTAGACAACAATTCTGATGCAAAAGAGCCAAACGGGACAGGCAAAAAAAAAAAAAAAAAAAAGAAAAAAAAAAAGCATTTGCTCACAAAACACGCGATGACCTTAAATGAATGTCGTGTTTTTAATTCGCTCCGGACTCGTGAATCTCAACCCAGCAGCAGCGGTAACGTTTGCACGTCCTCTCCCGTTAATGCGGCAGGTAAATAATCAACTAACAGTGCATATTATGTTAGCGCGATCTGCCTTATTACAAACCTGCCATTACTGTGCATTTAGTGACCATGATGAGAGAGACAGAGTCTGGCTCAGATGCTGGCAGCTCTCGCTGCAGTCTGCCGGCAGCGTCTCCTTTCAGGCCAGGATAGACGAATGTCACCGAGCAGTGACTCAGTTTGTGGTCAAAGGTTTGCACCCGTTTGCCACAGAAGATGATTTTCAGTAAGTGTGTTTAATTGTAGGCAGGGACATTTCTGGATATTCTTGTGTAATTGCTACAGAATAATTGATGTTATACTTTGTTATTGCTACAGAAGAATATTTATTTTATTATTTTACATTTACAATGTTTTTCCTGGGGACCCTGTGACACCCATTGAAGAGCCGTAGGCTGGATCTCTTAAGATCTCACTGTTGGGTTTGTAAGGCCATGTTACTCCTAAATGTCTGTCTTGTCCAAAGAGAAGATATAAAACAAAGTCCTAAGCTAATCAACCTTAGTGTTCTCCTTTTTTTTAAAAGAATCGAATCGTTAAACAGAATCGAAACTGGAATCGGAATCATGAAAATCTTATCAGTACCCATCCCTAGCAGCAGAGCTGGTGACGTTCCTCTGAGTGTTCATGCCGGGCTGTTAAATCCTCCTGTGTGTGGGGGGGGGGGAAAGCAAAGCTCCCACAATCTGGGGTGAAATCGATGAAGCCTGCTGGCACCGAGCAGCTGGATCACAGGAGCATGATGGGAAAATGTTGCTGTGTGCCAGCTGGCTCGCTGGACCCTCATCTTATCTATGCGTGGATTCATTAACTGATGAACATGTGTCAGGTAAGTAAGCCACTTAACCGCATGTAAGCCAGGAAGTGGTTTATTTATGGCAGCTTTTATTGGCTGCTGAGCACGTCCTGCATCATCCCGTTACAGTAACCATCGGACCTGTAACGGGCAGGTTTGGAAGGACTTGGAGCGCAGAGCACATGGACAGATAGGGTGGCATCGAGTCATTTCAGTAACACAAATTTACGCAAAAATGTACACATCGAACACGCGCCTTCTTCGTCTTAAACAACAACGTTTCAAATAATTATTCAAATCCATTCAGGCTGAATAATGAATGAATTTCGAGTTTGTACAACTCTGCCGACAAAGTTTGGAAGCTGAAATTTTAAATTAGAACAGAATGCAGTCATTTGTAAATTATCTGAAATTATCTGACTTGAAATGAAATGCTGAAAGGCAGAAAATGTGACATTTATGAAGATGTTACTGGGATGAGTGTCTGGAAAACTTTCTCTGGTTCGTCATAAATCATCAGGACTGACTTCACGCCAACACTAAGCTGTCTAAAGAACCAGCGGAGGAACCACGTCGGTCCGTCTGAAAGGTTAGAGACATATTTGAGAGCTGTTATCCACACATGGAGAAAACATGTGCTCAACCTTCCCAGGACCGACCAGCCAACAGCAAAGACCTGCAGGCCGTTTGAGTCTCGTCACATCTGCATCAGACGAACAGCGTTTCATAAAGAGAGCGTCCAGCAGCAGCCGCGGCGGTGGTGCTGTGATGGTCTGGGCTGCTCTGCTGCTTTAATGAATTAAATCTGATTCATAAGAAGTGTCGGCTCAGAGACGGCGACAGCTGCGCGTTTCATGTTCGTCCTAGAAGACGCGCTGGAGAGGAAGTCAGTGTCTCTGCTCGGAGACTGGATGGACGTTTTTTCCTCTCACTGAGCTTTTTAACCTCCGTGAAACTTTGCCTCATCTTAGCTTGAAACAAAAATAACTCATTGGCTGCTGTAGCAGGAGTTTAAAGTGATTTTCTTCTCGAGGTTTTACTGTCATAACGCATTCAGAATAAGAACTAATAACTCAGGACGATGAAAATAATATACTGCCAATAGAGTGTGTGTGTGTGTGTGTGTGTGTGTGTGTGTGTGTGTGTGTGTGTGTGTGTGTGTGTGTGTGTGTGTGTGTGTCACCCCACCGTGAGCCTCGTGCACCTGCTGACAGCTAACAGCGCATCAGTTTGTTTGTTTTTTTTTAGTTGTTGTTTTTGTTTGGGAGGAAGCTAAAAAACACTGAGCGCGTCTCTCTCTCTCTCTCTCTCTCTCTCTCTCTCATAAATATCAGGAACGCGCCTCCGCGGGCACCAGCAGCATTTAAAGCGCGTTGCGCGCACACGGCCCGCCAGTCTACCCTCGGCGGCAGTCGGGACCATGCGCACGAGGAGCTCCGGGCAGCTCGCCGCGCCGGCACCCCGTCTTGTGCCCTCGCGCGGGACGTGAAGCTCACAGGCGGCATGGCGGAGCCGTGGAACCAGAGCGCCGCGTGGAACCGCTCCTCGGCAGGCACGAGCCGTTTCAGCAGCCTGGACGACATCGACGTGCCCGCGGACGGCTCCCCGGCGCTGCGCATTCTCATCTCGGCAGTGTACTCGCTGGTGTGCGCCGCGGGGCTGTTGGGAAACTTGCTCGTCTTCTTCCTGATGAAGGCGCGCGGCGGCCGGAAGAAGCGCTCCAGCATCAACCTGTTCATCCTCAACCTGGCCGTCACGGACTTCCAGTTCGTGCTCACGCTGCCGTTCTGGGCCGTGGACACTGCGCTGGACTTCAGCTGGCCGTTCGGCAGCGCCATGTGTAAGATAGTGCTGACAGTCACCGTCATGAACATGTACGCGAGCGTCTTTTTCCTCACGGCTATGAGTGTCACGCGCTACTGGTCGGTGGCCTCGGCGCTGAAGGACCGGACCCGGCGGCGTGTGTGCCCGGTGCGGTGGGTTATCGCCGCGCTATGGCTGTCCGCGGCGCTCGCGTCCCTGCCCACGGCGATCTTCTCCACGGTGAAGAGCGTTGCCGGCGAGCGCCTGTGCCTGCTCGCCTTCCCGGATGGCCAGGCGTGGCTCGCGCTGCACCACCTGCAGAAGATCCTCGTGGCCTTTGTGTTCCCCATGCTCATCGTCAGCGCGTGCTACCTGCTGCTGTTGCGCTTCGTGCGTCTGCGCAGCATGAACAACAACCAGGTGAAGCGCAGGTCCAGGGTCACGCGGTCCGTCACCATCGTGGTCCTGTCGTTCTTCGTGTGCTGGATGCCGAACCACGCCATCACCTTCTGGGGCGTGCTGGTAAAGTTCAACGTGGTCAACTGGGACAAGACCTTCTACATGGTGCATACATACGTGCACCCGGTGACTGTGTGCCTCGCGCACACCAACAGCTGCCTGAACCCGGTGCTGTACTGCCTCATGCGCCGGGAGTTCCGGAAGAAAATGAAGGACCTCTTCTGGAGGATCTCCTCTCCCTCGGGGCCGAGCACGTGCCACCTGCGGCCGTTCTCGGGGACGGTAAGGGCGGAGCCGGATGACACGCAGGTGGCCATCCCGCTGAACAACGTGGAGACGGAGAACTGCCGCCTGTCGGTGCTCACGGACCAGTGCGCCACGGACGCGATGCGCAGGTGAAGAGATGGATGGACCGCGCCGGGCTGCAGAGGACGTGACGTGTTTTGCTCGACGGGCGGCTCCGGACTTTTGTGACTTTGCATCAAAGGGATTTATAAACGCTCACAGTCTGAAGCTGTGGCGTGGACAGAGAGCGGGGCCGTGCGTAAATACGCGGCGGCGCGTAAAAGCGCACAGAACCATCTCTGTCCTGAGACGTGTTCAGGATCAGTTCTCTGTGCAGACATGATGCTGGGGGTTGTCGGGTGAGGGTCATGCTGCTTCTGCTGCTTCACGCGTTCTTCTGTGGAGTGTTTTTGGCGCTCGTGGCTGCTGTGTGTTCTGTAACTACATGAATGTAAAAAAAAAAATCTAAAGAAACCTTAAAAACATGTTTCAGAATAAAAGTATTAGTGTTGGCATCAGTGTCGTTGCTGTTTGGTGACCGCGGACAGGCAGGGGAGGGGTCCGGTCCACTGACTGCTTGCTCGCTCACATGACTCACAGGCGCGCGCTTGCAGTTCCTCTCTCTCCATCTCGGCAGTGTTCATGGAGAGGAACCAGGGAAACGTCGGAAACGCTGATAAACGACCGCGCTGTGGACTTTCTGTGACCCCGCATATGTTTTATAGTGTGGATAGTTTCCTTTGCCGGTGACGGCAGCAGTAATTAAAACCTGATGTCTGGATCCATCAGCGCGCACAGCCTCTGCTCTCCACACGGAAAAGTACTCAGGATGTTTTCCTCTCAGAACCCACGGGAGCTGGGAGGTACTGGATCCTGAGTTTAGAAGCGTCAGATTTTCTGCCGAACCGGGGATCATGTTCTCTGTCCGTGTTTTCGCTCCGTCCGGTCCTAGAAGTCCTCGTTCGCTGTGAATGCGCGGAAGGTTTTGGACCTGAGCAGAAATCTTACTGAAGCGCATCACATTAAAATCTGGAGCTTAATTTCAGGTAACATACACAAGAAAGGCACAGACGTGACATGAATTTAACCGTGTAGATCACAGCAAGCAGAGAAAGATCGGGTCGTAAATATGGAAAATCAAATTCACATATACACATGAGTCTCAAATAAATGATTTTCATTATAATTGACCATAAAAATGACGCGTGTGACCTGATGTCCAAATGTGCTTGTTTACAATGTAACATTTGCTCGTGTTGGGCTCTTTGCTGTCTCGGCCCCTCTGCTCACTGAGATGATGCTCAGTGTTACTGACAACCTCAGCTGCCTCATTTAACCTGTTGTTAGTGAACTCTTCTCTTCCCGGAGAAGCAGTAAGCATGTGAAAGCTTCAGAATCAAACGTGAGGCGTCTGCTTGGGATCATTGATGTTGCCGATCAAAACACGAGTGTTTCTAAAGCCGGGCTGAGTCCCACACTTTGTTTCAGGCATTTAACCCCCGATGTCTGAACTCTAATACAGTGAAGCTCTCAGACTTTACTACACACACACACACACACACACACACACACACACACACACACACACACACACACCGCCTGGTTTCAGATGCGAGTCAAACCTGATATGGGGCTAACTGTGGATCTTTAGTTTAAACGTGTTTGAATGATCGCTCCTGGACTTTACCCACTCAGATGTGTTTCAGGTAGATTTCTGCTCATGTCCACACACACCTGTCCTTCAAAGATGCTTTCTGTCACTTCCTTTAAAAGATGTTTAAAACCTTCCAGATGAACTAAAGCTGTGAACAGAACCCGAAGAAACGACTGCTGTGACTTTTGAGCTCATATCTCAGATTTGAACAGAGTTTCTCTTCAGAGCAGCGAGGTGAGCGGATTGATCCAAGTATCTATAGCACTAATACCAACGCTGGTATCAGATCAGTATTTTTTATTTTAACACTGCCACTTGATGTTCATTTGATTTTAAATGAAAAGTGATCACCAAGCCTGCGGTATGAAACACATCTGAAGCTTCCTAAAGGCCTGTTTTACTGTGTGAACTCACACTGTGTTACGAATTTTCAGATTCATGACGATCCAGCTCATAAATCATGACTCTGCCTTATAAAGGCAGCTGTAGGGAGAGCACTGAGCTACTGGGATCTGTCATACTGTGTGTCGCATCAAAGCCAGAATTTGCAGTATCACACAGCCTGCAGGTTCCAACAGAGGAAATGTGTGAAATGTGGATGGGCGATGTGAAAATTGGGACACTGACAGGATTTCTAACGATGTAAGTTTCTGATCGTTCATTGTTTTGTGCTCTGAGAGAAAGCTACTCTCATACTTTCTCTTTTAGTCCAGCAAACCTTCTGTTTTTTTCTTTCTTTCTCTTTTGTTCTTGTTCAAAGTACAGCTGACAGCTGTTTGGAGGTAAAGTCACAGACGTTAGTTCTTCACATTCTGCTGACACAGTAACTGAAGCTCTTCTCAAACAGGAACCGTGACGAGTATGTCTGTGGTTTTATACGTCCTCAGCTATAAACTGAGATCAGAACACTCAGAGAGACTCAGTAGTGGGATGAAATTCATTCACTGGGACGAACAAAGAAGACCCGATGAAGCAAGCGGTCCACCACAAAGATCCAAAGCATGGAGGAGGTTTTAAAAAAGGAACACATGCAGTAAATGTATTCCTACAGATAGAAGCTGGGGTGGTGTCATAATTTAAAGAAGAAAAACTCGTGCTTAAACTTCTCAGCATATTGAAACACTGACGTCTGAGCCGCCTCCACCTGCTCTGATTTCAGGCCCGTCTCCCAGGAGGCCGGCACGTAGTGTCGCGCTGATCTGTTAAATATTCTTCATTTTAACATCCGAAAATGTGGATTTTTATCCAAACTGTTGGCCTTACTGAGCGGGCTCTGCTAATCATTAACAGTGGTGGTTAAACAGTGAGTAGTTTGGGAGCTGAGATCATTAAAGAAGTCGTGACTGAAGGTGTTAAATTTTGCCTTTACTTGAACTCCTCCTCTGACACGGACAATTTATTTTGCCAGGAACATTTGAATCTCAAGAACAAAATGTTCTTTTGCAAGTGTCCTGATGACAATTGGCAGAGCTCCATTAGGTTAGTGATTACATAAACTAACCAGTGAGATAAAGAATCTGGATGCTTTCTCATTCTGGGTCTGGTCTCGGTGGTCTCAGGCTTCACCTGTGGACAGTTTTCTGATTCCAGCCAGAAGGAGCTTTGAACTGTGAACGACCGTGTCAAAGATGATCATGAGCTTTAGTGACAGCTCGAAGAAATAAGTCTCAGAGCTGAAGAAGGTAACTTCCCACAGTTTTCTGACGGATGGAGATCAGCGTGGAGTGAGAGTAGCTTTGTAGATAAGAACACGGCAGTCTTTGCAGCCTTCAGGGTGTTAAGGTTTACGACGATCCAACATAATGAAGACACACATGCACACAAATAACACTGCCTCAGAAGAAAGGCAGGACCTGATTCTACAGTAAAAACCAGTCTCAGCTTCGGTTCGTTCATTACTTTCTGAATGTGAGATGTAAGATCGACGGGCTCATTGATGTAGGTGTGCTGAGATGTCATAGGTTAGTAGTTTTCAAATATTTTGTATCCAAGGTCAAAAGTTTAATTATATCTGCAGAAAACTGACTTTTGTCCTCTGAACAGTTGTAAATTCTGATCATCTCATCAGACGAAGCCGTGTTTGGTGCAACTTTAGCTGATTGTATTTTAACGAGTAATTTGAGTCTCACGATTGTCAGTCGTCGTCGTCCTTGCTATGAATCAGACCCTTTCATGTGTACTAACACAGCGCTTCTGTAGCACTTTTGCACAGTCCAGCTGATATAAAGCAAAGAGTGAAACAGTGTGGAAGTGCCTTAAACCTGCATTCGTTCTAACGGCCAGCAGGGGGCGACTCCTTTGGTTTGCAAAATCTACCATTTAAAACGGCTGTCAGCTCACTTTATCTTTGACGCCAGTAAACACGTCTCTGAGTCGTTTGAAGTCTTGCTGAATGCAATATTTAGTTCATTGTGTAAGTTTTGGTGATTATTAAAGATCAGGACGACCCAGGTATCCTCATTGGCTAATGACTTGTCAATCACAAGGAGCTGGTGGCTACACCCATCTTTGAATGGATTTAAAATGACCACCTGTGTCTAGAATTCTTAGCGGTCCTAGGACGGACCCCTGGGGTACGCCCAGCTGAACGTTCTTTCTTCTGCCTGATAAATCATTTTCATTCTGAAAACCCTGTAAACAACTGTTTGCTTTAATATTGTATGATGTACTGTGTTGAAAGCCTTGGACTGATCAATAAAAGGGCTGCACAACTTTTGTTGTTGTCTCTGACATCTATAAAAACTCGCAGACTGCTGCGGTCCTTCTGTTTCTCCCTGAATCCTGAGTGGAAATGAGTTAAAATGTCTGTAACTGCTCCTGAAGGTTTTTCATGTTCGAAGTAGAATAAAGGGCCATGCTCCAACTGATGTTCAGCCAGTATTTTAATCTTCTTTTCACCAGCAAACACCGTGAAAAACTATGGTGAAATGATCAATGAAAAACACGGATATTACATCAGCAGAACAAAAATTACAACTCAAATAAAACATACACACAAAGTAAATGCACCAACATACCGTGTGCGCCTTTCTACTGAACATTCATGAGCAATTGTAGTCCATATCGTCTATATTTCCACCCTTTGCACAGGCTAGCATTCTCTTTCTGGCTCGAGCCTTCAGTCTCTGGTGACACGTGCGCTTAATTGAGCCTCACCCCAAAGCATGCGCACCACAAAGCGCCACACTCAGGCCCACCAGTAGGTGGCGACAACACAACATGAATCCAGATTAAACACCAAATTTTGAACATTGCAATCACATAATAATTACATTTCAATGCGACGGCTACAATGTCATTAAATTGATGGAAACTTCTGCAGTTCTTCATTAACGTGGTTAACGAAGAACTGCGTCAGCGGGTGTTTGATTTGTGCACCTCATTAATGCTGATGATTATAAACAAATAAACCACATAAACAAACAAACAAGCAATTAAAAAAATTAACAGACGGGGAAAAAGCTGTTTAGGTGTGGGCGAAGATCAGCACAGCAGCGGTTGAGCCATCGAGCTGGACTTTGCTCGTCGGTTTGAGCTGCGAAGGCGACTTCATCAATGTTTCATCACATGAAGCTGCAAAAGGCCAAAAGCAAGGGAGCGAGTGGTGTGTGAAAGCACAGCTGCACATCATCAGAGGCGATGAAAACACAGAGTGCAGCGCTGTGAGTTTAATGAGGTCGGCCTGTGGAGCTTTCTGTGTTTGGATTGAACGCAGAGGCGAGCAGGACGTGTCAGCGCGAGTTACGCTCAGTTTACTACATTCGTTTTTCCGCCTGGTGTCATGAAACGTTTGAAGGAAAGCACAGCGAGTTGTTTTAGGTCATTACATTACTGGTGATGTTACGTAACAGCCTCGCCTCACCTGTGACCTTCCTACGCATACTTCATCCCATAATAGCAAACAGCAGACAAACACTGATCTCTCTCTCGCAAAGAGGTCATCAGAGGTCACGCACCGCCCTGTGAGGCCTTAAATTTCAGCAGCAGTTATGGAAACGGCACATTAATCAGCATTTCTCCGGCAATCTGCCCCTCACTGAGTCAATTCAGATAAACTGCTCTCCATCCAGTCACTGATTTGACTGTAACCCTCAGACAAAGGTGGGTTTGTCCCATCATCAGCATTGACGAGGTGCAGACATCAAACACCCGCTGACGCCGTGAGCTGACAGCTGATGATAACGCAGCCAAGCGCTCGCTTCACAGGATGGATGCTAACACGGAAAACGTAAACAGGATGCCATCAAAGCAGAAAGGTGGAGGAACAGGTGGAGTCACTCTGAGGTGTCCGTGACTAAAGAGCTGAGAAGATTAGAGGACAAGAACAGAGAGACATGAGAAAAGCACTTTAATCGTGATTCACGATCTCACTTTTTCCAGATGACTGAACATTCGTCTCCACCTATTACCTCAAACAAAAGGCTCTTCATCTGTTGTTTGTGCGAAATGCAGGGAATCCAGACAGATTTCACAGACCGTGATGCTCAGAAATGAGCTTTGGTGCATCCTGTTTCCACTGATCATCTGTCGGATGTTTCTAAATCTGGCTGATTGGACAGATTTAGGAAGCCACAGGCTTGTCTGTATAAGGTCCCATAGCTGCATGTTGGAGCACAAACCAAGCCATGAAGTCCAAGGAGCTGTCTGTAGTTCTCCGACACAGGATTGTATCGAGCACAGATTAACAGTGGTGGTTAAACAGTGAGTAGTTTGGGAGCTGAGATCATTAAAGAAGTCGTGACTGAAGGTGTTAAATTTTGCCTTTACTTGAACTCCTCCTCTGACACGGACAATTTATTTTGCCAGGAACATTTGAATCTCAAGAACAAAATGTTCTTTTGCAAGTGTCCTGATGACAATTGGCAGAGCTCCATTAGGTTAGTGATTACATAAACTAACCAGTGAGATAAAGAATCTGGATGCTTTCTCATTCTGGGTCTGGTCTCGGTGGTCTCAGGCTTCACCTGTGGACAGTTCTCTGATTCCAGCCAGAAGGAGCTTTGAACTGTGAACGACTGTCTCAAAGATGATCATGAGCTTTAGTGACAGCTCGAAGAAATAAGTCTCAGAGCTGAAGAAGGTAACTTGTTCTGCCTTTTATAACTTAAATCGGATATTATAGTTGTAAGCTGCCCTAGAGCTCCCTCTAGTGGCTGCTTTGGGTTCGGTTACTTTGGGAAAGGAAAAAATGAGAACGTGAAGAAGAAATAAAAGATGGCGGAAAGTGATACCGTAATGTTATCGTTCTAAGCTGATACGGACCTTAAAATGTTGTTGCCTTGGACAAGATATGTCTGTAAGTATGAGTGTCGATAAAATAACTATTATCTTTTGTTTTGTGTAAAAATGGTACGATAATTTGTACATTTGAACGTTTTATCTTGTTAGCTTGCAGTAAGAGTGTAACAAGCTAGTTTACAATGTTAGTTAGCTAATACAGTATTTTGTACTTTCAGTTTTACGATGGTCAAAGAGAAGGCAATGGTCAGAGGCCATTCTTCAATAAATCAGCGCAAAAAGGAAAATAAGTCTGGTTATTGGAGCATTGTTATCTCGCTGTCTAGCTGGTGAAACCAAGAGACTCAGGGCGAGGACAGCACATAACTTCTGTAGACCTCCGACTTAGGATTGTATCGAGCACAGAAAAGGTCCCAGTGAGCACAGCGGCCTCCGTCATCCAGAATGGGGATAAGAGATAAGGGCTTTAGTCAGGGAGGTGATGGCCACTCTGACCGAGCTCCAGCATCGCTCCTTAGAAAGAGGGGAACCTTCTTGAAGAACAATCATTTCTGCAGTACTCCACCAGGCCTGTCTGGTAGGGTGGTCAGATGGAAGTCACTCCTCAGTAAAAAAAACACATGACAGCCCACCTGGAGCTTACCAAGAGCCACCTGAAGGACTCTCGGAGCGCGAGAAACAAAATTCTGGTGTGACGAGACTGAGATTGAATGCCGAGCATCGTGTCTGAAGGAAACCAGGCAGAGCTCATCACGGCACCAACAGGGAAGCACGGTGGTGGCAGCATCATGCTGCGGGGGTGTTTTTCTGCAGCAAGAACGAAGAGACTCGTCAGGGTCAAAGGAAAGATGAACACAGTAATCTGCAGAGATGTGCTTTCACCGTTCACCTGACTTTATCTGAGTAAACTAAATAAACTCTTAAATACTCTGGAGACAATTTCCTGCATTATCAGGTGACGCATTTGCACAGGCGAGCAGCCTAAAGTAGCGTGATAACTGTCATGGCTGAGTAGCAGGTGTGTTTGTGGTAAGGACCCGAGGGTGATGAGGGAAGTGGAAACACCTGGAAACACAGCTGACACAAATGCACCTGAACGCCGCAGGGGAAGTACAACTAAACACACTGAACATGGACACACAAGACTTTCAAAATAAAACAGGAAATATAGTGGAACGTAGACATGCTGTCCCTTCCGGGCGATCGTGGCTCAAGAGTTGGCAGTTCGTCTTGTAATCGGAAGGTTGCCGGTTCGAGCCCCGGCTTGGACAGTCTCGGTCGTTGTGTCCTTGGGCAAGACACTTCACCCGTTGCCTACTGGTGGTGGTCAGAGGGCCCGGTGGCGCCAGTGTCCGGCAGCCTCGCCTCTGTCAGTGCGCCCCAGGGTGGCTGTGGCTACAACGTAGCTGCCATGTGTGTGAATGTGTGGATGACTGGGTGTGTAAAGCTCTGTACAGATACAGACCATTTACCATTTACATGACGACACATGACAGACTGCACAGGGAAAGACTCGTAAATCAGGAGACAAAGAAGAAACAGAAACTAGACTAAAGCTCAACTAAACTCTTCAGCCTTAAATGAGTAAGCTTCAGTACTTTCCACGTTACCCTGTGACTGCTGCTGCTCGCTCGTCTCTGTCATAATCCTACAGACTTTCTAAACAACTTGTTTGTTCTTGATGTAAATCCTCATAAATGATGGATTGGTATTTCTAAATAAAGTATAAAAATGTCGTAAAATCTCGGTGTCGGTAATAAAGTGCAGATGATGAAACAGATATTTGAATGTTTGTTTTATGGTTGAGACGTGCAGCGCTAGGATGTCAGCTGATTGGCTTACTGTGCTGTTACATAATGATGGTGATGACGTTTGTGCAGCGAGCTCCAGGACGTTACTGTTTCTATGTTTCTACGTGAGCTCCGCCCACCCCGGCCAAAGTGGTTCGCTACCTTCACCCCAACACATGTCACATTTCCCTCGAGCCGTTGGGCAAACTGAACCCCGCCCCCTCTCGGTGACCTCGGCGATCCAAACCCTCCACGGGGCGTCTCAATGCCTTTTTATATTCACAACACGGCGCGAGGAGAAGCTCTTTCATCAGAGTGATTCACAAACACCAGCGCTTCGTTAACACCGCGCTGATGCATGAAGCTCGCGCTCTCATCCATCTCCATCTGCTGAGCTTCAGCTCATCCCTCACTGCAAAGTGCTTTCAGCTGCTGGAGCCTAATCACTTCTAAAGCACCAAATGATTATTACAACACCATGTTTCATTTCTTTGTAGCCCAGAGCAACGTCTCAGCCTTCACCAGTCATTGATGCTGCACGTCAGGTTGATGTGGTGGCTTTCCAGCTAAAGCACTTCAAGACAGACATAAGAAGTTTTTTGAAGGAAAATGATGAAGGCGTGGGTGAAGAGGAGGCGGAAAAGGACTTCACAAAGTCAGGATGCTGAATCAGAGACTGTGAGAGCTTCTAGCATGTTCATCGTGACAGATTCACTCCCGCTCGCCACTTTCTCGTCAAACTGAAAAATAAACTCATTGTTTTAACGATGTTATAAAAACAGGGGGAAATATCCACAAATCTGTCGCGCTGCGGCAGAAAACCAGGCTTAAACAGCAGCACGCCGATTGGCTCTCCCTCTCATTGATGTGTATGTTGAGTAATATCCTCACTTACATTTTGTTGTGCTTCCCAGAGACACGTCTGTCAGTCGGCCATAAAGAAGATGTTTAGAGGCTCGTGCACTTTGTTATGTTCATATTTTACTGCACAGACGGGTTTGTGTGAGCAGAGGAGGATTATTAAAAGACTCAAAGAAAATAACAAGCGAATGATGAAGGAGGTGATGCTGCGAAGGCAGGTGGGAGCAGCTCTGTATCCAGCAGCGACGCAGCACGACACCTGTCTGCAGGTGTTAGCCTGCAGCTAACAGCCAACAGTGACCCACGATGACTGTGTGACGGGCGTCTGTGTGGCGACAGGATGTAGATGCAAACACAAGTAACTCAACACGGAAACGAAATTACAAACAGGAACGGGAAAAGCAAATACTGGAAAACATGGAAGAAGAGAACATTTAAACTTCCATCCATTCGCTTCCGCTTCTCCTTTTCAGGGTCACGGGGGGCGCTGGAGCCTATCCCAGCTGTCACAGGGCGAGAGGCGGGGTATGTCCTGGACAGGTCGCCAGTCTGTCGCAGGGCCAACACACAGGGACAGACAACCATTCACTCGCACATTCACACCTAGTGACAATTTGGATTATCCAATTAACCTATCCCCACAAGCTGCATGTCTTTGGACGGTGGGAGGAAGCCGGAGTACCCGGAGAGAACCCACGCAAACACGGGGAGAACATGCAAACTCCACACAGAAAGACCCCGGCCTGATGGTGGAATTGAACTCAGGACCTTCTTGCTGTGCGGCAACAGTGCTAACCACCGCGCCACCGTGCTGTTCATTTAAACTTTATTAGCTTAAATGAACAGAAAACTGAGGTGATTGTGTTTGGTCCCTGTGACCACTGCAACTTTGGCCCTTTAGAAATGTATTTTCTTTAAAAAGCCTTTGTGAGGAACATAGGAGTGATCTCTGGCTCTAATCTAACGTTTGATAAACAGATTAACGCTGTAATCAAGTCCAGTTTCTTTCATCTTTGGCTACTTGCAAAGTGAAACCATGTTTCAGAGACTCTGAGAGAGCTGTTCATGCCTCGACTGCTGTCTTTACTCTGGTAAGATAAGATAAGATAAGATAAGATAAGATAAGATAGAACTTTATTAATCCCTCGGGTGGGTTCCTCTGGGAAATTCGATTTCCAAAAAAGCACAGCACCGACAGAAGTTACAGAGTTATACACACACACATATATATAAATACAGAGACAATATAAATAAAATATACGAAGGGGATAAATAGAATAAATAGGAATAAAAATAAAAATACAAGTGAATTGCACATTTCAAGTATTGAGTCTATTGCACTGTTGACTATTTACAAAAAGTATTGCACAAGGTATTGTACAGTGAGGTGAAGAGGCACTACAGCTTAGTTGTTCCCCCCTCCTTTGTCCTCCTGTTTCCCCTCCCTCTCCCCTCCAGAGAGGAGTTAAACAGTCTGATGGCGTGTGGGACAAAGGAGTTTTTAAGTCTGTTAGTTCTTGTCTTTGGGAGAAGCAACCTGTCACTGAACAGACTCTTCTGGTTGTTAATGGCCGTGTGCAGAGGATGCCCAGCATTGTCCATAATGTCCATCAGTTTCTTTAATGTCCTTTTCTCTGCCACTGTCACCAGAGTGTCCAGCTTCATGCCGACCACAGAGCTAGCCCTCCTGATCAGTTTCTCCAGCCTGGATGAGTCCTTCTTTGCTGTGCTGCTCCCCCAGCACACCACAGCATAGAAAAGTACTCCAGCAACCACCGACTGGTAAAACATCCTCAGGAGCTTCCTGCAGATGTTAAAAGACCTCAGCCTCCTGAGGAAGTACAGTCGGCTTTGGGCTTTTTTATACAGGTGCTCTGTGTTGCATGACCAGTCCAGTTTATTGTCCACCCACAGCCCGAGGTACTTGTACTTGTTGACCACCTCCACCTCCTCCCCCTCTATCTGAACCGGCAGTGGACCTGCTCTAGACCTCCCGAAGTCCACAACCAGTTCCTTAGTCTTTGAGGTGTTGAGTTGCAGGTGGTTTGTGTGACTCCATGCGACAAAGTTCCTCACCAGACTTCTGTACTCCTCTTCCTGATCATCCCAGATACACCCCATGATGGCTGTGTCGTCTGCAAACTTCTGAATGTGGCATAATTCAGAGTTGTAGCAGAAGTCAGAGGTGTACAGGGTGAAGAGAAGAGGGGACAGCACAGTTCCCTGTGGTGCTCCTGTGCTGCTGACCACTGTGTCAGACGTGATGTTCTTCAGCCTGACGTACTGTGGTCTGTCGGTGAGGTAGTCGGAGATCCAAGCCACCAGGCAGGGGTCCACCTCCATCCTGTTCAGTTTTTCCTGAAGCATACAGGGCCGGATGGTATTAAAGGCACTGGAAAAGTCAAGAAACAGGATCCTGACCGTGCCTTTTCCCCCATCCAGGTGTGAGTGGGCTCTGTGTAGGAGGTACAGGATGGCATCCTCCACTCCGACACCCGCCTTGTATGCAAACTGTAGTGGGTCCTGGGCATGTTGTACCTGTGGTCGGAGGAGGTTGAGGAAGAGCCGCTCTAGAGTCTTCATAAGATGTGACGTCAGTGCCACCGGTCGGAAGTCATTCAGCTCATTGGGCCGGTTCCTTTTAGGGACCGGGACGATGCAGGATGTCTTCCATAGGGCGGGCACTCTCCCCAGTCGCAGACTGAGGTTGAAGACTCGTTGTAGCGGCTCCCCAAGTTCAGCAGCACACGCCTTTAGCATCCTAGGACACACCTTGTCTGGGCCTGCTGCCTTTCTGGGGCGAAGCTTCCTCAGTTGCCTCCTGACCTGATCCACTGTGACACTGGGAGATGTTTGGGAGGAGGGGAGGGGGGGAGATGTCTTGCTGCTGAGAGAGGGATTGGAGGAGGGGGGTGTCATGGTGTCAGGAAGGGGGGGAAGCGAGGGAGGCAGGAGAGTGGGGAGAGGACTCTGTAGTGAAGGTGAGGGTGGGGGGGTTGTGGGCTGGTCAAACCTGTTGAAGGAGTTGTTGAGTTCGTTTGTCTTCTCCACAGCGCCCCCCCACTGTGCTTTTCTTGGTGTTGTGGCCTGTGATGGTTTTCACACCATTCCAGACCTCCCTCATATTGTTCCTCTCCAACTTCTGCTCCACCTTCCTCCTGTAGGTGTCCTTTGCTTCCCTCAGGCAGCGTTTCACCTCCCGCTGTGCTGCTTTCATCTCCTCCTTCACTTTGCTCCTGAAAGCCTTCTTCTTCATGTTGAGGACAGCTGGTGTCAGCCTGCCATCAGTTAGCCATCTGCAGCTGGTCCAAAATGCTGCAGCACAGTTACTAACTGGTACACGCAAGCAAGAACACATATCTCCCACACTGGCATCATTACACTGGCTGCCAGTTAGTTTTCCATTTGATTTTAAGATTTAATTATTTGTTTTTAAGGCGTTGCACGGGTTAGCACCCTCATACCTTTCTGATGTTTTGAATTGGTACACTCCTGCAAGATCGCTCAGGTCTGCAGGTCAAATAGGGCGGGCACTCTCCTGAGGTCCAGATTAAAGCACAGAGACCAGGTCTTTGCTGGGACTGATCCTAAACTGTGGAACAAACTGCTCCTTCACATCAGACACTTTCAAAACCCGTCTGAAAACCTGCTTTTACTCCTTGGGTTTAAAACAAAATGAGTTTGTACGACTTTTATTTGTCTTACTTCTCACTGACATCTTCTCATTTTATTCTCCTTTTCCTACTTTGATCAACAGAGAATAATTCATCATAATCCAGACCCGTGACATCACCTCTCACATCACGAGACAGCGCATTAATATTTTGTTTTTCTGATCGCTGATATGTATTGATAAAGTATTATAAAATAAATGGATGAATAACTTAATAATCACATGAAAAATGAGAGATCTGGAGGTAATTTGATTGACACATGCAGATTATATTATGTTTACAAGACAGGAGGGAGGAGAGGTGGAGCAGAGAGGAGCATTTCACAGAAGGACAGTTTCCATCCATCGATCGTCTTCAGCCCGGGCAGGTGGCCAGTCCCACAGGAGCTGAAGCTCTGAGAGCAGAAAAGGTCAAACACGCAACCGAATATTGGAAACATGCAGTCTCACATATGACTAATGCAAAAACACGAAGGTCTGAATTTTCCTCAGATTGATCATTCTGGTCAAAAACAGCCGAAAGACGCCTGATTTCACATGCAAACGATGAAAACATCAGCTCAGCGGCTGATCCATAAATCAGTGGGAGAAGATTTATTATTATGCATCGTACTGCTTTCAGGCCGGAGAGCAAACTGTGCACGACACTGTGAGAGTCCAGCGCTGATGTAAAGCCCGGCGCAGACGCCGCACGCCTAATGTTCCTGCTTCAGCACCGGCGTTTTAATGCCCTCAGAGCGCATTAACGCCCCTCAGCTTCATCAGCACGTCAGCAGCGTTGAATCCTGCTGCTGAGGCCGCCAAAGCTGCTGCAGGCCGATGATGGATGAACAGTCTGAGGTCAGGAACGCATCACGGCGCCGGCACTCTGAGACCAATCAGAATCACCGAGCCGGAGAGTCTTCCTTCAGCCGCGTCATCAGCCTCCTGCGTCTGTAGTGAAACACTCTGTGTGTCGTTCTCATAAACCACATGGGCGCTGTTATTTGCATTTACCATGTCAGACCTTTTGACAAACAAAATTCTAATGAAAGTGAGAACATGTATACTGTTACATCTTTCAGAAAATGTTTTGAAATTGTGGTGCACAGTTCAGAATAAATGTTTTTCAAGAACCATTGCATCTTTTTAGTAAATGTTTATTTCCAAAAGAAATTTCTAGAAGTTCAGAACAGTAAAATTCCCGCTTTTTAGAATGAATTAGAAGTTAACTCTTACGTAGTTAAACTAAAATACTCTTTGAGAGTTAATATATAAACTCTTAACACCAAGTGTTAAATTATCAACTCCAGACAGATTTGGTGTTTAACACTAAATCAGAGTTAACGTACCAACTCTCCAAAAAGAGTTAAATTAACACTCTCTGGTGTGGACCCATATAGACACTTTAATAGTGTTGAAATCAAATCCGACAGTGTTAATTTGGACATGCTGGATTTGCTGTGTAGAAGTGAAAAAACATTTTCGTTAACGGAAATAAAAATAAAAACAAAAAAAGGAAAACTAACTAAAACTGTAATGAGTGTTCACAAAACTAAAATGAACTGAATTTATAGCAAAAATGTGTTTAGTTTTCATTGATGTGTGCGTGTCCTACAATAGTCGAGGGTGAAAATGAAGTTTAGTTCCCAGATTTTTTCTTCCTGTGTCTCATTATGCCAGCAGGTGGCAGTACGTTAGTCGAGTCGTCTGTGTTGCTGCTCCGCCCACGCGCAGAATCATGTCAGGAAAAGTCGGGAGAAAGCGCCTGAGTCCAATTTGGGATTACTTTGAATATGACTGTGTTTTGGATAAAGCAAGTGTCTTGTAGTGGAAAGAGACAAATTATGAGGGACATTTCTAAAGGGAAAAAATCCCACAAACCTTAAAGTGCACTTGAAAAGCTCACACAAGAAGGCTAACCTAGCTTACCTTGAGAAGGTAAGGGAGCACACTCAACCCTCATCCCAGAAACAGAAGCTAACCCAGGCAAGGCAGCGTGATGCATCCCGAGACAACAGGACGGGGACATCTACACAACTGTGTGAGTCAATCACCTTCAAAAAGTTTATCAATTCACTTGAACCAAAATTACGAACACCCGGTGCTGCAGGAGCTAATAGTCTCATTGGGGCCAAGATATACATTTTATAGTTGCCTGGTATCAATGGTTGTTCATCTGCCTTTATTTATTTATTTATTTATTTAAAGAACCCATAGGTGGGAATGTGAGTTGTCTGTCTCTGCGTGTTAGCCCTGCGACAGACAGGCGACCTGTGCAGGGTATGGTAGCTGGAATAGCAACATACCCGAGGATGAGCAGAAGAGCATGACTGATGTGATGAAACTGGGATTTTGTTGGACTTAATTTTTGCAAACAACTAAAACTATAACTGAAACTAATCAAAACTAAACTGAAACTAAGGATTCAAAAAAAAAATAAAAACTAAACTAGCAAACAACTGGTAAAAACTAATTAAAACTGATATAAAATTGAAAATCTGAAGTCAAAACGAAATAAAAATAAAAACTAATGAAAATTGCAAAACTATTAAAACCCTGGTTGTTGCCTTCCGGCCGCCGTTGTAGAGTACCTCCAAGGAAGACTAAAAGACTCCAGGTTTCTTTTATCCCCACTGCATCCTGTCACCTTAATGGCAAACAAGTGTCCTGTGACTTTCTATCACTATTATTGTCATTATTATTTAATATTATTGTTCTGTTTACTTTTATCCTGCTGCTAAACTAATTTCCCCTTGTTGGACAATAAAGAATTTGAATTGAATTAAATTAAATTGAATTGGGAGGTGAAGAGGTGAGGGAGGTGAGGGAGGGGCGCTTTATCAGGAGGATTTGCTGCTTCTGGAGCCACAGAGCAGAAGATGCGATCCCCCGACTTACCTGACAGACACTTTTCAGCGCACTGACGCCGCCTGTGCCTCGTGCAAACATGCTGACAGTAACACACACAGTGAGGTTTTTGTGCAGATATTTGGGTCATATTTGGAAATAGCTGCGTCACGCTGACGTCACTGGATGGAAGGCTCCGTATTGCGTTCTTCTTTGCATGTAATCTTGCAGATGAATGTAATGTGCGAGTTGTCTGTTGTTACACCATGTTCGGACTGTTCTGTGACCACGGCAGATACAGAGCTGAGAATATTCATGAAGACAAGCTGGTGAAAGCCTGCAGACTGCTGCTGTGTGACCTCGCTGCAGAGTTAAAGGTTGTGTGGATTTATTTCACATTCTTACTTTGAATGATTTCTTTGACGTTTTCTCTTTCCAGGGTGGAATGATTGTACAGTATACATCTTTAATGAAAAACAAGAAGTGTGTATAAGAAATTGAATTTATTTCTCTGCTGTCAAACTGCTGTCATGGCGAGTGAGGTGAGCCGTGTGGAGGAAATGAAGGAGGATCCAAATGCAGGCAGTCGTGAAGGTGTAAAGGTGGTTTATTGAACATGAAAGTAAATACAAACGGCAAATGGAGCTAGAACTAAACTATACTGGGATCAACTAAACTACAGAGCACAAACCTTAACGAGAACGACCAGAAGAGACTAACGGCGGACAGCAGGGAGAACACACGGGTGAGCCATGGTAGAAACGCAGATGAGGCAGGGTGGAATACACAGACGGCCCAGCAACTACAATAACGGAGGACATGACTTAAATACACCCAGAGAAACACAGGGGAATTACACACAGGTGGTGGACACAGCTGGGAATGATCAACAAGACGAGACAGAGGTAAAACTGAACACACTCACATGAGACCCAGACCTTCACAATAAAACAGGAAATGAGAACACCACACCAAGACGCAGACCTGACACTGAGAGACAGACAGAATGACACATGGAACCTGAACTAAACTAAACGTGAGATACAACCGAGAACAAATCCTTAAACATGAAACTCAAATAGTAAACATCATAATCATCATCATAAACACAACAAGAGAACAAGAAAACAATCCCTGATGCAAACTAAAACCAAAACATAATAACCTCAAACATGGAATAACAAAAACATGAAACTCCACATACTGGGTCCAACGGACCCAGACCCGTGACACAAACAGGCTCAAATATTCACAAACACTCACTTTCATCTGTAATAAATGGAGCTGAAGGTTCTACGGTGTCGGTTAACTTCTCGTAGGTGATCGTGGTTGACACTTTAAATTAAAAGCATTTGTTTGACAGCACTCGTCGGAAGGACTCGGATCTTCTCTGAGGTTCTTGGAGTCGTTCTAAGAAGATGAACTGCGCATTTCCACAAGTTGTGAAGGTCTGTGAATCATTTCTGAACAAGTTATTCAGATGTGCCACTTTATGAAAGGAAGAAGACCCAAACTGTCACACCGTCACAGTGGCGCTTCCACAGTGAAGCCAGTCTCACATCTCCATGGACTGACTAAGAAAGAAGCTCCTGCTCCAAAATCAACGAGCTCACGTGGACGAGCCAAAAGTTTGATGGTCAGACGAGACATAGATGGAGCTGATTGGAGGAGCAAAGGTGAGGCTTTCAACCCTGAGAACACTGCAGCTGTGACGCATGGCGGTGGCAGCATCACGCTCTGGGCCGTGGTTCTGGAGTGATGAAGGAGGACGGACTCCAAAATCTGCAATTACACCTCAGATCAGCAGCTGGACACAGGCGGGTGTTCCAGCAGGACAATGACCCCAAACACACATCAGAGCTGGTTTTGGATAAAGCAGCTTAGCATTAAGCTTCTGGAAGGTCTTTTCAAAAGTTTATGGACTACACTTAAAGTCGGGTCGGTACCAGGAAACCAACTCATCTAAATGAATCCTGAAAAAGAAATCATTAAAAAAAATGACATTCATGCCCACGATGAGTGACCACAGCTGTGTGCACCATGTGCTGCTGCAGTGTGACAGCTGTGCAGCTGGTGAACATCAGCAAAAATAAATGGAACTCAGTCCGAGACCAAAATAACTGAAAGTGCTGGGAAACACAGTTTTGTTCATGCATCACTCGATGCCTGACTAGTATCACCTTTCGTGCGAGCTATGCTTAGGCTAGCCCCTCACCCAGGACTGATTTGGCTTTGTAGATCCAACCAGGGGCAAACGGCCCCAACAGCAAAGCTCCTGGGAAGACTCGGGCATAAACACCTGGAGCAGGTGGATGGAAGACGGACATCTGGGCAGATCTGCTGGGAAAAGTCCGTCTAATTAACTACAGTAATTTACTTAAGGACCACAAGCAAGAGAAGCCATACTGTCCCTCACCTCCATAAATAAAACTGAATTTAATCCATTCACACAATTGAAACATGTTCTCACAGCGTTGGCTTTTCAGCTCGACTCAACTGTGATTTTAAAATCCACTCGATTCTACAAACCTGCGCCCTCCGGTGACTGCAGCATGAGCCGAGCTTCGTCACACGATAGGGAGGAATGCAGCGCAGAGAGCGGCCGAGCGCCTGTGTGGGTGAACTGTCTGATAATCAGTATTAATGAGGGCAGAGACAGCAGGCCGGTGAGGCCTCGACGTGACCGTTAGTGCTGAAAGTTATTCAGCCCCGCTGCAGACAATTTGTGGGTCAGAGTGAATAACAGCAGGCGTGCAGTACGATGCAGATCCAGCACTTCTGGAGACAGAAGAGTGGAAAGGAAAGTCGAGCGCCGTCATCCAAACATCCGTCACAAACCGGCTCCAAAGGACTCTGACAGAGCAATGCTTTTAAACCTGTGTCCTCCTCCAGCGATTATACAAGAAATGTCACTGTGAATTACTAGAGGACGGTTACGCAGGTTTGTCTCGACTGCAGCCAAACCTGCCTGATGGGTTTTCCATACATAAAACTCTGCTAACAGGAAATGACAGGACGGTTTAGTGTGGAATATTCTCCTGAGGAAGATGATTGAAGCAGTGTTTGTGGTGCAGATGTGGTGCTCGTGGAGAAAGGAAGGATCCTTGCAAAGAGCACCGAGTCTGGGACTGTGTCACAGCTGAATTAGCCTTTGATTACCGAGCACCAACCTCCAGGGTGCAGAAGTAAAGCAGCAAAAGCTGCACTTCCTCTAGTGTTTGAGTTTCACTGCTTTTTTCACAGAAATCTTTCTTTGTCAGGATTTAAATCCCGAAGGACTTCCTGTTCACAAACACACTGATGTGGGAAAAACAAGCAACAATGTGCCGAAACCTGCCGTCTGTCTGAGGTCACCGTACGACAAAACAGTTTAAATACTGTTGGGTTTATGTTCGAATACTTTGTTATCACGTCTTTATCTTTATGCCGTGTTCTTCTTATTACCATCTCGCTCAGTCCCTCACTCAGCACCTGACGTCCAATCAGCCTGCAGCCAGTCGTACCTGCCCCGGCTTCTGCTCCACTTTGACCAAATAACCAATTAAAGGATCTGTTTGTCTGATTGTAACCCACTTCCTGCAGCCCTCGACCTCCTTAACACCGATCCTCAGTAATCTGCCTCGCTCATCCGTCTGCATCAGCCTGCTGGCATCTGGCAGCCAGACGACTCAGCTCAGCTACACCCTGCTCTCTGATCCAAATCAGTTTCTTCTGCCTGGCTCTGATATTCTCTGATTTCTCCCTCTGAGTTTCTTGTCTTTTTTGGCTCGTTGTGCCTGTAAAAGAACTTTATAGTGTCAAAAATATGAGTCAAGACCAATAAGCAGTTATAACATCAGGCAAGTTCACTTTGTGTGCTGGAGTTACAGAAATACTCAAACAGGCAGCCCGAGTAACACCGGCCGCTACAAACACACCTCGGTGACCCCTGCACAGGCGTCCTCTCTGTCAGCTGTTTCCAGGACCTCACATTCTCACATTCAGAGCCAACTTCACGTCCCTGTTAGAGATGTTCCTCTGACTATTAAACTCTGGCTGAATCGATGCTGATTAACTGATAAAGTCTTTACAACAAAACAAAATCAGGGGCAGTCCAGGATAGAGACATGGAATGGAATAACTTCCTCTGAGCGGAATAATCTCCCAGCTTGACTCCATTTAGTTTTTCTTTTTAAAAATAAATACACGAAAAGATGAAAAGGTTTTCTGTTTCGTGCCTCATCATCCTCTTCATTTGATACTGACATGAGAAATGATCACAGCTGATGTTTATCTTCTCTCTTTGATGTAGGCCTATTAAACGTCTCGATATCTTTACAAAATATTAATCAAAGTCCCTCTGCTCATCAGTACTTCTCCTGACAGCCGGTTTGCAGCTTCTTGACTTTTCTGCACAAGTGTCACCTGATCACTCACTTTTACATAATCCAGCAGCAGCCGTGCTGCTCTGGTTCAGGTCTGGAGCTCTTCCTGAGTTATTCTCGGACTGAAATTTGGGGTTTGGTACCATCTCTGCGTCGGCCAGCCTCTCCGGACAGGTGTAGGCTGCTGACATCAGTGGGTTTTTTTGTTTCATTTATATTTATTGTTAGAGTGGATACAGTGACAGGTGAAGTGAATGCACTGGTTATCTCTGCATCGTGGCTCCTGTTTGCAGGTGTCAGGGAGCAAGAACCTCAAAGCTGATGTTAGAAGGCGGCGTCCAGATTCCCGGGTCTCAGTCCAATCGTGCATGTGTGAGACGTGCTGGACAAAAACCTCGCAGCTTACAGGAGGTGAAGCATCTGTCGGTGCAGATACCACAGCACACCCTCAGCGTCCACGCCTCGACAGATCGGATCACCAAAGTGTCATCGTTCATTTTCCAGTCGTCTTGGTTTTTTCTCCCAGGTCCTCGTGGAAAATGTGGAACACACCATCTGTAAGTTTGACGGTATCAGTCTGGCAGCGGACTCACTCTCTTTGTCCCCAACGAATCAACTCTTTGTTTGTTCCAATTATAAACTATTTTGAGTTTTGTGGGGGGGGGGGTTTAAACTTGTAGTTACAAAAAAATTATAATAAATTGGGAAAACTGATAAAAGTGAAATGAAATGAGTTAATGGGGCCAGTCAAAGGTGTCAGTTTTACCATCCCATCCCAGTTCCTGCTCCGTTCCAGTGTAAGAGCAGGAACACCCGGAGTGAGGGAACACAGACTCTCCTCTGACTGATGTCAGTTTGTGCAAACACAGCGACCTGAGATGATGATGGTGATGGTCTCTACGATGAGACACTTGGCTGCCAGTTCATGTGAAGTTAAAGTAAAGCTTGAAGTATAGCAACAATAATCAAAGGAGGCAGCATGTTCTGAACAAAAGGTTTTATTTTTACTGTGTGTTGTGCGTCAGATGGTCCCTTTGTTTTCTTTCTCTTCTAATAGAAATAAGGCGGCTGCTCTTCCAGCTGCAAATATTCCTTCTCACCAGTCAAGCCTTTTATTTGTCACATGCAAAGTTTGCAGCTGCAGTGAAAGACGGACCTGCCTCCAAACGTCTGACTTTATCTACACTCTGACTACGTGGAGACGCTTGAGCACAGTGTCGTTGTTTCGACAGCAGAGAGGATGTCAGTTGTGACGTCAGTGCTTTCTGTGGCAGCGTGTCGCTACTTTAGCGAACTGCTCGCAGTGGACCCGCCCATCTGCTCCAACACCCGCCTCCTGCAGCAGCTCGTCCACTGAAAACACAGACACAGCTGTCAATCACAGTTAACTCATTTGTTCCAGATGTAATAGAAACCTGTAGAAAGTGTGTATCCATTCTTCTCCCTGTCAGCAGCTCCAGTTTTAGAAAAGCAAACCAATCATCAGCTTTTGTCTGTGATTAGAAGGAAATTCTGATATTTAGTTTTATATTCTGTTTCAGGGCCATAAGTGTGTGCATTCATGTCACATGAATGAAGCATATTTATTCTGATCATTCAGGTTGTCCTGAATAAAATGATGGAAATTAGATGCCAATTTCTTTAAATAAAGTTCTCATTAAAACCCTTTACAGAGAATTTCACAGGTCCCACATGACGGCGGGTGACAGGGTATCAGTATAAACTTAGCCTCCTACAACATTTCCAAGAACCTCGCCACCATGCTAGCTCCCCACCAACTCTACCAACACGGTCCAGAAACTTGCACTGGATCCAGATGAAACCATTGTGTCCTCTGATGTGGTCTCAGTCTTGTATCCCTACAACCGAGGCAGCAGAGACTGTCAGGAAACAACTGCAGACAGAAAACAGAACCAGCTTCACCCTGATACACCTCCACAACGAGGGTTTTTACAGACACAAACATGGATGTGCCATGGGCTCCCTGGTGTGTCCAACCTTTGAAATGGTAAATGGTCTGTATTTGCATAGCGCTTCACAAGCCGGGACTCGAACCGGCAACCTTCAGATTACAAGGCGAACTCCCAACTCTTGAGCCACGATCGCCCGTCGTTTACATGCAGGAAGGGACAGCACCTAGCCGATGATACCGATACATGGACGACACCTGGGTCAAAATCAAAACCCAAGAAGTGGAATCAAATCTGGATAGAAACATCAAATACACCAGGGAAGACACAAAGATAACAGTGCCATGAACACTGAGGACAATGGAAACCTCAACACTGAAGTTTACAGAAGCCCACACACATGGACCAGTACCTCCTCTCTGACTCCCATCACCCTCTGGAACACAGACTTGGAGTAACAGGACCCAACACCAGGCAGAACATGTTCCCTCTAAGCCTGAAGGGAGAAAGAAGGAACGCACACGTAAAGGAAGCATGTGTAACATGTGGCTCTCATCAAATCAGCAAAGATGCAGAAAAAAGAAGATCAGACACCAGCTATGGAGGATGAGAAGGACAAACAGAACAACGCTTCATCCCTGATGTAGCAGGTTTATCAGAGAAACTCAGGAGAGTCTCAACATCCCAGTGCACTTCAGACCACGCTACACACTCAGACACAAACTAAACAGCGTAGTGTAGCAGTGCAGTGAGGAGTGCTCAGACACTGGAGACACCAAACAGCCTCTCGATAAAGCCGTGGCATTTATGAAGAAGTCTTCACAAACTAAAGGACGTCGTGTTTCCTTCTTTTTTCCAGCTCCAGGACCTGAATGACTGTGAACCTACATGGATGTAAAGACATGAAGAGTGGCTCGAGATTTTTGCAAAGCGCTACACAACATATGTTTGACATTGAGTAATAGATCCTTTCATTGAGTTTTCATAGAAAGTCATATCTGTTCATAAATGTTGCCTTACAGCCTGTGTTGGGTTTTTTGGCATCGCAGATGAAACTGATAACAGCCGAGTGCTTGAACACCACCACAGGAGAAGCTGAAGCTGCTACGTTATTCAGCAAAAATAAATATTAATGTAATATGCTGTTAAAAAAGTAACAGCACAGCCAGGCCAAATGCTGAAGTTCTCCAAATTCATCAGTTACAAAAAGTATTTGAAGGTTTTCTATGATGTCTTTTTCTTCCCTCGGTGGGATTTTGGGGCTCTTGGTGTTTCATAACCTCCATCTCTTCTTTCTGAGCCATTCCTTGGTGTATTTGTTAGCGTGCTGAGCATCATTATTACTTTCAAAGTTGGACTTTTGTTTTAACTTTCGGACAGATAGCCTCACGCTAGCTTCAAGCACTCTTTGATATGAAAGAGCATTTCTTCCATCGGGCTCCACAGTTGTTTTTGGATTTCAGCGCCTTTAGTCTGCGCTAAAAACATCGATGGTCTGTTTCAGCCAAACAAGTCTATCTTTAATTAGTCGTGCAGAGCGCTTTCTTCCAAAGAGGCGGCTCTTTGAAAGCACAGTGTGCTCAGTGCAAAATAGTTTTGCAGTAATATTCTTCTAAATGAGGACAGGCTTCATTTGTTTCTCTTTTATTTGAAGTATCACAAAACATGCTCTCCTCAGTCGGGTCAATGGTCCTGGACGACTCATGACTCTTCTTACAGTGGACTCGTCCATTTCTAATAACTGGGAGCATTTTTAAATCTCTTTCCTGCTTCTCAACCTTCTCTTTAGAGAGCCTCAGAGAGCTACTTAGATCAAGAAATGATGACATAAAATACTTTAATTACCAATAAGACCGACATGTTTCATGAGCTTTTTGACTGAACTTAAACTAAACCAGCCATTTCTGTAGTTTTTATATTAAACGTTTCAATAACTATTAGCATTTTTTTAAGTTAAATTGCATTTTAGCGTTGCACTTTTTTGACCCGTCAGTGACTTGGTGGATGTGTTGATCAAACATGGCAGTTCTACTAACAGGCCAATCATTTAAACAGAGATGCAGCCAGTTTGTTTCAGTAATGATGAAAGCAACAGAAAGAAAGAAGGATGGATTAGTGTAAGGTGTTCCCTCTCTCTGGAAACGACACAATCATTCAGATGGATTAGACGCGTCCTCGGGGAAATGACGTGTTCTGATAGGAGCTCCTTAAACAACCTTTTATCAGCAGTTAAAGTGGAGAATGGGAACCAGTCAGACAAGTGCAAACCAAAACCCTGCAGGATGTGGAGAAGAACACAAAACATTATGAACCTCCTTATTGCGGCTCCTCCAACCAACGGCCGCGGCAGGCTAAACATGAGGACACAGATGACGCGCAACAGGAAACACATGAGATGCACTTCTGTACTATTTGCTCCTTTTATTCCACATGGTACTGTCCACTATACGAATCAGCACATGGGATCAAACTATTAAACAAATGCACAGACTGCACAAACAAAATAACTGCAACTCACAAAAAATTCCCCCAATTACTACACCAAACTACAACATCGGCCTGTGGCATAAATTAGTGCATAAACCATACATCAAGTTACAGTCAAGCTGACTCAAGCTGCGGTCGACAGAAGGTTTCCCCTCATGCTCACCCTACTTTTCTGCTCATCAACATCAGGTGCGGTGAACAGGTGAGTGCAACCACATTTACCACCTAACACACCCATGAGTCACGCCCCACGCCCGTGCACCAGTACAGTGATTGCATTTAAACCAACCCACTTAATCAAAAAAGGAACAACTCATATGGCTCCTACACTCCTCGTGTTCATTCCACATGCATAACAGCACGCATTCTTCTTGCTATGTGAGGCTTCAGGTATTAAAGTCTACAGAAACAATCTCGCTCAGCCATCTGTGGGCAACAAAGAAGCAAAATGCTGAGTTGTTGGTTTGTGATGCTGCAGAGCTCTGTTTTCACTGTCACCAACTTCTGTGTAGAAATGGATTAAAAGTCTGAAATGCTGAAAACTGCAGAGCTCAATGAGCAGTAACTTTGCTGCCTGTAACAACACCGTGCACGAGGATTCACTTCCACTTGTCAAAAGCATGTCTTTGTCCTGTCTTCCTTATATCACAGCAGATGGCCCCGCCCCTCCCTGAACCTGGTTCTGTTGGAGGTTTCTTCCTGTTAAAAGGGAGTTTTTCCTTCCCACTGTCGCCAAAGTGCTTGCTCATAGGGGGTCATTGTTGGGTATATCTCTCTATGTACTATTGTGGGTCTACCTTACAATATAAAGCACCTTGAGGCGACTGGATTAACCCTCTCAGGCTCAAATTAAGTTTTTGTTGCTAATGCACAAGAGAATACCTGCAGTGGTACTTCTGAGTAAAAAAAACTCATAAAACATGTATGTGGGGTAATCGGGTTGTTAGTTTTTAACTGTTGCAAATCTGCAACGCCTGCCTCGAGAGGGTTAAATGTGAGTGGTTTTAGGAGACACTCACCCTCTTTGTCTGTCAGTTTCTCTCCCAGCCCGGTGAGTTTGGCTCGCAGCTCAGAGGCCAGGATGAAGCCTTTCTGCTCCTTGTCAGCCATCCTCATGGCCTCCAAAATCTCCTGCTCTGGCGCCTCCTGCTGGAGCTGCCGGTGCATGATGCTCAGGAAGGTGGAGAAGTCCAGCTCTCCTTCCCGGCCTGTGAGCAGAAAGAAAACAGAGATCTGCTTTTACTGGCACAAAGAAATGAGGCCACTGCAGGAGAAGGGAAGGGCGGGGGAGAAAGTACCACACAGTGTATATGAAATGAGCAAACACTAAAGCAATAAAAGCAAATGTAAAGAGTGTGGCTGTGAGGTAGCTGCTGACGATATGCAGTTAATTAACCAGAACACACACAGCTTCCTCCAGGCTGATCTCAGTGTGTATGAGAGAAACAAGGAAAAACAAATATCACCTCCTTTATGGAAACAGACACAAATATCAAAACTACAGCAAATTTAAAATTACTCCTCAAACTTTCGCAGCTTTCCAGGAAATCTAAGGTTCAGGGGCGCTGACATGGAAACAGGAGCTTCGTTCAGGCTTGCTGTCTTCTTACAACAATGACTGAATAACTTTTTCTTGATCTCAGGATATTAAAATCTTTATCTTCAGGTAAATCCATTAATCTGTCCACATTGGATTATTTATCTCAGCCCCTTCTGTCAAACATGATGGAAATACCAGCCCAATCTTGCATATCAGGGTCTCATTCCTCTGCCACGTCCTCCACCTGACCCAGCTGAGAGACCTGATCTCAGGGATCTGCCCCGGGGTCTCCAGTCTTTGGAAAATAAGGTGAACATTATCCAAACAGTAACACTCTCCTCCAGGACCTCCACAGCCTCTCGTGAGCATACGGGGGAAAGTGGAGGCCGAGAGAATCAATCATCTGCGTCTCCGACAACTTTTCACATGTTTTTGACTCCGTTGGTGCGGTGAGGAAGATGAAGGCAACACAGGGGACAAAGCAAGCAGGTCAGGTTTGATAAACACAAATGGAGCCATTAAGATCACATGAGGTGATAAATGCTTGGTTTGCTCACTGAAATAGCTGCGCTGCTCGTGGGCTGGTGAGCTGAACTGTTTCATTTCAGCACTTTCCCTGATTTGAGTTATTACTGCGTCACCTCAGAAATCAGAAATAAGGAGTCGGAAGGATGATTTCGGGAATACTCTACCCATGTTGTGGCTCAGGAGGTGGCGCTGGACCTCGGAGGGGGTGGGGCTCGACCCAAGGCATCGCATCACTGTTATCAGCTCCTTGGCTTCGATCTTGCCTTTCCGCTGGCGGTCGTACAGCGAGAAACACTCCTTAAACTCTGCGGACACATGAACACGTTATACACATGTGCGGGAGTCCACATTGTTGCTTTGTCATGTGGACAGAGCAGGATCAGTGATGTCAGCAGGTCTCAGCCTGAGTGCGTCACCTGCTGGGAGAAGGTGGATGATGCTAACAAGGTGCAAAGGAAACTAAAGAGCAACTTCAGCCTTCACTCCTGAGACAAACGTGTTAAACTTCACTCACAGCTCCTCCAGAGGCAGCGAGACCGATCGGACACGCGTGCCCGTCCCATCTGCTGCAAATGAGCCTCAAAGGCGCCTTTATCTTTCTGTACCAAGGTTACATCTGTTCACATACTACAGTGGATGCAAAAGTATTCGGCCCCCTTGAACTTGCCCACAAAGAGTGTGGCTGTGAGGTAGCCCCACTTTGCAGTTATTTATTTGTACAAAATGTGTGATTTGTGTTCCACTTCTCACGTGTGCACCACTTTGTGTTGGTCTTTCACCTGGAATTCCAATAACATTGATTCATTTTTGTGGCTGTAATGTGACAAAATGTGGAAAAGTTCAAGGGGGCCGAATACTTTTGCAAGCCACTGTACATACTATGTAATACACAGCCGTGCTTCACAGGACTCTGCATTCACTCCAGCCAAAGAACCTGTTTTAGCACCAATAACGTGCAGTGATGTCTTTATCTGCCTCATCACTGTGGAGGAGTTTTAGTTGCGTCGCCTCATTGAGGTTTGCAACATCCGCTCATGCACAGCTCTCTGAGCTCTGCAGCAGCTCCATTCTTTCCTTCTTCAGTCGTTCTGTTGCAGACCTGCTGCTGTGCTGGGATCTTTGTCCTGTTGATGAGCCGGTTTGGTCCAAGCTTCAGCTGTGGGACACACGGCCTAACTGACTCTACAGAGGAGCTCATGGTCCACTCAGATCATCGTCCCTCCTCCACCGTGCTGACGGCTGTATGAGGTCTTTGGTTTCTTCAAGCTGCTGAAGTCTTGTTCTTTGTTTACATGCAGCTTTGATTCAATTCAATTTTATTCATATAGTGCCAACAACAGTCACCTCAAGGCGAAGATCAAGATGAAGAACAACGTCACAGCGATGTGTTGTATCAGAGTTATTTCTTGTTAAATCATATTTCTCATTCAGTTCAGTTTTATTTATACAAATCACAACAACAGTCGCCTCAAGGAGCTTTATACTGTAAGGTCGACCCTACAATAACACATACAGAGGAAACCCAACAATCATATGAGCCCCTATGAGCAGCACTTTGGCGACAGTGGGAAGGAAAAACTCCCTTTTAACAGGAAGAAACCTCCAGCAGAACCAGGCTCAGGGAGGGGCGGGGCCATCTGCTGTGATTGGTTGGGGTGAGAGAAGGAAGACAGGATAAAGACATGCTGTGGAAGAGAGACAGAGGTTAATAACAGATATGATTCAATGCAGAGAGGTCTGTTAATACATAGTGAGTGAGAAAGGTGACTGGAAAGGAAAAACTCAATGCATCATGGGAATCCCCCAGCAGCCTACGTCTATTGCAGCATAACTAAGGGAGGATTCAGGGTCACCTGGTCCAGCCCTAACTATATGCTTTAGCAAAAAGGAAAGTTTGAAGCCTGATCTTGAAAGTAGAGATAGTGTCTGTCTCCTGAATCCAAACTGGAAGCTGGTTCCACAGAAGAGGGGCCTGAAAACTGAAGGCTCTGCCTCCCATTCTACTTTTAAATACTCTAGGAACAACAAGTAGGCCTGCAGAGCGAGAGCGAAGTGCTCTAATAGGGTGATATGGTACTACAAGGTCATTAAGATAAGATGGGGCCTGATTATTTAAGACCTTGTATGTGAGGAGCAGGATTTTAGGCTTTGAAAAACTAAAACGTGCTGCCTTGTTCTTTTTAGAGAGACGAGTCTTGTTTGTTCAGTCTGTTTCTAGCTGCACTGTCACAGATTTTAACCTTTAACCTGCTAACTGAGGTCTGCAGAGTCTGAGATGGAGCTCTTGGGACTTTTGGTGTTTCACAGGCTGGATGCACATCGAGAACACATCCTGTGACCTCAGCTGAGATATTTCCAGTCCACTCTTCCATCCTGTCAAACTGTTTGACACTTAAAGACATTTTAATGATTTTAACAACTCAAACAAGAAAAGCCACTTCTTCCCTTTCCATTGTTGTGTTTGGAACATCAGGGAAATCTCACGATCTTCATCTTTTAATGACTCTTCCCAGCTGATTCGACTGTCATCCACGCAGACACTAAGTTTGCTGAAAACACTAAACTGATTGTAAAATGAGTGAATAAAAGCTGCATCTGTGCATGTTCGCCTGTGTCAGAATAAACTTGTGTCCCGTGGGAAGCCCTGACGGCAGTTTAACAGACTGGAAGATGAGAAACCACCAAACACAAGCAGACTGAAAATCAGTGTTTGGATGCAATACCTCCTCATTAGCAAACACTGCGCTCGGACCCTCGCTGTCTGATCGCGTTAGCGGGTCAGGGAGGTCAGCTGAACTGGAACAAGCGCTGCTTTGTGCCGCAGCGGCCACACAAGACTCTTCTGTCTGATTAAAGTCCTGCTGCCTGTGGCTGAAATAATAACCTGTCCTTCCTGCTGCACAGAGACCATCACGGTCAACGCTTCGTCATCTGAATGCATCAGTTTAAGTTCCAGCAGTAAGCAGCTGTGTCAGGACAGCAAGGGCACACGTGTCAGCATCTTACCGTTAATCTGATCCTGAGTCAGGAACTTTGCCTGGAATGAAAGCAGGAACAGCATTAACAGAAATCTGGACGACAGCGTGAAGCTTCAGCGGGGACGTTATCTCACCATTGTGTCTGCTGTTGTGACGAAGCAGCCGGCTGTCAGCGCTCAGGAAAACTGATCCACGCTCTGAAAGATGAGGAATGTAACGGGAGCGGACGGCGGATGCTGGCTGGGACAGCCAGGCTCATCCCTCTGCTGCTGAGGTGTCGCGTTTATGTTTGAAAGCATATATATTTAATATCACACATGCTGCACATACGAGCAGCTGAAAGCCTCCTACACACCTCTGTTCACCTCTGACCCACGTGACCAGGGTCAGAGGTGAACAGTCAACACTGGAGGACTCCTGAACGCCTAAAAACTGCTGCAAAATCAACAATTATTTGAAACAAAATTCAGTTTTCATTAGATGGAGCAGATACTCTCAGAGAGTCGATGCACAGGAGCAGAAAAGGATTAAAGGTTAATATTATTTCTAGAGCTACACATATTTTTTTTTATCTTAAATCTGTAAAATGCTGTTTAGTTGGAAACCTGTGAATTCTTCTGTCTAAAGACAGACTCGGTGAATCGCTCACTGTAGGTTATTTAAAAGTAGAATGGGAGGCAGAGCCTTCAGTTTTCAGGCCCCTCTTCTGTGGAACCAGCTTCCAGTTTGGATTCAGGAGACAGACACTATCTCTACTTTCAAGATCAGGCTTCAAACTTTCCTTTTTGCTAAAGCATATAGTTAGGGCTGGACCAGGTGACCCTGAATCCTCCCTTAGTTATGCTGCAATAGACGTAGGCTGCCGGGGATTCCCATGATGCATTGAGTTTTTCCTTTCCAGTCACCTTTCTCACCCACTATGTATTAACAGACCTCTCTGCATTGAATCATATCTGTTATTAACCTCTGTCTCTCTTCCACAGCATGTCTTTATCCTGTCTTCCTTCTCTCACCCCAACCAATCACAGCAGATGGCCCCGCCCCTCCCTGAGCCTGGTTCTGCTGGAGGTTTCTTCCTGTTAAAAGGGAGTTTTTCCTTCCCACTGTCGCCAAAGTGCTGCTCATAGGGGCTCATATGATTGTTGGGTTTCCTCTGTATGTATTATTGTAGGGTCGACCTTACAGTATAAAGCTCCTTGAGGCGACTGTTGTTGTGATTTGTATAAATAAAACTGAACTGAATGAGAAATATGATTTAACAAGAAATAACTCTGATACAACACATCGCTGTGACGTTGTTCTTCGTCTTTATCGGAGCTCTTATCGCGGTGTGCTCGTATAAACCATACTCTGAGCCTGAAGCCTCTCTCTACATGAACTGAGGTTGTATTAGAGCACGCTGCTGAATTTAATACATTGAGGATGTTTTTGAGGCATAACTCCTCCAAATTAAATTAAAAAGAAGGTTAAATTAAAAGATCTGAGAACTGAGACTTTGGGTATTCAGATACATTTACTTGGTTCAGTTTTATTCACATATATATCCACGCATATTTAAACTAATATTTGATTTTATATATTTCAGCTGCATTTTTCATGTTTCTTAGGGAAAATCCTTGAGCGTGAGCTGAGGAGAATGAATATTTTTGGTGGTTTGTGAGCTGCTTTCAGTTTTTGTATCCCAGTAATAAACAGGTGGAAAAGTGTGGATGCTGTGAGGCTGTATTTCTAATATCCAGTGAAAACCATAAACAGTTTCATCATGGCGTTCCTGTGATTCTGCGACAGATCCTCATTCTTCTCCTTCTAACTCCGTCATATGTGGCTCATCTGGTGGAGGTGGAGCGTGTAGACGGTGCAGGGCCGTGGGATGTAGATCAGTCCGGGGACTGTCGTCCTCAGGATGCTGTCGTTCCACAGACAGGCCACCCAGATCGCCACCAGGATCAGAGCTGCAGAGAAACTATCAGCACAGAGTCAAACAAAGGACGTCTTATGTAGGAGTTTGCAGGAAGGCAGCAACCACTCAACAAGCAGTTATGAAATGCTCATTTTCCCCAGCGTGTCACCAAACAGTCGCCTGTGTGAGCGGAGCTTTGGGCCCACAGATGGAGAAGAAAAGGGTGGAGGACAGTGAAAACGAGCCGTCTGCGTTAATGATGTGAGATGTTGTTTTAACTATTATTGATCCTGAGAGCCTGAATGAGTCGGTGTATTACCAACTTAACCTTGAACCTTTAATGTTGGTCGACTAAAAACCTGAAAACATAATTATTTATGTTTCCCAGTTTGCTCATTCGCTGCGTTTTCTCTTTTTTTTTTTACCTGTAGAACATGAAAAGCCCATCACTGTTGAGAAACAAGCCCCGCCTCCTCTGATGCATCACTGTAGTGGTCATGGCGAAGAAGGTGAAGGTGAAGAGGATGAAGGTCTGTCCTTCTGTGATTAAATACCTGTCGCCAGGGACAAAGAGAAGCATAACCAATCAGCTCAGTGGCTCCATCAGGTGGCCGGTGGGTGAAGTCGCCCTGCAAACGTCCACTGGTGTAAGCAGACCAAGCCGCTTCAGGGATCATTTCAGGGGAGGAGCCAGTCGGTTCGTTTTGAAGCTGTTTTTCTATAGGTGAGTGTGAGGAAGCTTCCTGCCATGTTAAAAATGTGTTTTCCACTCAGTTTCAGTGTAATTCTAACTGACCAGAGTGCAACATAAGTGCACATCGGGCAGTTTTCCACCGTGTGTGTTTCAGTAAGGTGACCGTATTTTGATTTTCAATAAATAGGACACTTGGACCAGTCATGAAGAACTTTAATAACACTGTTTCATATTTAAACTATGCTTTCTCTGTACGGTTAATGAATGGTGACATAAAAAAGGTCATATAGGCTTTTACAAGTCAACGAGTGCAAAAAAAGAGGACGGTTGGTCACCGTAGTTACAGTGAATCACAATCGTTTGAAACTTCCTGCATCCGCCAGCAACCTTTTGCTATCCAGCTGCAGAACGCACTTTGTCTCCGTCACACTCAGAGGTCTGAGGCTTTCACTATTTGTGTGTCAGAAAAATGATGAATTTTAGGTTTGTGTGTGAAAACAGCCATTCACCTGTTTGATGCGTTTATGTTGAAGGGAGCAGTGAACTGAAAAAGTTGCTTTAATTTAACAGCAGAGAACGAGCAAAGGTTTAAAAACTGCAACCAGCAGAAGCACAAAGTAAAACACTCGTTTGGTATTTAAAGGTCTGAGTCGACCTTCACTCGCTTCTTGAATTCTGTCCTCACTGCATAAACCAGGAAGTCAGCAACACCTGAGAAGCAGCTAATCAATTATTACTAACAGCTGGAGGTGATCACACACACACACACACACACAGCCTCAGGTGGTCGGGTATTGTTCTTCAACTATTTACAGGTGAGTTCAGCTGTTACCTGGTGGGAGGACAGCCAGCAGATTAAAGCAAAACTTTCAAATGTCCGAAATTCAACATAATGAAGATTTAACTTATAAGAGTTCTAATTACTGATATTTCTTTATTAAAACTCAAAATATCCACGATTATCTGTGACTTCAGCTGTGACCTGTGATTAAAACAAATATTTAAAAAATGATAATATTATTTTATCACTTAGCTTCAGTCCAACTCGGCCACCACAAAGGTCATTTTTGTCCATAAAGAAGCAAATATGGCGTCTTAAACTAAAAATAAAAACATGCTTTTATTTTATACTCACGCACTAGTCAAAATTCATTCTGTATATTTTTCACGTCCACGCGTCTAAACTGTGTGTGTGCCGCTGTGATTGTATACTGGGAGAATATTTCATTCTCTGTAACTTCAAAGCTTCTCCGTTGTGTTCGTTGTTTCTGCTGCTGGGAGCCACCTGACCCCTGAGCTCTTTAGATCTTCTTAATTATGAATGAATTTAATTTTGTTCTGCCTGGCTGGCTGTGTGAGTGAGTGTCTCAAAAATATGGAAATGTCCTGGAGTAAAGTCGAGAATGAGCCTCTGCACGTCTGACTCTCACACAATACACAAACCTCTCACTGCAGACTAAATGCAGATTTATGTACCTGCTGCTGGACTTTAATTACTACTTTCAGCCAACACAGGTTTCACTTGGTGCCTCCATCTGTTAGCTACTTTGGGTTTAAATAGAAAACTCTGTGGTTAATGTTCCTCTGAGATGAAAATAACAGCTTATTTGATGCTCAGTCATCCAGGTAAGGAAATCCCAGAAAGCCCACTGAAGACGCTACGTCCAGTTTTCAGTGGGAGAAACGGTCCGTCACTCATCCAGGTGACCTCTTGGTGTTGAAACATGTACCTACAGGCCAGTGGCCACGCCTTCAATGATGAGGATGTAACATCCTGGACAGGGAGGAACGCTGGTTTGAAGGCGGAGTCAAGGAGGCCATTTATGTGAAAAGGGTAGAGACCATCTCTGAATGGAGGAGGGGGCCTAAGGGTACATCTGTCACCATCTTACAATGCTGGCCATTGATTGGTGGTCAAGACAGTTTGCATATTATTGATCAAGGAAGTGACCTCACAGCCCATTGTTCCTTCAGTGGGCTGGTTTCAGTCATTATGCAAATGTCCTGTTTCTAAGGTTGGAAAGCTGCAGTCAGCTGAGACTGAAGACGTCACCTGATGATGACGAAGCGTTGATGATGTGTTTTCGATGTCTTGGCTCTCACAGGGCAGACGGACGCATTTCATCAAAACTGGCAATTATTATTCCAAGTTGCTCTTTTTCTTTAAAACTCTGGATTAACGTTGCTGCACGTCTGTAAGCTGCTTTGCAACCCACCTCCAGCCCTTCACATGCTGTTTATGAGCTAAATTAGTATCAGTAAAACCTAAAAGTAAGTTTTGTTCTTCCCTCAGATATTTGCAGGGACTGAACTTTAAGCACGGACAGAGCATGTGCAGAGGATGTTGTAGTAAAGCAGACTGACCAGTAGTAGGCAGCGTTTGGAGCGAGTAGCATCCACGCTGACGGTGGCATCCTCTCCTCCTGCTCCCTGCGACTGAAACAACCATTGAAGAAGAGCACGAGGACGAGGAAGAAAGGGACGTACCTAAGGAGGAAAACGATCCTCGTTACAAGAATAAATGTCAAACATCGACATCGTCTGCTCTTTTGTTGAAAAATCGCTTTTCCTTTGAATTTAAAGCTGCATTTGTTTTTGTCTGTTTTGCAACATTTTTCTGCACTTGTGCTTAATTATAATTATACATTTTTGTCCGCATGTGGAGTCATCGCTTAACACAACACAACAGCTTTTTCTCTTCTTACCACATCATGTGACCAACAGTGTCATCGTAGTGAAACAGCAGCTCAAAGACGTCGACCTGAAAAACACAAAAACTTTATGAACACGAATCAATTTTATTCATTTATTTGTTTTATTTCTCAAATAGCAGATGATGCATCAGTCATTCAACTGTTTCCCCAAGTTCAGATTCACATGTGTCCTCGGGTCTGCGGCGCTGTTCGTCCATCTGGAAGGTTTTGGTGTCAGCTGTCAGATTTCTGCTGCCTTCTGTATGAAGATCAGTGGAGGTTTCTTACATTCTACTTTCTCTGAACCACACTTCACTCACCAGCTTAGACTGAAGGATCAGAATCAATGTGTCAGAAACAGACCTGGAGTCCTTTAAATTCTCACTGTGTTGTTGTGCATTCAGTTCAGATTGTAATGGGGACGAGCTGAACTCTGTATCAGGAGAACAAGTGTTCAGCTTCAGTTTCACTAAATCTGACTCACACCGAGGGAGGATGAGGAGGAGGAGGAGCGGTTCGGTTCTTACAGAAGGATCTCAGCTCAAGGACCCCCTCCTGAGCTCAGATGTATATTTTCCCACCGTTCACGGTCCGGGGTCCTCTCACTGTTTGTTATTCGGTCTTTCGAGTGCAGCACCTACCAGGGCCGAAGGTTTGAGGTTCCTCATTATTGGATTCTCTCTAACAGGCAGGTGCAGCTGGTAACCAATCAGCAGCAGGCGTCTCGTGATGGAGTCTGCCACCAAGTGAAGGGTGGTTCCCATGGAAACGGCGATGATGCCAAGGCGGACGGCGAGGCCCGGGAGCATCCAGGGGCTGCGTTCAAGCATCTGAGACGGAGCAAAGTCAATTAAAACTCAGAAAATCGACACCAAAGGAGTTCGTCATGTGGGATAGCCTGAGGCGCGTCACAGTTACTTTGAGAAGTATGAGCGGAGCCGTGACGTTGTACAGGAAGTGGAGATGGTCTGCAACCCCAGGATGCTGCAGAGGGAGCCAATCGGCAGGGAGGACGAGCTGCCAAAAACAAGACACTTCATGGTTAGGTTTTCCCAACATTATTCCACTAATGCTTTATTATTATAATAATTATTATTATTATTCCAATGCAGATGAGCGAGGTGGCGTCTTAATGAAAATATAGCGACGACTGAAAGCGATCACGTTTCAGCAGCAGAACAAAACAGATGCTGAATGTCCTGTTAGGCTCCCTCTGGGTGAAAATAGAAAGTCCCGAAATTAAGCGCTAGTCATCGTTTTGTTACCATGACGACAGGACGGCCAACATCCAGGATCCAATTCTGGAAGGTGAAGCTGAGCCAGAGGTCTAGGTGGAAGCGGGGCCTCGGCAGAACCGCCTCCACCTGCGTGGAACCGGCCGAGCGGCTGCAGGACACAGAGACGAGCGGAGGAACGTAAACGCACCGTTAACACAGAAAAAACATAGAAGCAGCTGAAACAGGAAGACGGGAAAATGGGAGCTCGGTGATTGCAAAAGGTGAAAAATGTCTCCAGCCTTCACAGGTTACGGACGTCAGGAGGTCTGAAACAACAGCACAGAGCCTGTTTGAAGGGAGGCTGCAGTGGACTCTGACTCTCAGACTTATACGAGCTTATACTGACTAGTTTAAGAGAATGGGTCGTATGAATAAAAAGAGCTTGTCTTCCATTGAAGTTAAATTGATATTCAGACCTGTCTGAAATCTCACAGAGCCCTCGTCTGGGCGCACACGCTGGACTGATCTCAGGAGCTGAGTTATGGATGTGGAGCGGGCTCCTGAGGTAAACTGGTACTGGATGAGGGCCCAGAGGGCCACACAGAAGAAATCAAGTGCCCTGACCCTGGAGCCAGGACTGGGGAGGAGGGGCCACCTTTCTCTGGGCCAGGGGTGTCAAACAAAAGGTCCGGGGGCCAAAAGTGGCCCAGCAAAGACCCAAATCTGGTCAAATGAACAGCTCTGGATGTGTTAAAGCAGACGTAAGTGTTGGTTTTAAACATTTTTTACAAGTTTTACAGAAACAGACAATCAACTAACAGAAGTTCCTGTTTTTTCACAATCGAAGAAGTTTATTATTTTCATCATGAGGCACAGTTAAAAATGTAGTTTATTTCTCACACGTTTTAGAGTTGTGCTGATAGATATTTCTTTCATTTACTACAGCAGCGTTTCTTTATCATGAGGTGTTTTCAGGAAAGTCGGACTAACAGGAGGCCCTGAGCTGAATCTGGAATACTTTTATGAGCCCTGAGGAGAACTCAAGGACATGGACGAATAGATGGATGCAAGGATGGATGGCACAGTTTAGAGGTTAAAATTTTCATCTAATCTCATGAATTAATTAGTAAATAAATAAATTAGATGTTTCTGTAGAGGCGTCTGCAGATGTCTTTTAATCATTGGTCCAAAGCTGTGACATTAATTAAAGGTGAATAACTGATTATGGGTGGGAATTATGAGAAATTGAACTGCACAAACCTGCACATGAAAGCTGCTGCACGCAGAGCTGGGTTCTCTCTCTTCCTCGTGGACGTCTTCGTGTCTGTCCGTAAAGTCATATTCTCTGCGTTATTGTCCTTTTCATTCCCACCGAGGTGTCAGTCCCACAGCGAGCACCGGTGCTCCAGAAACGGTTTCTCTTCATCTGAAATAAATCAAAGCAAATGATTTCACCAGCACAAACACAGAGCTTCTACAGGAAGTCCATCCATCAGGTTAATCTGTCAGCAGATTAGCATTAATCTGCACAAACCCCCCTCCCAGTTTTTATTAGATTAATCTGGTTTAGATGAGCTGATCTCAGAGCTTATGGTCCTGGAGTTCAGTGTAAAGAGATAAAAACCTCAAAAACATGTTTTCATTTTACTGAAAAGGAAAAAATGAACCTGCAGCATCTGACTGAGCAGAGCTCAGACTGAGCTTGCTCTGCTGAAAGTCAGCACTTTGTAGTTTGAACTGCTTTCAGGTGACATCAGGCTGACTGGGACAGTACAGCTATAGCTCATCTTTTCACCTGCCGAGTGAAAGTAAAAAACCCAAACTTTGAAGCCACATAATCACAACTACATTTTTTAAGCAGTCAAACAGTCTCAAAATGAATCTGCCTGAAATGCAGCATAAAATCAGGGAATGTACAGAACATAACGGATTAATGGCCTCTCAAGAAAAACACCACACTCACACTTTAATAAGTGTTAGAGAAAAAAACTGTATGGCAATTAATAAGAAAGAAATTGATTAATGACACATATCAAAAATTAATAATATAAAAATTGCAAATTTACCACAACTTGACACAAAAATTTAAAATAAGCAAAAGAAAAACTGGAAGATTTCCTTTTTAAAAATGTGAAAAATAATAATAATAATAATAATAACAATAATAATAATAATAAATTATAGGCAATTTAAAAAAACAAACTACGAAATATATGAAATATTTAGACAAATTTCAAAATAATCTGAAGCTTGGGAAATTAATGGCAAAAAATATCTATATAATTTTTTTTTATCTTAATTTAAAATTCAAGTTAAAGTCATTATTTTATACTAAACCAATTCAAATGGATATCTCGTGATTATCCTGACGGTTTTTGTTTTGATGAGCAGATGCAGTAATTGACCCGGACCAGAGGGTGGCGCTGCAGTGCGGGCCCTCTCGCGGTGAGCAGCAGAAGAAGAGGCGGGAACAGAAGTTGCTGGAGAACGTTCCTGTCGGAGGTGTTTTAAAGCGGAAACTTCCGTGAACGCTGAAATCAGCTGTTTGTTTCTGAGTGTTTGACGCTGCGGGACGTCGTTTTTATTTTCAGCAACAACAGGAGGTGTCATTTATCTGACCTTTGACCTCAGACACGCTTTGGAAGCCGCTCGCTGACGTTAGCAGTTAGCCGTCGGAGCTAACCGGTCCACTCGCTCTGCTGCTGCCCGGAGACGCACACCCAGAGTCCAGTGCTTATAGTCAAACCAGCCGGGACCTCTGAACGTTTCCTCCGGGGCTGTAAGTAGGACAGAGCCGTTTCATGTCACCCCCGGGGCCGGTGTGGACTCTTTAATGGGAGGCGGATCGCTCCGGGGGAGTGGACGCTGTCAGTTTGGAAGAACGCGGAGCTCCTGGCTTCCTCTCGGGCTCTCATGGAGTCTCTGGCCGGGTATGTGTACAAGGCTGCCAGCGAGGGCCGAGTCCTGACCCTGGCCGCGCTGCTGCTGAACCACTCCGAGGCGGAGACGCAGTTCCTGCTGAGCTACGTGACCCACCTGAGCGGCCAGAGGTCCACCCCGCTGATCATCGCGGCGCGGAACGGCCACGACAAGGTGGTCCGGCTCCTCCTGGACCACTACAAGGTGGACACCGAGCAGACCGGCACGGTTCGGTTTGACGGGTACGAGCTCACCCGAGGCTACCTGCGCTCCACAGCCAGGTTTATTACTCAGATATCACCAGTTTCATGAAGTCAGGCAGGACAGAGGTCACGCAAAACTCAAAGTGTTTGTTAAAAGAAAAACCGAGTTTACAGAAATTCGTCTGATGTAGTTTGACTGGTCCTCACCTGCTAACCTGCTGCACCAGCTTATGTCCACAGCAGCTTTCATATAGTGCCCTAAATAAGTGTCAATCAAACTAATCTTGGGAAATGAATAAACTTAACAGAAGTTAACAGAAACAAAACTGGTGCATTTGTGAAAAAAGGGTCAGAGGTTAAAAATGGAAAAAGTCTGACATGATGATGGAGAACTAATAAGACATTTTTGTTGGAAACAGTTTTAGAGGATGTTTAAAAAGGACAATTATTACATTTTACAGCTGTTAGCTGCTGTTAGTCTGCATTAGTGAAACTGTTTGAAATGGATCTGTCGTTGTTGGAGGAGGAGGAGAGCGGGATGATGAAGGCGTACATGTGTGAAAGTCATAGTATGGTCTGACAGCGGTTTGTGGTGTTTGGGGATAAGTCGTACTCTGTGCGGGCGTCTCTGATCACATACATAAAATGTGACCAGGTGAAAAGACGATTTCCATCTCGGCCACTGTATTCCACTTCCACACGCTGCGAACCATATATACTGTATATTTTAATGGATTAATTCTAAGTTGATTCAAATTCAAATTTTATTTGTCACGTACACAGTCATACACAGTACGATATGTAGTGAAATGCTTGGACAACTGCTCGTGACCTAAAGAGAACAAAAAAGGAAAAGGCTATGAATAAGATAGGAAATAAATATGAAAAATTAAAAAGGGTAAATTTAACTAGGAAGGAATAAAATATAAATTAATGTTAAAAATGAAATAACTGTACAACACAAATTAGAATGAAGGGTAAATTTAACTGGGAAGAATAAGATAAAATATATAAATTAAAGTTGAAAATAAAATAACTGTACAACAAAATACACAATAGAACTATATAAGAATGTATGAAGAAATATAAATAAATATATACACAATAACAGCAGCTGTACAAGTATTAACTGGAAATGAAGAATATAGTGACCAGTGTTGTGCAATCCACATTATGTCTTGTGCAGTGCAAATATGCTTAAAGTGATTTAAGTGATGAAGTGAAACCAAAGTCCAGAAAGTCCAGTGTGTGTGTAAGAACCATATGTGTGGGTCAGTACTGTGTGGTGGTGTGATTGAGAGACCGTATCGCCTGCGGGAAGAAGCTCCTCCTCAGTCTCTCTGTGTTGGTCTTCAGGGAGCGGAATCGCTTTCCTGACCTCAGCAGAGAGAACAGTCTGTTGTTGGGATGGCTGAGGTCCTTCACCATCTTCCTGGCCTTGGTCCAGCACCGCCTGCTGTAGATTGAGTGCAGGTCAGGGAGGGGTGATGCGAACACATCAAGAGGATATATATGAATACTATAATCTGGTTTCTATCAAATACTCTAAAAAAATGAGGTACTGTATGTTTACCGTTATATAAGCGATCTGTTTCACTGCAGCGAGGTCTGCCTGTAAACGTGCTGTTAAATGTTCTTCAGTGCTTTACGTGATGAGGCTGAAGGCTCGGTTAGATAATCAGAGCACCTTTGAAGTGATAAGAGAATCCGGATCACGGGGAAAGACCAGGTTTCTGTTTCATTTTAAAAGCATTGAAACCAAAAGCTTCATTCAGCGGCTCTTTACCTCAGCAGAAGGTGTTTGCTTTTTAAATTATTCCTCGTTTAATGAGCAGTTTGTCAGGAAACAGATGAGCAGCCTGAGGGGTCGACATGCTGCAGGTCTGCTGCCGCTATCCAAACGTGACGGTTCAGAGTCTCCGTGGAACGGCACAAAGACCGCGGCGTTTTATCTCTGATGGTTCAAACATCTCGTGGAGGTCGACAGATGTATTCAAAGCATGTCTGTGTCCTCTGGTCCTCAGTCATCAACGTCACAGTCAGTCCCACTGTGTGCTCTCTGCAGTAAAGGAAGAGGGCGCGCTTGATTCATAACCAGACAAAAGAGAGCTTGAATTTTACTGAGATTGTTCTGTTTTCATGAGTTTTGGTAAACTGACACTGACACCTGCTCTACGTAAACGGCTTTCATTTAGAAAATACTGAATGGGTGAAGGACAGAACTCCTGAAAATTACAATTCAACCAACAGTTGAATCTGTTTTTATTGTTCTTGTAGTCGTTACTGTCGTTGTTGTTTGAATCGTGACCATTTAACCGGAGGATGATGACACGTTAACGTTTGTTGTCTCTGGCCTGCAGCTACGTCATCGACGGTGCCACGGCGCTGTGGTGTGCAGCCGGCGCAGGACACTTCGAGGTGGTGCGTCTTCTGGTGAGTCACCACGCCAACGTCAACCACACCACCATCACAAACTCCACCCCCCTGCGAGCCGCCTGCTTCGACGGGCGTCTGGACATCGTTCGCTACCTGGTGGAGCACAACGCCGACATCAGCATCACCAACAAGTTCAACAACACCTGTCTGATGATTGCCGCCTACAAAGGCCACACGGAGGTGGTGAGGTTCCTGTTGGAGAAGGGGGCGGACCCCAACGCCAAGGCCCACTGCGGGGCCACCGCGCTGCACTTTGCAGCTGAGGCAGGACATCTGGACATTGTCAAAGAGCTGATGCAATGCCAGGCATCCATGGTGGTGAACGGGCACGGCATGACGCCGCTGAAAGTGGCGGCGGAGAGCTGCAAGGCTGACGTGGTGGAGCTGCTGCTGGCGCACGCCGACTGCGACCCTCACAGCCGCATCGAGGCCCTGGAGCTGCTGGGCGCCTCGTTCGCCAACGACAGGGAGAACTACGACATACAGAGGACGTACCACTACCTCCACGCGGCCATGATGGAGCGCTACCGCGATCCAGACAACAACATCACCAAGGAACTGTTCCCAGCCGTCGAGGCTTACGGAGGGCGCCGCGAGTGTCAAACGCTGCAGGACCTGGAGGCCATCAGGGTGGACCGCGACGCCCTGCACATGGAGGGACTGATGATCCGAGAGCGGATCCTGGGCTCGGACAATATCGACGTGTCGCATCCGATAATCTACCGTGGCGCCGTCTACGCTGACAACATGGAGTTTGAACAGTGCATCAAGCTGTGGCTGCACGCCCTCCGCCTGCGGCAGAAAGGAAACCGCAACACGCACAAGGACCTGCTGCGCTTTGCCCAGGTGTTCTCGCAGATGGTCCACCTGAAGGAGCACGTGTCAGCCGCCGCTGTCGAGCAGGTGCTGAGTTGCAGCGTTCTGGAGATTCAGCGCAGCATGGTTCGCGTGGAGGCCGCCGCTGAATCCGAGCTGCCACAGGCCATGGAGAGTTACGAGTCCAACGTCTTCACCTTCCTGTACCTGGCGTGCATCTCCACTAAAACCACCTGCAGCGACGCGCAGCGCGCCGCCATCAACAAGCACATCTACGACCTGATCCAGCTAGATCCGCGGTCACGCGAGGGCGCCTCGCTGCTCCACCTCGCCATCAGCTCCACCACGCCGGTGGATGACTTCCACACCAACGATGTGTGCAGCTTCCCCAACGCGCAGGTCACCAAGCTGCTGATCGACTGCGGCGCGCAGGTCAATGCCATCGACAACGAGGGCAACACGCCGCTGCACGTCATCGTCCAGTACAACCGGCCCATCAGCGACTTCCTCACGCTGCACGCCATCATCATCAACCTAGTGGAGGCCGGCGCGCACACGGATATGACCAACAAGCAGAACAAGACGCCGCTGGACAAGAGCACGACGGGCGTGTCCGAGATCCTGCTGAAGACGCAGATGAAGATGAGCCTCAAGTGCCTGGCGGCGCGCGCCGTCCGGCAGCACCAGATCACGTATCGCAACCAGATCCCCAAAACGCTCGAAGAGTTCGTGGAGTTCCACTGACGCCGGACGATTTTTAAAAACGTTTTTCTAACAGTTCACACGGTGCTGAGGTTGGCAGCTCAGATCGTTTTTTGAGCATTTTTATATAAAAAAAATCTTTTTTTTCTTTTCGGCAGCACCAGGCAGCTTCCTGTTTTGCCTTACCTCTCTGCCAGGAAGCTGCCGCCACGTCGCCGCGATTGTGTAAGAAGAAATGATCGGACCGAAGGAACGAGTGCCTGAAGAGACGCCGCCGGACGACCGAGCTCAACCACCAATCAGCCGTCGCGCAGAGGATTATTTTTTAATTGGAGAGAAGTTTTTATTGGGGTTGTTCCTGACTGTGGCGGGTCGAGGCTGAATTCAGACGTCTGCTTCATCACGTTTGAGTTCAACTTTTTCTTCTGGCTCTAAAGAAACTGTGCGGACACTCCTGCTCTGAATCCTTCCACGCCCTTTTATTTATAGTTGTGGGTATTTATTTGGGCAGCGTTCAGCCTTTTTCTCATCAGCTGTGTCGGGTTTTGTTTTTGTTGTTTTTTTAATGAGATTTCTGATAAAATAACTGCAAATGAGCTGCTTTGACTTTCTCTCACTGTCTGAGAAATTCTAAAAAGAAACAGCATAAAAAATGTCAAAGTTTAGTGTTAGAAAGAAAACAGACGACCTTTACACGGAGTTTCATCAGATTTGTCTGAATGCAGATTTTATGTCCCGATAAAGTTAGTTTTTTTTTTAGTTAATGGATAAGTACGTGCCAAAAAGCCTCCGCCGAGGGTCGAACTGAGTCTTGAAGCCCAGATTCAGTTGAAGTGTTCAAACCGACGTCTCTCCTGCTGTTGTAGAAATCAGCAGGAGTTACACTTTGATGCCATAACGTGACAAAGTTTTATTTTATTCTAACTTTTGACACCAGGATGTGAAAAGTGAGCCAACAAAAGGCTCGTCAGTCGGTCTCTTACGGTTTAGATAACGAGCACATCTCAAGCTCGCCGTGATGGATGTTTCTCCACGCTGACTCTTGGGAAGCTGCGAGCGTTTCGGGGGCGGGGGACTCGACTGCCGGCGGCCTTCCGACTGACACGTGGGGAGCTGGTGCGGCGTCGCCTGGGCGTTAATGACCATATCTGCGTCACCCTTGCGCACTCGCAGACTTGAAAATTGACCGAGGCGTTGGGGATCTGCAGAACCGCCCGTGGAATTTACTGTAATGTTTTGGCGTTTGTTGAAAGCCTCTCGTGTTGGTGAACGCCCCGCTGCAAGAATCAAAGATTTTAAAACTGGATCTGAAACCAAACAAGGAAAAGAAATCAGTTTTGAGTGCAGGTTTCAGATTTCTGCATCGTAGGCGTCACCTCACCGGGATCAGCAGTGCCTTTAAGTAAAACGTCCGGATAATCCCGACTCGCATCCAGTCTGATGGGCCGTTTCTGGCTTTAAGTTTTAATATCAGCGTCGTTAAAGTGAGTGGTTGAGAAATAAATGGTAATCTTACTCGGTGCTAGCGTTTAGCGGTGTGAGACTGGAGTCGGTGGATTAATTTTCCAGATCTGGAGCAGGATCCTCCAGGAGGGACGTTAGAGGATGAAGGTTTTGATCGATGCTCTGCGGGCGTTTTTTGCATTCCTGCCGGATGTTGAATATCGACGCTGCGGCGTTTTATTTATCTGGGAGCAGGTCCGACTCTTCTCACATCCCTCCCCTACTGAAGCTGCCTGTCACTTTATAAACACCTTTAACCCAAACGTCACGTTCGTGAACATTTGTGCTCAGGTCGTTGAGCTTTAGATGCTCGCTAAGGCCCGGCCTGTTTGGTCCAAAGTGAGGATGAGACGTTTGAGAGCAAAGCTGTGGATGCTCCAGCAGAGGCCCGCTCTTATTTTCCACACAGGTGCCAAATCTCACCTGCTCTCATGTTTATTGCAATAATATGATGTTCAAATGTAGACCTGAGGTGGGAATGGTGTGAGATTTAGAAAAGTTTCCTGCTGATGTTTCCTCCTGTGTTTAACATCAGACTTTATTATAACACTTGGGAGGACGGCCAAGCGTTCGGGTTGTTTTACTCTGTTTGGGAGCGCTCGCACCTCAATTGACCGTTAAACATCAGGTTTAACAAGCCGATCATGGTGGAAACTTTCTCGAGGCTCTTCTTGGGCCACCGTTTGGCGTCCTGTAATCAGGTGTTGGAGAGCGTTTGCTCTCCTAATAAAACTCCAGCTTTTATTACCCATGTGCTCACAGGGCATTAGTCTGTGCCATCCACAGAGCTCGTTCTGTTTAATTCATTTTTAATTTCTTACAACTATCATTGCAGGAGTGTTTGTGTCCTGGTGGGACCTTTTTTTCATTAAAAGCAGGTTTCTGTGGCTGAGATGAAGCCAAAGATGCTCAGTGTGCCAGGAAAACGTAAGAGATGTCAGCTGATGGGTACTTCCTGCGGGGTGAATGCTGTTAAATTAAAGTCTTCTGTCTGAGCTCAGCTGCTGTGTCCTGTTGTTGATTTCTTTTCCGTCTTTGAAATTGAAACTGCCAAAATTCAGATGAGTAAAGTGTCCAGGTTCAGGACTGCGGGGTTCCCAGCAACCACCTCAACGTGAGGAGGAAGAGCGGCTGAACGCCGAGCTCTTCAGCCTGTCTGAGGAGGAGCCTTGTGTCTGCGATGGCCGCCTTATTTCTGCCACTGGGCGGGAAAATGCAAACCACGAGTAAGGTAAATTTCTGAAAAAAGTTATTGGAAACGATTCTGCAATCATTCAAACGTCGGGTGTTTCAAACTTTCAAGCTGCTTCTTTATAAGATTTCCAAATGTTTAAGTCGGAACTTCATTGCACATCGACGTGCGGGAGAACGTGACACAATCCCAAATTTCAAGGATCAGAACCTCCAGATGTGTGGGTGTGTTTTGTGAAAACATATAAAAAACTGATCCTGGAGTCGAAGCTTTGGTCCGTGTTTCAGGACTCAGTCGAGCACTGAGAGGCGGGACCACACCTGAGGATGCAGACCGACCTGGAGCGGCAGCCAGCGGTGTGTCGGGCGTCACACGTGACTGTTTTACTAGTTTTATATTCAGTAGCGGTGTGCGTTTGAGCTACGAGTAAGAAAATGCAGTGATCTGATTGGTCAGATCTGAAAAACTGAGCTTGATTAAAAAATAATAATAATAACTGCCATAAATGTGTCTGGTCAAGTTACACGTCCCTGTAAAGGCTGTTACTTTTCAAAGTTTGAGTTGGGCGTCTCAAAATTTCAATTTTCGTCTAAATAAGTCGAAATTTGAGATTCTGAATTTAGAATTTCAATTTATCTCAAAGTGACAAGAACACGGATGGATGGGTACAACAAACAGACTCGGGAGGAACTTGAAATTTCAGGATCTCTGATTCAAACTTTTAAAATATTTACTCAAACTTTTGAGATTTATCCAGAAAATTTAAAGAAAATTTTGAATGATCTCAGATCTTTGGGTTATCTCAACATTTCAGGTTATTAAAGAGTCCAAATTTCAGACAAAGAAGGTAAACGTGAGCGAACAGACGGACACGACTTTTATATTTCTCGTCTTTATTCTGACATTAACAGGCAGAGCGGAAACCGCTTCGACGGTGACGCCTCGGCCCTCATTCGTCATACATGTGAATATTTACACAAGTTCAAGTTTGACTTTTAAACAAAAGTGCATCAGCTACAATATATAAGAATTAATAGGATATATTTACAATTTAAGAAGATGAAATCAGACGAATGTTAGGTAGTTTTCTTTCTGCCCCGTCAGCCTCCGTTTAAATATTTACTCCATCGCTCTCCGTTGTCACGAGGCCTCCGTCACACCTGTGAAGTTCTCACATGAAAGGCAGACGTCGGCGACGCTGAAGAATCCTAACCCTTCGATGTTTCTAATGCTGACTCCGTCTTTTATATACAGTCTGTGGGTAGCTTCAATCGCACATCGCGTGGACGAAGAGGCGGGTTTAAGGTGAGGGTCGCAGTCCCTGAGTGACGGGTGGAGGCACGTGATGCGTTCAGGTGACCCATGTGAGGTCGTCAGATTTTCTCAGTGTCTTTAAGGTTAAATTTCATCGGGAACATTAATTTAAGACTTTGCAGGCCGGCGAGGAATGATGCGGCGGTGATGTCAGCCACGTTATAGCTCCTGTGCCGTCTTCCCATTGGCCACAGGCTGCTCCTCTTCCTCCTTTCTTCTCCGTCTGTTAAAGAAGCCGAGCTGAAGAGAAAACAAGGATTTACGGTTTGTGACGGACAGTAGAGCCGTTTGATCCAGACGTCCACTGTAGAGCAGAGCTCAGAACAGAGGACTACTCTGATGATGTTCGAGGCTCCGTGTGTGTTTTTACCTTCCACAGAGCGAGGACCAGTAAGGCCAGCAGCAGCAAACCTCCCAGTGAGCTTCCCACTATGATCCAGATGGGGATGGAGTGATCCTCCTCCTTCCTCAGGTCCAGAATGATCTGCAGTTACAGCACAAACCACCTGAGTGTGTGTGAAACCAGTGTTTGACAGATTTCTGTTTTTATGTCAGGCGGTCTAATGAAGTCCTCAAACACGGAGTATAATTTAACATAGAAATATGGAGTCAAACTTAAATAATGTTGACTGAAAATGATGAGTTCAGGTGTTTCTGAGGTTTTCTTCCCTTTTCCACCATTTTAAAATGTAAACTCAGAGACACGATCGTTGCTTCATGTGTAACAAAGAAATGTTTGAAGAAATGCAAAAATGAAACAAGATACAATAAAGAAAATACATTTGAAAAAATATGCAGAAATAGAAAATTAAAGAGACGTACATTATTGGAGAAATTACACAGGATGTAAATAGAGGAACCAATTAAAAGGAAATAATATCAGAAATAAGGTTTTATCTTCATTTAGATTCCGACATAATTAAGGACTAGTTTCTTTTTATATTTTATTCGTTGCATTTTGGCACCTTTGGTCCTCCGTACTCCATGTGGTTCAATGTGTTTTTAATGTAAAGCAAAAGGGTGTAATAGTTCCTGACAGCAGGTGGCAGCACCGCTCTGTGTGTGTGAAGCGCTGATGATCAGGTGATTTAAAACGTTGGCGTGAACGTTGTGGTCAGCTGATAGAAGGCCACTGGGTTCAGTCACAAAGAGTTGGGAGGTTAAACCTGTTTATCCCAGAGTGACCTCTGTCCTCCAATGGGAGAGCGATGCTGATGGGCTCACCTGTCTGACAGGTCGGTCCTCCTGGAGGAAAATGGGACTAGACGCTTCCAGCTGGATGGAGGCGGCGGTCAGCAGCTCCAGAGACCTGAACTTCACCTGAAAGAGTTAAACAGGTAGTGAGCGCCACCTGTGCTTTCTCCTGCGGCTAAACTGAGCCTGTTTCTGGTTAGTCGGGAATTTGATGGACTTCCTGTTTCCTGAGCTTTGTCTCGCTTTATGAAAACGACAGATGGGAGGAACTCACGGCGAGCAGAGCAGCGAGCTGAAGGCTTCCTGTGAGCGTCACCTTCACCTCTCGGGAGGGCGGGAGGTTCAGTTGGCACCGGACCTCCATGTTCGCGCTGTTACTGTGGTTCTGCGCACACACACACACACACACACATTCTGGGAAACACTGTTGTTTAACTCCACTGTTATCCTGACTCTAACAGGCTCCTTCAGCCTTACCAGCTGTGACAGGTGAGTCAGATCCTCAGGTGTGACAGGACTGCTCATTCTAACGTGAGGCAGCGTGCAGCGGGATCCCGCTGCCTGCTGGGAGGAAGAGGAGGACTCCGTTATAATGGTAACCTCTAACTTTAATTGCTGCTTCGCCAATCTGGGCCAAAACATTAAAAAAGCAGCTGAGCACAGTAAGTCAGAAACACGGCGACAGGACAGAAAAAGAGAAACCCTCCGTTTGCAGTAGATATGTGACAGGCAGGTGGCGCTGCTGTCACTCACGCTCCTCACAGTTTAGTGAATAAGTGATGCCTGTACAGTGAAAGCTGAGGGCTTTGCAGCAACAAAGGCGGGAGTTTCATTTTAAATCGATTTAATCCTTCATTAAGGGTAAAACCTGAAAGTACAGGGAAGGCTCATTCAAGCGAGCCATCTGTTCCTGCAGCGTCGGTGAACAGAGATAACCACAGCACAAAGATTTCCAGCGTCACCTGTTCGATGCTGACGTCCGTAATGTTCAGCAGCTGGTTTCCTCTCATGGTCACAGCCCAGACATCAGCCCCGAACAGGACGCCCTGCACCGAGAACAGGCCCAGGTTCTGGATCTGCACACACGGGAGAACCGCATCAGAACGTCTTTATGAGCAAACATCTGCAAACATGCACACAGTTTGTTTCACTCACGTAATAGGAGAGGTTGAAGGTGTGAGAGCTGCTGTCTGATTGGTCCCAGGACGAAGAGGAGGAGGAGTCAGCTCTGATTACAAAACGAGGAGGGTCTCTGTCCAGAGAAGGAAGAAAGCAGACACACGTGAACTCTTCTGAATGCGCAGATGCAACTTTTTAAACTTTCAAATCACAAAAAGCTCAAAAGCTTCAGCCACCTGGTGAAGAGGAGCTCGGTTTGGTATTTCAGGGGGAGAAAGATGTCATTGGTGTTGTCGTCCGGGTAACCCTCGTCCCCCTCACTGAGTAACACACAGATAAGCACGCTTAAAAGGACGAAAGCTTGAAAGTTCAACGGTAACACTTTACAATACAGCCCACGGCGAAGGGCATAATTAATCTGTGATTACAAATAATTCAAAGTATTTTATTTATATTTACTTACAAATACTCAACCAAACACTCCAGGCTGTGTTACCACCAAAATAAATGAAAGGTTTAAACTTTGTCCAAGATGAGCAGGAGAGAATCGTGCTCGTCCCACCACGTGTCCATAAATTATGACATACATCTGGCTCCATCTGACCAATCAGATGCATCCAGGTGTTTCTTTGGTCGCACCAATCATCGAGCCTTCGCCATCACAGTCAAACCTCCCACAGGAAGCGATTCTTTTATTTGGAGCAAACTTCCTCTTTCCTCCTTTAAACAAAACATTTAGAAACCAAACCTGTATGGACTGGGTTTCTTAAAATCAAGTTTTTATCGTCTTTTTTACTGTTTCCGTCTTTAAATCATATCATCTGTTTTCTGGTTGTTTCTTCTGCTTCATGAAGCTGAACAGCGATACCTGAGTCCCTGGATCTGGATTCATCTGTGAGTAATCACCAAAACACCATCACACACGCTCAGGTAGGAATTCACCTGGTCTCCTGTCGAAGTTTCTAATGTTCTCCTGTCTCGCAGCCATAAATGATCCTTCTGGAAATTCCTGGATCCAGATCCAGATGTTAATCGACTCCAAAAGTTAATCACTTCGCTACCTCTGGGAACACTTTCATGCAAATCCATCCATAACTTTTAATCTAATCCTGCAGCAGTCAGGACAGAAAACTCACATAACCTCATTCTTTCCTCTTTAATAAACACGGCACAGATTCCCAGCTGATGTTTTATGAAACTGGATCAGGGATTAAATAATTATTTGTCATTGACCACGAAGAACTAGCTAGTTACTTACATCTCTGTGCTACGGTTAAAATACGACCTAATCAGAATAGTATTAATATAATAAAATATTATATAAAATATCATATAATAAATGTTACAATAAATACGATAAAGACTCATTACAATAACAAGTCAGTTAAAAATATACTGCTCAAACATTTCTCCTGCTATATTTAGGTTGTCAGTTTTCTGTGTCTGCCCGTCCTCGTCAGGTTCAGATGTACACTCTTCATCTCACCTGTTCCCGATGAGCTGATTCCGTCAGCAACTGCTTCCCTGCAGCTTTCCAGTGATTCCCAGTGTTCCACATGCTTCTCTTTTTTTTTTTTTTTTTTTTTTTTTTTTTTTTTTTTAATTCATTTTCAGGCACAACAAATACCTATATTGAACATAAAATACACAAAACAAAAAACAAAACTTGCCTGAAAAAGGAGTGGGACGAAGAAAACTTATTAAATCCCACCCCTATACTCACTCATCAACAAAAAAAACCAATAAACTTCCCGCAGCTACGCCCATCATTGCATACAGACCCATCAACAGCCCCGGGCAGATACAAGCATCTAAGCGGCAGCTCGCAACCAACAATTAGAGCCTTCATAACTGAATACAGAATATATAAATTATAAATTGCATTACCACAGGTAACAGGCAGTAATAACTACAAGTAACAGACACACATACATATACATACATATATATCTACACACACAAGTACATATATGTACATACATACGCACACTTTATTTTTTATTTTTTATTTTGGAATCCATACCAGCAATGGTAAGAGGACAGACATTACAGAGCACACTAAAAGCATCATTGAGTATACTGTGACCAGACCAACTGTTTGTAGAGAAATTTAAATCTATGAATATTTTTGCATTGTTTCAATTGTAAACTCAGACTGTTCCAGATTTTCACACCACATACAGACACACAAAAGCCTTTACGGGTTGTTCGAGTTCTGGGTAATTTGAATTCTCCAAAGCCTCTCACATTATAAACCTTTTCTCGAATTTCAAATCTAGTTTGTAAATTTGCCGGTAAAAGTTTAGTAAAAGCTTTATACAAAATTATGGATGTATTGTAATTAACCAGATCCTGGAATTTAAGTAACTTTGCCTGAAGAAAGAGTTTGTGAGTATGATCTAGATAACCAGCCTTGTGAATAATACGCAGTGCTCGTTTCTGCACTGTGACTAATGGATTAGTTGTATTTTTATATGTATTTCCCCACACTTCCACACAATATGTAAGATATGGAAGAACCAGGGTACAGTACAGAGTACGAAGTGCATCTTTATCAAGGAATTGTTTCACTTTGTTCAAAACTGCGAGGCTTCTGGAAATTTTGGTTTTTATGTGTCTGACGTGGGGTTTCCATGAAATTTTGTTATCAATTATAACTCCCAAAAATTTGTTTTCACTCACATTATCAATTGGTACACCTTCAATGATAATTGGTAATTCTATATTATATTTTAAATTACCAAAAAACATTGCTTTAGTTTTATTTATATTTAATGATAATTTATTTATGTCCATCCATTTTTTTATTAATTGTAGCTCCCTGTTTACGGTCATTACAAGATCAGTATAATCATCGCTACTGAAAAATATGTTGGTGTCATCTGCGAACAGTATGAGTTTAAGTACTTGAGAAACATCAAAAATATCATTTATGTATACATTGAAAAGTTTTGGTCCCAACACTGACCCTTGGGGAACACCACATGTAATACCAAGTTTCTCTGAATGGTAATGCCCTATGCTAACATATTGTTCCCGACCTGTTAGGTAACTTTTTATCCAGTTACCAGCTTTCCCTCGAATACCATATCTTTCCAATTTATCCAGTAAAATTGAGTGATTGATTGTGTCGAAGGCCTTTTTGAGGTCAACAAAAATACCAACTGCATATTTATTTTTATCCAGTGTATCAGTAATTTCTTCTACTGCCTCAATTATCGCCATTGAGGTGGTTCTTTGTGTTCTGAAACCATACTGACCAACATTTATTATTTGATGTTTTTCAAGGAATTTTTCTAATCTTGAATTAAAAAGTTTTTCTAGAATTTTTGAGAATTGAGGCAGTAGAGAAATAGGCCTATAATTGGTAAAACTGTGTTTGTCATTACTTTTATATAGTGGTATTACTTTCGCAATTTTCATTTTTTTTGGAAAACAACCGGACTGAAATGATAAATTACAGATATATGTTAAGGGACTAGCAATATTCAGAATAACCTGTTTAACTACAGACATATTTATGTCATGATAATCCATTGAAGACTTACTTTTACATTTTAATGTGATATTTATTACTTCTTGCTCATTTGTAGCTGAGAGGAACCGTGAAAAGGGATTTGATTTTATATTACTGATATTTTCATTTTTATGACACGGGATGTCTGCTGCTAGTTCGGGGCCAACATTTATGAAGAATTTATTGAACCCATCGACAATATTACTCATGTTGTGATTTTCACCATTTGCATCAGTAAAATATTCAGGATATGATGTTCCAGAAGATCCTTGTTTAATTAAGTTGTTTAACACATCCCAAGTTCCTTTTATATTGTTTTTATTTTCATATAATCTTCTTCTATAATAAAGTTGTTTGCTCGTTCTTATAATATCAGTCAATTTATTTCTATATGCTTTATATCTTTGTTCCACTTCTTTTGTTTTTACTTTGATAAACTGTTTATACAGATTGTTTTTCTTTTTGCAAGCATTAATAATTCCTTTTGTGAGCCAAGGACTTTTTATCTTTTTTTTCTTTGTCATGTGTTCGTTTACAGGACAATGTTTATTGTACCACATAGTAAAAATATCTAGAAAATTATCATAAGCCTTGTCCACATCTGACTCTTCATACACCGAACTCCAATCTTGTTGTGCTAAATCGAAATTGAAGGCATGAATTGCTTCTTCATTTATTGTTCGCTTTGCTATCATGATCTTGGTATCTATTTTTTTTAAATCACAGTCACACAAAGTAAAAACTGGTAAGTGGTCAGTTATATCACAGACAAGCAGACCACTATTAATTTGGAAATCCATGACATTAGTAAAAATGTTGTCAATAATAGTGGCGCTATGTGATGTTATTCTGCTTGGCTTTGTTATTGTTGGATATAGTGATAAGCTGTACATTGTGTCAGTAAAGTCATCAATGGCTTTTAACCTTGTTGGATTTAGCAAATCAATGTTAAAATCACCACAGATAAATAGTAATTTTTGGTTCACCGAAGCAACATTTTTTCTATCCATTCATTAAAAGTGTCAATACTTGAACTGGGTGTCCGATATATACAACTTATTATAACATTTCTCTTTTTTTCATTCATAATCTCAATAGTCAAACATTCCAAAATTCCATCAATAGCCATAGACATAGTTGTTACAACATTATATTTTATAGAGTTATGAACATATATAGCAACCCCGCCGCCCGCCTTATTTAATCTATTCATGTATTTTAAATCATATCCATTCAAACAAAAATCTATTCCTTTATCGACATTGAACCAAGTTTCAGTGATGGCTATAACACTAAAGGGGCGAGAAAATTGTTGCAAATAGTCCTTAATGAAATCAAAATTAGAGTACATACTTCTGCTGTTAAAGTGAATTAATGAGAGCTTCCCGTCTAGGTTAATTTCTTTTTCATATTGTTCCTGAGTGAAATAATTACAATTTTTAACAAAAGAAGAGAGAAAGTTACTTTCAGAATCTATTTCTGGATCTATTATATTATGCTCCTTATATTCACAATCTAGATCAATTACTTTCTGTTGAAGAACTAATTTCAACGTGTCCATGTCATTTCCTGGTGTAATTGATACATTGGTGTCAGTTATACTTGTCCAGATCCTCCATGTTCCTCACTATCAGTACTTTTGCCTCTTCTGGTGTCCCGTTTAGCTTAATGAAAATCTTACAGTTTGTTACCCATGTATGTTGTATTTTACCGTTCTTCTTCAGTTGCCTTGCCTTCCTCGCGATGTCTGCGTTTTTTCGTGTCAGATGCTCATTAATGAAAACGTCCGTGCCTTTCAGTTTGCGTCCTTGTTTCAGCAGTGCGACCTTGTTCTTCCGATTGACAAATCTCATAATGATGGCCGGCAGTCTGTCACTCCTCCTGGGCAGTGAGTGACATGCTTCTATGTGCTCCAGGTCCATCTCTATCCCCTTGCTTTGGAGGAAGGACGCCACCTGTTGCTCTACCGAGCGGGTCTCCTCGTCGCTGGGCTCCCCGACGTTCCCGGCCACCGCGCGCGCGTACGAGCGCGGCTTGATTTTAATACCGCTGATGACCACGTCGTTCGTACGGGTGTACTGCTCCAGCTCATCCACCCGCCGCTCGAGATCCATGATCCGTCTGTCCTTCTCGGCATTTTGGAGGCGTAGCTGTTTTACCTCCTCCAGAAGCCCCAGAAGCAGCTCCTGCTGTGCCCTGACTGCGGCCACGTCTCCGCACAGCGCTCCGAGGGAGGTTTTAATGTCCTCAACCTCCTCTGGTGTTGGGCCTTTCTTGGGTGGCATACTGAAGCGAGAGCACGAGGCGGCCACCACGAGGGACCCGGAAGCGGGTCCCTCGTGGTGGTTCGCACATTCCTACTCAGGACCCTGATAATCATATTTTAGGCTGCTTTCACCTGCTGCTGCTGTCAGCCTCTCTGCAACCCACCTCCACTCCAGCTGTCTCATTTCATATCTATTCTTCATGATGTTCTCCCCAACGGACGTCAAGGTGTCAGGGTCCTGGGTCTCCTGACCCAGCATGTTTAGTTCTTTGTGATGTTTGTATTATCGTACTTGTGTGAGTTATTCTATGGTTTCTAGTTTCGATCCCCTGCCCTTCATGTGTCTCTGTGTCCCCTCTGTTCTGTCTGCATGTTTGAGTTTCCCTCTGTGGCTTTCGGTTCTTAGAGTCCTCTGCATTATGGTTTATGTCTCTGTGTTTCTTAGTTGCTGTCTCCACCGTGTCAAGTTCGCGTCTCTGTGTCATACTTCCTGTTTTACTTTGAAGGTCCGTGTCTTATGTGAATGTGTCCTGCTTTGCTTGTCTCGTCAGTCCTGATTTCTCCCAGCTGTGCCCTCCTTCTGTGTCTCATTCCCCTCGTTACTTCCCAGTGTATTTAAACCCTGTGTTTCTCTGAGTCAGTGTCGCGTCGTCCCTCATGCTGTGTGGATCTCCCTGTGTCTCTCTGTGGGTTTAGTTTACTTTTGTATGACTTTTTCCTGCCAGCAAATAAAGCCGAGTTCTTCGTGTTTAAACCTCGTGCCTGAGTGCCTGCATTTTGGGTCCAACTCCTTCCTGCCGCACAGCGACTCATGACACAAGGAGGTCCCAGAACACAGCGGTACCACTAAGTTTACCTCTCTGAGGTCAAACAGCTCATCCTACCCCGATCGCCCCAATCACCCCGATCGCCCTGATCCTACCCCGATAACCCTGATCCTACCCCGATCGCCCTGGCCCTACCCCGATCGCCCCAATCCTACCCCGATCCTACCCCAGTCGCCCCGATCACCCTGATTGCCCTGATCCTACCCCGATCGCCCTGATCCTACCCCGATCCTACCCCGATCGCCCTGATCCTACCCCGATCGCCCTGATCCTACCCCGATCGCCCCGATCCTACTCAGATCCTACCCCGATCGCCCCGATCCTACCCCGATCCTACCCCGATCGCCCCGATCCTACCCCGGTCGCCCCGATCCTACCCCGGTCGCCCCGATCGCCCTGATCCTACCCCGATAACCCTGATCCTACCCCGATCGTCCTGATCCTACCCCGATCCTACCCCGATCGTCCTGATCCTACCCCGATCCTACCCCGATCGTCCTGATCCTACCCCGATCCTACCCCGATCGCCCTGATCCTACCCCGATCGCCCCGATCCTACCCCGATCGCCCCGATCCTACTCCGATCCTACCCCGATCGCCCTGATCCTACCCCGATCGCCCCGATCCTACTCCGATCCTACCCCGATCGTCCTGATCCTACCCCGATCGCCCCGATCCTACCCCGATCGCCCCGATCCTACCCCAATCGCCCCAATCGCCCCGATCGCCCCAATCGCCCTGATCCTACCCCGATCACCCTGATCCTACCCTGATCCTACCCCGATCGCCCCGATCCTACCCCGATCGCCCTGACCCTACCCCGATCGCCCCAATCCTACCCCGATCACCCCGATCGCCCCAATCCTACCCCGATCGCCCCGATCCTACCCCGATCGCACCCCGATCGCCCCGATCCTACCCCGATCGCCCCGATCACCCCGATCCTACCCCGATCGCCCCAATCCTACCCTGTGAATCACAGGATGGAGTTTTTGTTCTCCTTAATATTGTTGTATAAAATCTCGTCAGAGGACAGAAAATAATAATCGTGATTTACTTCTGTGACATCACGTTACACATGTTCAGTTGTCTTACCTGGTAGTTACCATGACCACATGTACGTAATCCAGGAAGATGTAGCGGCTGAACTCAAACTCCACATTGAAAGTTACCTGGACAGGAAAGGAGCAGGTGCAAATTCATCCTCTCAGGATCAAAAGCATTTAATCGTCTCCTTCTCCTGGCCTAACATCCTTAATTAGAACATTTTAGTCAGAACGTTAAATATCTGCTCCATCACATCATCGTGTGAAGCTTCTTTGTTTTCTGTTTTTTATTTATTTTATTTTCCACTGCAGCCTGTCGTCGTCTGCGGCTGAACCCGTTTTCCCTCCGGCTGTGTTCTCCCCCCAACCAGCAGCCGGAGCCTTTTTAACAGGAAGCTGGAAATAATCTCCAGCACAGTCTTATTCACACAGCAGCCCTGAGGGGCCTCACAGTGAGGGGTGGGGATCACGGTCATGTTTACAGGGACACTCGTTAAGGTAATGAAGGATTTTAGTCAGCAGCTATCATTGGCAGCATATTTCTGCCCAGTTTAATCACTGTTATTAGTCTGGCTGTATAACAGCGGTATGATGAGCTAATAACCTGTTTATCTGTGATGTTCAAACCTGTCCACATATTTAGGAGGAAGAAGAAGCTCCATCACCCTAAACAAAGGGCTGTTGTATCAGGGCAACAATAATAACCAATGAGGAAACTGCAGGTGGTCGATCCTTTTTTCATCCCAAAATCATAATTTGAATGAAAATAGCTCTGCCCTACCTGAGACAGCGACTTCATGAATGGCGCGCTGATGTTGCAGATCCTCTGGGTTGCCAGTCTGTCCTCAGAGGAGCACTCAATCTGGATATCTGATTGGTCCTGAGGGAAGAGGCGGCATAACATGAATCCAGCATGCACTTTGACCTTTTTAGGATGAGAAAAGAAAGTTTGAGTACCTTCACTAAGAGGCTGGAGAAGATCAGGTTGGAGGAGGTGGAGATGTGGATGGCAGCTCCGTATGCGTTCTCTCCCTGGTTCTCCAGTCGGGCGAACACCACCATCCTCCTTCGCTCGGACTCCACGACAAACGGCTGCCTCTCAGGCGCCCCCTGGTGGCTGCAGATGGAGCTGGCAGCCCGTCGGTTTGACCTGCAGAACTGCCTACAGGTGAAGCAAAGAAATAATTACCAGTCTCTTAATAATTTACACGGATAGACGTGAGGGATTAGTTTAGTGGAGACCGGGTTACTCACTGAGCACTCATCAGGTCCGTGTGACTATGGAGGATGAGGTCAGGAACGCAGGTGTCTTCCTGCTCACATCCGTTCCAGAAGTGAATCTACAGGGGAAAAAAGATGATTAACGCATTTATCCATTTGTTGCAGGACATAAACACTGAAGGGAGAATTCTGAGATACTTCCAGTACAGACGACAGGCTTACAAAAGTATTCGGCCCCCTTGAACTTTCCCACATTTTGTCACATTACAGCCACAAACATGAATCAGTTTTATTGGAATTCCAGGTGAAAGACCAACACAAAGTGGTGCACACGTGAGAAGTGGAACGAAAATCATACATGATTGCAAACATTTTTTACAAATAAATAACTGCAAAGTGGGGTGTGCGTAATTATTCAGCCCCCTGAGTCAATACTTTGTAGAACCAGCTTTTGCTGCAGTTCCAGCTGCCAGTCTTTTAGGGTCTGTCTCTACCAGCTTTGCACATCTACAGACTGAAATCTTTGCCCATTCTTCTTTGCAAAACAGCTCCAGCTCAGTCAGATTAGACGGACAGCGTTTGTGAACAGCAGTTTTCAGATCTTGCCACAGATTCTGGATTGGATTTAGACACCAGACAGGTCAGGGATAAAGTTATTGAATAATTACGCATACTTTTGCAAGGCTGAATACTTTTGCAAGCTACCGTATGTATGTGTGTGTGTGTGTATATATATATATATATATATATATATATATATATATATATATATATATATATATATATATATATATATATATATATATATATATATATATATATTAGGGGTGCAACGATATTCGTATCGATATTGAACCGTTCGATACAGTGCTTTCGGTTCGGTACGCATATGTATCGAACAATACAACATTTTTAATTTATTTTATCAACTTTCCTTCTGACGATGCTGTCTGTGTTGAGCGCTCAGTGGATCTGCGTTCGACTACTCCGCCTAGGCTGCACTGTCGAGCGCAGATCCACTGAGTGCTCAACACAGACAGCATCGTCAGAAGGAAGAGCGCAGGGCAAGCTAGCAAGACAGAAGTTAAGCTCTCCTTGCAACATGGACCTCCCCCACTCTCATTCAGATCTGGCGTTTGGAATTATTTTGGTTTTCATGTGACGTATGACCCTGAAGGTAAGCGAGTCATGGACTAAAGTAAAACAGTATGTTGGATGTGCCATGCAATGCTCAATTACATGGGTGGGAACTAGTGTGTTAGCGCAGTTAGCTCGTTAACGTGTTGGCTGTCTAGCCCCATGCACGGGGCGATCGGCGGTAGCTCGTTAACGGAGATTTGCCGTGTTGTGGCGTTAAGGTCATTTCAACGAGATTAACCTGAAAGCACTAGTGGGAACACAACGAATATGACTGCACATTTACGCCGACATCATCCTAGTGCAAAGACAAAAACAACAAGCATGCTACTAACTTTAGCCGAGTCATTTAGACAGCTGTTAGCACAGGATTCTCCTTATGCTGCTGAGAATATAGCCCAGAAGAAGCGGATAGTATAGCTTTTATTTTGGAAAGAGACATTTCTCTGTAATAAACTCTCTTTTCCAAAGATGAGTGATTCCTCAATCAGATACAGGGCTCGCAAAATCGCTAGCCCGACGTCCTGGAGCTAGCGATTTTTTCAGTCGGGCTACCAAAATCTATCTCTTCCCTGCCCGTCGGGCTATTGTAGGAAAAATATATGTCAATGCTTTTGCATTCTTTCAGAAATGTAGCTGGGTAATTATGTCATTGGCATCGATGAGCCACTGTCAATATGTGACATATTGAAATCGCGTTTGAATTTGCGCTTGTTTTTTTGCTTTCACTTTGCAATCGTGCGAACTGTGTATAGAGAGCGACAGCACTGATCTGTGAGTGATGATAATTTGTGCACCAATTCCTCTGACATCGTCTTATTAATCGTTAGCTTACTATGCAAACATGACAAGTGAAATCTCCCGCAGCTTAAACATGTGAGAGGTTGATCGCGCAGAGAATCGCTGAGCTTATGTGAGTGAGTGTAAAAGCAGCAGGATATATATTTTAGTTCTGCTGAGCCAAATAAGACAGGTCAGGGTGAAGAAGTGACAGCCAAAGAAAAGCTTACCACAAAACGGAGAAGTTATGACAAATCAGACTATAAGGCAAAAAGAAAGTGCAGCTTTATGGTTTCATGGACAAAAGAATTTCTGTGGCTGCAATATGACGAGCTAAATAACCAGGGCTGCACATAAGTGGTCCGCAGGTGCGCATTCGCTGTCAAAATAAAAAAAACACGCACAAGGGTTAGGGTTAAATTTAAAAACTGTACTTTTGAGTTAAAATATATATTTATAATTTTAATAAATGACAAATTAAAAAGGCATGAACATTTTTTTTGTATCGGAAAAATATCGAACCGTGACACCAAAGTATCAAACCGAACCGAACCGTGAATTTTGTGTATCGTTGCACCCCTAATATATATATATATAGCAATTCTAAGTGTACCCCGCCCTCCAGGGAAGAGCCTGATTAGTTGCCCAACGTCCCTGAACTGGCTCCTCTTGACATAAAGTTGGAGCCAACTTCGAGCTCCGTCAGGATGTCTGAACTCTTCACCTTTCAGAGGAAACTCAGAGGAGCTGACCTCATACTTCAGGCTGTTACCCAGATCGTGACCACAAGGGCGGGTTTAAGATTGACCAGTAAATCCAAAGCTTTCAGATTATCATCTTCCCATCAGAAAATACATCTCAGAGAAGCTGACTCTGGTCTGCTCTGAACAACAACTTCTTTCTTACCTTTTTTCACTTTATAAAAAGTGTCCTGTGCAAAAAAAATTTCTCTGCTCTGAAGCTAATCAGGCAGTTCAAACCCGTGTTCGAAGCTCTCACCTCGGTTCTTTGGGTGCTCTGCCAGTCCGGGTCCAACACCGGCCCCTCATCTGGGTTCTGCAATCCTGTCTCCAGGACGACAACTATGGGACGCCCGTAATCTGTCGTCTCCTGTTTGTCGTATTACATTTTCGTGTTTAAGGACTCACACATAATGGGAATCATTTGACCGTGATTGTGCCCGGGCTGTTTCTGACCTGGACGGAGAAGCCAAGGCGTTTGCATATCTGACTTCCTGTCTGGAGAAACAAACTTCGGGGCTGCTGTCGATCCGATTCGTCCAGCACTGCCCGGGGAGGGAAACGCCTCTCATCCAACAGCAGACTGTACCAGACCGCTGAAGAGGAGGAGGAGAAGGAAAATGTGAGCTGAAACAGAGGCTTAATGTGGCACAATGAGACTGTAAATACAAGCAGACTTTTACAGGTCCTTCAGAGGATATGAAAGGAAGTGATGTCATCTTTTGTAGTCGTTAGTCCGAACTGCTCCACTTATGCTTCCAAAAATGTTTTGGAATAAATTAGAAACAAGTCCACCGACTATTGTTTCACAACATAATCAAGTACCAGCTTTACAGCTTCCTGTAAAGAGGGAACTGTACACTGTAATATTCATTCAGCAGTCGCCTCAAAGGTACTTTATATGAAAGTAAAGAACCTACAGTGTTAGGGAGAAAACCACAACAGTCAGATGCTTATCAATGGTCACCACTTAGCAACACTGGGGAGGGAGAACTCAAGATTAGGGAGGGGCAGAAGAGAACACATAGTGACCATGAAAAATAAAAGAAATTGTGTAATATAAACACATTGGGAGGGACAAGAGGGGGTCACCTGGTCCAGCCCTAACTATATGCTTTAGCAAAAAGGAAAGTTTGAAGCCTAATCTTGAAAGTAGAGATAGTGTCTGTCTCCTGAATCCAAACTGGAAGCTGGTTCCACAGAAGAGGGGCCTGAAAACTGAAGGCTCTGCCTCCCATTCTACTTTTAAATACTCTAGGAACAACAAGTAGGCCTGCAGAGCGAGAGCGAAGTGCTCTGATAGGGTGATATGGTACTACAAGGTCATTAAGATAAGATGGGGCCTGATTATTTAAGACCTTGTATGTGAGGAGCAGGATTTTGAATCCTGGATTTAACAGGAAGCCAAAACAGGAGAAATCTGCTCTCTTTCTAGTCCCTGTCAGGACTCTTGCTGCAGCATTTTGGATTAGCTGAAGGCTTTTCAGCGAGTTTTTTGGACTTCCTGATAATAATGAATTACAGTCGTCCAGCCTGGAAGTAATAAATGCATGAACTAGTTTTTCAGCGTCACTCTGAGACAGGATATTTCCAACTTTAGAGATGTTGCACAAATGGAAGAACGCAGTCTTACATATTTGTTTAATATGTGCGTTGAAGGACATGTCCTGGTCAAAAATGACTCCAAGGTTCCTCACAGTGTTACTGGAGGCCAAGGTAATGCCATCCAGAGTAAGAATCTGGATCCTGCAAACTAGCAGGTAGCTGCCTCTCCCTGATCCTGGGTCTGATTCAGGTTCTTCATTAAGTCATCAAAACAATACCTGTGAAGGTTGAACTCGGATGTGGTTGTATTACTGAAGTTTCAGTGCTGTGCTGATGTTTGTTTTTATGTCCGGGACTCGTCGTGCTTTCAGGCTAAACTAAAGCAGATCCTAATAAATAAATATGTTGACAATGCAGCTGGTGTCAGTCCGTTATCTGGACCTTCGTGAGCTTTCACAAACACGTTGCCGGTGTGTGTTCTTCATCTCCGTGTGCAGCTAATGTCTGAAACGGCATGCAGCCAAACTGTTCTTCAGTCTGAGAGCCTTTAGAAACTTTCATAATAGCAACGCACGCGTAAAATACAGCAACTACTTCTTAGTGCTTGATCTACAGTAATGAAGTGACGCATTTCCTGCGTCCTTATTAGTTGCTGGATGCAGCAGCCTACAGTGTAACTGCAGAGCTCGTGTTCATCTGTTTAACAACTGAGTTTGATTTATGAGAGCACGGAGAGCCGAGGTAAGCTGCTGCTCAGCTGGTGTCAGAAACGCCACGTCCACACTGACAAAAACGGGTCGATATTTGGTCCAATCAAACAGAGGTTCAGCCTGTGGCTCAGATCTTCGATCTGTTGAGCCACGCTCGTGTTCGTGTTTCTGTAAACGTCCAATCCAGGCTGGACGCTTAGGGAGGCGGGTGGGCAATAAGGAGCTCGAGGAGAGGGAGACGTGAAGAAGGTCTGAGGTGACGGAGAGAGAAGCAGCGACACAGTTAAACAGCTGGCTGGCGTTAGCATGTTAGGGAGGTTTCCATGCAGCCGGCCCAAACATCTGGAGCTGGTTACACAGAGACACGACAACAGCGCGGGCCTCTGCGACCACGACAAGCTTCCCTCCACACAGACAGAAAACAGCTGCGTCCACTCAGCTGCAACACTGCACAGCTGTTAGCAGAAGAAGAAGAATTCATATTTCTCTTCTTTTGAATGACACGTAAACTCGGCCGGTTCAGAGAGAGACTGGATGAGCTATTCCAGGATGATCTCATACTGTGACATCACAACAGCAGATTAGCTGCTACCTTTTTCCTTCGGACACAAATTTGGCTTTTGTTAGCGGCCGACCTCATTTCCAGGAAAGTGTGAATGCTGCCAGATGTAACAGAAGGAAGCGATTTGTAACTCATAACAAACACTAAAGACAGAATCACGCCAACCTCCCGTTCAAAGTCATCTTCTCCTTCACCCCTGGACCTCGTCCAGCTTTGCTGCTAGGCTCAGGTCTCTAGGCACAAGTCCTAGGATGTACATTTTCCTCTCAGATGGGTGCTGCATCTCCTCTGGGCCAGGTTCCAGAGATAAGATGATGCACCATAGTTACCTCCGGTGAGGGAACTAGTGGTGTCGAGGTGTAGAGCGGGGTCATGTCAACAATCCATTAAACTTTGACTTCCATCCACCGAGATCTTCAAGGTCGCCTTCATGATTTGTCAGTGGAAAGTTAACAAAAATCCTCAGAACTTAGAAACTATAATCATTACAACTGTGCTGTGTGTTGTCAACATATAGAAAGTACCACTGCATTTGAAATATGTCACATTTGACCTCTGACCTCTCCTTCAATCAGAGGTGTCAAAGTGATAATAATGTTTCTGGATCTTTGAACTCTATGTGTGGATCCAGTTTTTTGATTTGATTCAAAAGCTCATTTGAGATTGATTTAAATGTCATTTCTGAGGAAAACGTGCCTGAACCTGAGGCAGGACCTTTCAGTGTGGTGATCAGATCCCACGCAGGTGAATAAGCAGACATGTTTGTGTACTCCTACCAACATCTTTCCTGGTCTTCGTCCTGGTCTTTGTCCTGAAGTCCAGACTCAGACAGACGATCACGGACATGCAGGTGACCTCCTTCCCTCCTCGCTGGCAGTCCTTGTTAAAGATGTTGACCTTCTCGGGTTCAAAGGTTAGTTTAGCCTGAATCTGCACCACACCACGTGACCTGCAGGGATGAAGCATTCTTATTATGAGTGTTTGTGTGTATTGGAGTTCCAAACTGTGGAGAGTCAGGTCCCGCATAACTCGGTTTTACTGGATGTACTTAAACTAGGGTTTGGTTTCACAAAGACTCCTCAGTGAGTGCAATGCGCTCCAATCTGATAGGAAGAGTCTATCTGTCTATAGTTTCCTATGGACCACATTGATCCCTCATAGGTGGTGGTGACTCATCGTGAGTCTGGTTGCTGTAACTGCAACAACCTCATACAGGCTCAATCTGAGGGCCTGAGTTTTTCAGAAGGAAAAAACACCTATTGGGAGGTGACTTGTCAAACACAAGTTAGCCACGCCCTAAATTATCCCCTGCTTTCTGACCCTTGTTTACTGAACAGACATCATGTTGTGTTGAAGATGCTTTGAACACAGTCATTAAAGCTTAAACTCATCACAAGTGTTTAGGTCAGTATTTAAGTGAGCTGGAGGCTCATTTTCTCATAAACTGCTACAGCCAGACTTCAGAGGAGTCGCCCCCTGCTGGCCTTTAGAAAGAACGCCGATTTGATTCGTTTTTCCAGCCTTACAGGGTCAAATCATCTGTCAGTTTATGAATGAGGCTCTGACCAGACAATGACAGCAGCTCCCAGCGCTCCCACTGCGAGGTCGACAAGTCCGTCTGCATTGATGTCCAAGACGCCATGAAGGCTTTGGCCAAAATACTGAAGACCTGCAGAAAAACCAGCCGCAGACAGACGCTGGAGAAGCAAAGCGAGAGAAGATTAAAACTCTCTGGGTTCTCTGATGCTGCATTATCTCTTCCAGCTAAGGTCCCTTAGCATCTGGACTGGTTACCTGTCTGTACTGAAGCTGGATGGTTTTGTCTTTGCCATGGAAGACGTAGACTGCCCCCTGGTGGTCATCCTCCAGTGGTGCTCCCACAACAAGCTCTTTGAACCCGTCTCCATTCATGTCAGGTACCTGAGCCAACGCTGAGCCCAGACGGGAGTTTTGGGAGTGGTCAGACACTTCCAGCACCCCCTGCAGGACAAACGACGTCTGGACAGAAACAAAACATTCTTTGGTTCAGGTTTTGTTCTTTTTTAATCAAGGTTTCATTTAAAAAAGTAATTTCAATCCAGTCGTGGACAGATTACTGAACAGGCCTAACAGCACACAGATGGGGCATGAACAAGGCTTTGTTTGAAGTCATAGTTCACATTTGGCCAAAGGAGCTTGCAAAGAAAAGCGTCTGGACTTCTTTAAGTTGCTTGAAGACGTTTCACCTCTCATCCGAGAAGCTTCTTCAGTTCTAAGGTCAAATGGTGGAGAGTCCCAGATATAAACCTAGTGGGAGTTTCCCCCCACAGAGGGACAAAAGGACCCCCTGATGATCCTCTAATCGCCTGAGCCAAGGTGTGAAACTGGGTGTGGGTCCCAATCAGCCAGAGTTTCGGGTGAGCTCATTATGAAACCTGGCCCCACCTTATCATGCGAATTCCTGAGGTCAGATGGCCCAGGATGTGAGTGGGCGTTAAGGCGTCTGGGAAGGGATCTCAAAACTGGATTATAGATGGCAGAGAGTTGGTGTCGTAAACCCCGCCTCTTTTCAAAGATGGTCGCTCACAGTGGACATAGATGCTTCTTTCACTCCTCTTTCAAACCATCTGTCCTCTCTGTCCAACATGTGAACATTGGCATCCTCGAAAGAGTGACCTTTATCCTTAAGATGCAGATGGACTGCTGAGTCTTGTCCTGTGGAGGTGGCTCTTCTGTGTTGTGCCATGCGCTTGTGAAGTGGCTGTTTGGTCTCTCCAATGTAGAGGTCCCACTCCCACTAGGTTTATATCTGGGACTCTCCACCATTTGACCTTAGAACTGAAGAAGCTTCTCGGATGAGAGGTGAAACGTCTACAAGTAACTTAAAGAAGTCCAGACGCTTTTCTTTGCAAGCTCCTTTGACTACGATGACCTGGATGACTGAGAACCTTCACAGACATAGTTCACATTAGGTGATGGAAGGTCAGTCACACAAACAATCACAAAGCGACAGATAATTCTGCAACTCTTTTTCACCGTTTTAAAACAAGTGAAAAACATTCAAAACGACACAGAAACCAATCAGGAGAGAGAAACTCAAAATAATCACGAAAACCAGCAAACTGACCACTAGTTGAACCTCTGTGGCTCTCAGTCATCCAGGTCATGCTAGTTTTAAGAGCTTGAAAAAGAAGACAGCTGGACACCTTTAGGTTTGAGCCTAAAGAAGTCTGCCTGCCTTCTTTTTTGAGAGCCTGAAGAGATAAAACTAGATAAAGCTGTCAGTGGGGGTTGAGGTACTTTTACCAATCTGTGCACAGGACCTTTTGTCTCATAATTTGTCCATGACTCTTGTGTGGGGTTATCATCTTGTGACAACTTCTTCTGCTATAATGACAGTTACAGAGAAATTGGTTGCTCCTTTGTAGCAGTACGTGGTTTTTATACCTGCGGTGTAACAGAGTAGATGTAAACCTTGCCTCTCTCCCAGCCATGGCTGTAGTACATGGGTGCTGCCACCAGGAGGACATCAGTCTGTCCGTCACTGTCAATGTCCATCGATAGCAACTCACTGCCAAAGTATGACCCAATCTAGACAAAAACACAAATAAACCATAGAAACTAAACAAGATATTACACCAAGGAAGAGATACCTGAATGTCCACCAGGTTTGATTCATTCAAATATGGTCACAGTGGATTAAAACACACCTGCTCTCCCAGCAGTGCATGCCAGATGGTCAGGTCTCCACTGTTCTTCAGGGTGAATATGATCACCTTTCCAGTGTGGTTGAATCTTGGAGCTCCAGCTACATAAAGCTGAGAGCCGCGGGATGAAATGAGTGAACCCACCGAGTAGCCTGAAAGAAGATGAAAAACTGATTCGTTTGACTTGCACACATTGACCGTTCCATTTTGTTAGAACTATTTCCTCGGATTCTTCCAAGGTAAGAAAGCTTAAAGTAGACCGACTCTGCATTTTCTTATTTCCTGTCATATGTTTCCTGTTCCAAAGGGGGATGTTCCCATTAAACCTGACTAAAGTTTCTAGTAATGTGACCAGAATGGGCCAAACACACACTTTAGACTGCTCTAAACAGTCAGTTTATCATGTTTTATTTCTACTACTGAATCTGTATGACATCATAGAGGGCATAGCCTTAGAGTGATCTCATGTATCGCAGCTATACAACCCCTGTGCTCACCATTCCTTCTGAAGACCCACAGACTACAGGCTGGTATATCACATATCATGTTGTACACTTTATATCAATATTACCCAGATAGGCTGCATGGTTCTTCAGCTCCTCTGGAAACTCATCCTGGTAGGATGATTTCGGTGGAACAACTTTCCCGTGTTTGCTTTCTTTCAGCACGGCACCATTCCAGTCATAGGCGCCCACCGCTCCGAGAAGAACACCATCCTAAAGGAAAACATGGATTTAAAGGGAAGGCACTACCACCCACTATGTTTGAGGACTCCCAGAGGCGACCCTAGAAACTCTAGGTACCCACTCTAACCCTGACTGTATGTCCAGATATTAAAGTTGTTACTGAGTCATCGGACAGCATTGAATGACCAAACCTTTGGGAAAAGCACAGAGTCCCATCTGGGAGGTCTGAGTTGGCCCTGACTGATTTTGGCACTGCACTTCCCCATTAAAGGCCCTTTAGTCACTCGTGACCAGAGATGGGCAGTAACGCGTAATCCGATTACTTTTTTCAAGTAACGAGTAAAGTAAGGGATTACTATTGCAAAAACGGTAATTAGATTACCGTTACTTTCCCGTAGGAACGCTGCATTACTGCGTTACTAAAACCGTGATTTTTTGCGAGAATGTCTCACGACAGTGACGTAAGCGAGTGCGACGTTCGTGACAACAGCTGTGTGCAGATCAACAATGGATCATATATCGAGTGCAGAGAGAGTATGAGCGTGCAGCGTTTAAAGCGTGGAAGTACTGACCTTACTTTGAGTTTGATTCCATAAAAAGTGACAAAAACATTAGTGTCCGCTGTGCGTGGGAAGAAAACTTCTTTTTACAGCAAAAAAAACCCCTAAACTTCCAACAAGCACCGAGTAGCTACGACGTAATGGGAAACTCACAGAGAAACTGGATTCTTCCACTGACCGCGGCACACCTGCACCAGGGTAAACCTCCGCCTACCCAACTCCTGCTTTACAGGTGAAAATAGAGCAACAGGACCGCTGAGTCTTTGACTTTATTTATTTTCTGCTGTGTTTTACTTGCATCTATTTGAAAGACTGAGTGTAAACACAAAAAATATTTTATTTTATGTGCTGGAATGTGCAGAAAATAGGTTTAACTGTTAAACTAATTTCTTCCAGTCAGAGAATGTTGCAGATAATTAAATTTTTGCTTGATGCATAAAGTTAAAAGATTAAAACTAATAAAACAAATTTAAAAAGAGACTTTTCCATTTGATTACATTTTGTATGATGGATTATGCAGAAAAAGTAGAATTGGGCTGAAAGATCTATCGCTCTATCACCTCTTCAGGTTGTAAATCGTGTTTTTAAAAAGTAACTAAGTAACTAAGTAATTAATTACTTTTGAAAATAAGTAATCAGTAAAGTAACAGGATTACCTTTTTGGGGAAGTAATCAGTAATTAGTTACTGATTACTTTTTTCAAGTAACTTGACCAACACTGCTCGTGACTCCTGTACTGTACTTGAGTACTTTTGATAGGACAGTAACATCATCAGGTGGCTGGTGAAACGCCTGGGTTAGTTAGGTTGTATTTTAGACACGTTAAACAACTGTTATTTGAAAAGAAAACTCTGGGAAATGTCGGTTTCTAAATGAAACCTTGCAGTTTTATATGATTTCCATCTTGAGAAGAACTGGATAGAAAGACCATATAAGGGCGTGTATGAGGACGTAGGCCCTAAACAGTTCACAAGTGACAAGATGTTACACAGGGAAACTTATTGAGCTCTGAGCTGCAAACCTGAAGACCCCACGATGAAAAAACCTGCTGGCAATGTTGGAACTGAAATGGTTTCTGAATTGTCCTTAAACTCAGTTGAACTGTCTCAACACACGTGTGAGCAGCCAGGCCGTCGTAAAGTCCAGATATGAACGTTTTTAAATCTTTGAGTCATCGTCTCTCCGGGACAGAAAGTCGAGGACGGCAGTGAGTGACCAAATTTTTGGCGGTGCCAGCGCCACAAAGTGTCCCGCCTGCAGGACCTGAGCTGCTGAGCCCTGCATGAGTAAACCTGCAGGAAGGAGCTGAGGATGGTTTTCCTGCAGGCAGAGATGATGCTATGATGCCTGTTTTCCTCATCAGTCTACCTCATTTTACCTTTTTAATCCCAAAACTTAAGAGCAGAAACACTTTGCATATTTGTCTGTGTGCAGTCAGTGTGTGTGTGTGTGTGTGTGTGTGTGTGTGTGTGTGTGTGTGTGTGTGTGTGTGTGTGTGTGTGTGTGTGTGTGTGTGTGCAGATTTGCATCTATTCTCCAATGAGTTCGTGCCTGCAGCTTTACGTTCAGGAAAACCATCTGTTCTCTGTTACACACACACAGTTTCCACCTCACATTTTCACTCCCTGACGCTGGGATACGATTTTCCCTGGATGAGAAACAACAGAAATATTTCTCGAAGCTTCTCATCCTGCAGCTTTAGATATTTGTCAGGACCAGAACCAGGCTGGTGATGGATGTTCGAGGACGATACCGATACCAGCATTTAAGTTTCTGTTGGCAAAACCGCCGCTCTGCTCCTGTCTTCTTTCTGGGTTCAGCTTTAGTGAAGAAAACTTGAGGAAATTGAATAATTGATACTTTGCCAAGTCCCTTTTTATGCAGAAAAAGTAGATGAAGATGTTTTTCAGCAGTAATTTAATGGAAGTTATTATTTTTTCTGTCCAGAGTGGACAGATCTTTGAAATCTAATCCTAAAATGGAAAATCCACAGATCTTCTTTTCCATTTTACTTCACAAATTCTTGTATCGCTTTATCCAAGTTAAACTTCTATCACTTAAAAAGTAATACTTGTCCTTTGATTTTCTCAGTCAATAAAAACCATGTGCCGTCCAAATATCCCATCACTAAGTCGTGTGTTACTTCGTATTTCTACTGTTAGCATTTGTTTGATGATCTGAAACACATCAGTGTGACAAATATGTACCTGCACCTGTTTCTGCACTCAGTGCTCTGCGTGTTGAATGTAACAGAGTGGGTCAACAGGAAAACCATTTTCCTATCATAGACAGATTTGTGGAAGCTTTTGAAAGCGCTTCATTTATCACACATCACTACCACTGTGTAAGAATGCAGCTGTGAGTCACTCACTTTGACTAAATGTGAGGAGAAACCGGCCTGAGCCATCTGCAGACCGAACCCTCGACCCTGACTGCTGGTTCCTGCAAACCGGACAAACAACAAAGACGACTTAACTTTTCCCTCCAGACCCTCCAGTCCTCCTGTTACACTTTAATGAATATCATTAGATAATACTTTTCAGAGTTAATTGTGAAATGCTCGTTAGTACGATGGATTCCGCTTTTCTGTAAATACTACAGTTTAACAGGATAAATGTTAGCTGACCTTCCAGAGAGAAAATCCTCTCTCCCAGGGCGTCCACAATGTCCTTCAGCGCAGATTCATCTGTCACGTTGAAGAAGTGCATCTCATCAGGGTCACTGGCAATAAACTTGATTTCCTTTAGAAAGGCTTCGGGGTTGATTCCCCGGCGGTTGTAATAACCCAGAACCTGCAGGAGATGCAGAGGAAACAGGATGTTAGTCAGCGCTTCGTAAGTCCAGAAACAACCAATAGAAACAGAGTTCGATGGGTGGGGGTGGGGGGTCTGGGGCTAAGACTCACAGCGATGGCATACATGGTGATGTTGTCTCTCTCGCTGTCTGTGACGGCCTGCACCAGGTGAGGACTGTCATGTGATTCACCGTCTGTAATCACAATCATCACCTTCTGAGCTCCCGGCCGGCTGCCGCGCTGGAACGCCTCGGATCTGCACAGGAACATCGGATGAAGTTCAGAAGATTCAAAGCTCTGAACGCTTGTTCTGGCTAATCTTAGCTAGCTGCTTCATGTACCTGCTGGTGTAGCTTGGTTGCTAACATTATCTCTATCTAAGTCCTCTGTGAAGGCACTTTGTTAGTTTTCATCCAGAGCTTGCTTTGGACTTTTCTTGGTAGTCGTCTCAGAGAGACTCAAACATCTTTTGGAAATCCTTGGCCTTTAGCTACGAGGCCAAGAAAAAGAAACAGGAGCTACGGCCTCCAGGAGCTGATGGGGAAAGAAAAACTTGCTTTGGCTGAAAAATGCTGGAGATGCTTCATCTGTGGGTTCATGTTTGAGAACTTTTATACTTTGCCATATGGAAGTAATTAATGTTCTGACTGGTTTAATTTTGGTAGGTTTAGTAAATTATACACTAGGAAACTTTGGTTCAATCCATTTTCCCAACATGAGTAAATGACTGGAACTCTCAGGGTTGCTCAGAGTAGGTGGGTAATGGTATCAGACCAATAACTATTTAAGGGTAAGTTTGTGTGGGCCCAGCACATTTTTGTTTGGGGTCATAATTTGGTGTCGTACCGGGCCACGTTGATTCCCAATGCCGTCCTCGTTTCCTCACCACCTCTTTGGTCGATGCGCCTGGCAGCGTCCACTACGTCCTCCACCGTCTGATACTCATCCAGTGTGAACTCGTGGACAACCGAAGAGCCGTACTGAATGACTCCCACCTGCAGCCAAAATACAGCTCTGTCCACATGAACAATAAACCACTCATGCAGCACCTGTCACCTTCAAACTATGAACAGATGAACTCTCAGATCTAAGATCAGTGGTAACCCAACATTTCGGAGAAGGTCAAAATTGACTTTTTGGGGAAAATGTGAATAGTTTTGGTGTTCCTTGTTCCCGGACTGGAAAAACTTGGCATGACAATATAATTAAAACAAGAATTGCATATTCTGACTGTGTGGGGTTTAGAGCCGGGCACTGATGATGACTCAGACCTCAGAGGGTTAAAAGCACTACAGTCTTTGTGTGCAGATAGGGCAGGATGCTCACTTTATCTGGTTCTGATCAAGAGATAAACTAACCTGTGTCTGACCTGGTCCGATGTAGAACTTGTGCAGGATGTTTATGAGGAAGTCTTGAACTTCATACCAGGGGTAGATGGAGTTGGAACCATCCAGAACAATCACAATGTCCATGAACGTCTCACACCCTACAAGATTGTAAAGGAACGTTAGAAACTGGATGGACAGATGGACGGATAGGTGGATGGAAGTGTGCTGATTACTCTGCAGGGCAGGTGCGATGGTGTTGGACAGCTTGAAGTTTCGGCCGACTCTGGAGCAGATCCCAGTGCTGTACAGGGAACTTCCACATTCGTGAGACCAGAGCGGACCGCAGGTCTGAGGCAGCACACACACCGAGTGGACAAACACAAGAGGAAGGAAGAAAATCAAAGCTTAATGACTTGGTGTGACGTGCAGAAACACATGAAATAAAACAAAACCAGTGACAACAGCAGAAGCTCTGCACGGTGTTTGTGCTGTTGGTGCTTTTTAGTGGCTCAGGAGGTAGAGCGGGTTGTCTACTAATCAGAAGGTTATGGGTTCGATCCTCAGCTCCTCTAGCCTGCATGTTAAAGTTTCCTTGACTGTAAATGTTAGGTGAAAAGCACTTTAGGGAAAGGTTGACTAAGCTTTGGAGTAAGAGAGTACTAAGTACTCAAAGTTCTATGTAAATATGAGTCGTTTACCATTTTTTGACCATTTTTACTACAAGTATGTTGTAAAATCTATAAGTGCTGAGCAGTTAAAACAATGGTGACTGTTTGTTTTCACTTCCCTCTGCTCTGTTCTTAGAGGCCTCTACCTTAGCTTTGATTCTGGCGGTGACTTTATCGTGATGAACTCTTTCGGTGGGACTCACCACAAAGCTGCTGTCTTTGGGGTTGGAGGTCAGCGTCATTCCCAGCCTCATCTTGTCCTTCCTCTCAGACACGTTGTTCAGAGTGAGTCTCCCTGATCACAGCCAGAGCAGATGCTTTGTGATTTTAAGTTGAATGTTTTAGTGTGTTTTCCTGTGAAAGTCCTGAATCTTCCTTCCTGTAGCAGTTCCTGCTGTCTGAAACATCTAACGGAAGCATTCCTACATGCAGCAGCATTTCCACTTTAAAGGGCCGACAAAGCAGTGAGCCTGAGGTGGCAACAAACCGACATGAAACCTGAGGCCAAGGCGATGACACCATGGTGAAAATGTCTTCACCATGAGGTCCACGACCTTCCCCCTGCAGGTTTTACTCTGACCTCTGTGACAGTTTACACACCTGAAAGCACCTGATCATCAATATTCATGCACTGCTGCTCACCCAGGTTGAGTCGGCTGCAGTTTGCAGAGTTCTTGCTGTCCAGCGGGCATCGGTACACATCGCCAGTCTGCTTCTTCCCCGTGGACTCAAAGGGAGCTCCAACCAGCAACCTGCAACCACGCACACAGTTTGAATCACAAACTTTATTTATAATGCAAAAGTCACGAATTCTAGAAAAAGAGGGACTCGTCTTTGAGGCTCGAACGCCGTATCGGACTGGTTTTATATGGTTAGATGTCCAAAGCCGAGCTGTTGGACTGCTGCACGTACACTTTATAATACAGCTCACAAAGCTCATGACTTTTAAGTATTTGTGGGTAAATATAATGACCTTATAATTCTAAATAAAATATATTATTACACCCTTAGTTGCGAGCTGTATTATGTCACCAACTGAACTTAAGTGTGTGTAACCTGAAGCATTATGTCATTGTCTTTGTCCAGGCTCAAAGCAAAGAGGAGGGTTTGCTAGGATTAGCCCGAGCGTTCAGGAGCTGTGAAAGACAGAACAGGAGGTTTCTGCACCATCACTCACAGCCTCCACTCAGAGCTACAACAGCCTACAGTGTGTGTCTGATATGAAAACGTTATGTTTTGTGGTCTGTTAATCCTTTCATTGGAGTGCTCTTGGTTGGGTTCTGGCCCAGTATGAGCTGCGTTTAAATCACAGACCTTCTTGGTATTTTTCTGCACGTACAGAAACTTTTTCACTTCCCCTCCTCAGAGGTCAGTCCTCGTGGCAGCGGTCATGTTAGACACAGATCCTGCTGCCACAGTTACACTCAGCAGGCGGGTCATTAGTGTTAACCGGCGTAAACGCCACCACATGTGGCCTCAGTGGCGGTTCTGGGAAGAGGGCTGACTCACATACCAGAGGAGCTGCTGCGGCAGAGCGCTAACCCTCAATCTGCTAAAGTGTCTCCTGTCCACATCAAACGGCGGAAAAGCAGGGCTGACAAACCACATCCCAGAACGCAGGCGGCCCGGGTTCACATCCTGCAGACAGAAGCACGCCTCCGAGCCTCTGACATCATCCCGCCATGCTGATCACTTCCTGAGCAGGTGATGTTGTTTAGCTTTCGGTGAAACTTCAAACTGCACGGGCTCTTCTGCTGCTGCTTTACGGGACTCTTTGTCATTTAATTGATGATCTCCGGGATGTTTTCCCCGAAACCAACAGCTCGAAGGTGAAGCCTGATAAATCTACCGGCGTAGACGCTGCTGGAGTTAAAAGTGGTGATCTTCTATCAGACAATTACAGTGTTGCAGACTTTCTGGAGTAATCCGATTACAAGTCAACCAAAGCTTTCCTCTCACAGGTTTGATTGCTTTTATGACCTCAGCCTTGTTCCTGCACAAACATCCCAGCTGACCACCGCCGAAGAGCCCAAACCAGCCTGTGTGGAAGACAGCGTCAGCCATGCCTCCAGCATCTCTTCTTCTTTCGATGCCACTCGTTCCCCGATGACGATGACCTCACGTCACAGCTTTTATGATCAGTTTATATGAAAACAAGTGTTCATTTATTCCAATATCTTTACTTGGTGATGCCACTTTTAGGCCATCGCTTGTGTTTCTTAGCGTTGTCTTTCTCCTCGAGTTCTCCATTCGTCACTTCCTGTTTTATTTTGGTAACAGCCTGTGTACATCCTGTCCTGCCCAACATAGATAATTTAATTACATGTAAATTTTGTTAAAAGTAACAAACTTTCACTGCTTAAAACATTGAATTTAATCGAGTGTGGTCAAATAAAGTGTACGTGGCATGGTAGAGATTCATACTAAGCTCATTTTCCTTAATAATTAATTATTTAAATACAAAAAAAATTAAATAATAATCAGTTCCTGCGATTTTATTTTGGATTTGTGATGAACTTGTTTTTATTTTTGCCTGCATCTGCTCGTCTCCTGCAGCACCTTTTGTTGCTCTTTCACATTTAGCTTCATTAGAGTAGATGTCTTACAGCTGGCTGTTACTGAAGGAACGCAAGTCAGAGCCTCTGGTAGCAGCTCGGCCTGATGGTGCACACACACACACACACACACACACACACACACACGGACAGCAGCTTGAATCCTGGCTGAGGAAACGCACAGCGGGAGGTTTGACCTCAGATGTAACTGAGGTCACCACAGGTCCTTCGGCGGCGACTCTGAGCCGTCGCTCTCACAGATGTAACCGAGGCAGATGTTTGCTCTCTGTTACTTTCAACAACCTGATGAGCAACACATCTGCTGTCTAAGTGGAGCGACACTCGATTGTGTTGCAGTTTTGCAGACGCAGCACCTGAACCAATCGTGAGTGAGTAATCAGTCCTCACTCGTACTTCGAGGGAATCACAGACTGCAGATCAGATTAATGCAGAACAAAGAAGGGGAAACAGGGATGACCAATCTCTGATTACACTGCGATTTATGCGCTTTGGGACTATGATGAGGAAAAAGTGAAACTCGTGTTGCACACGGTTAAACAAAACCAGATAAATATCCAAACCAGGACACGCAGGACAAATAGAGTCGATAAGAGATGCATGAGGACATTTCCTCTAATGTTACAGACTCAGCTGACCTTTATCAGCAAACAGTTTCTGCTTCAACATATTTGAAAGGTTTCACACAATCCACCGAAATCGATATCGGGGATCATTCGTCTTAGAGACGTTTAAAGGAAGAGTCAAACTAATGAAGCCACTTTAAAACGATGAAAACAGCTTCATGATCAAAGCGGGCTCGTCCTCACTCTCATGGCAGCTCTCTGCGCAGTGAGCGAGGCACTGAGGAACATGGAGCTGCTAGTGAGGAGACCACAGCTTCTCTTCATGGTCATTGGCCAGAGGGGCCGATGGCGCGATATGGCGGCCTCGCCTCTGTCAGTCTGCCCCAGGGCAGCTGTGGCTCAACCGTAGCTGCCTCCACCAGTGTGTGAATGTGAGAGTGAATGAATAGTGGCATTGTAAAGCGCTTTGGGTGCCTTGAAAAGCGCTATATAAATCCAATCCATTATTGTCTCAACCCTGCATGTGGACAGTTCACTCCTGTGGGTACCCGCTGCATTAAAATGCGACCTAACACAATTGCGACCGACCCACGCTGAGCTTCGAGAGCGCTCCAGCTGAGCCGTCCACAGAGGAGAGGAACGCTCCGGGGTTCCTACAGCCTTTTCTCCCAAAATAATCTGACGTGTTTATGCTGCTACACGAATACGTTCAAAGGACAACCTCTGACCAAAGCCTCGCTCTTGTGTGACCGACCTCCAGCAGAGAAGGTGAAATGGTCAGCATTCAGGTCAGAGCAGCATCCCTGAGATCTATCCATACAACATCTGTTTGACAGAAAGTCTTTCCCATTTCCTTTATATTGGGCTGCCTGTAGATCAGGAAGCAGACCAGATGATCATCTGTTAGCCTGAAGGTTGACGGTTCGATCCCTGGCTGCTCCAGTCTGCACGCTAATGTGTTTGTGAAGCTCAGGTACTCCCGATGAGTCCATTGGAGTGTGAGTGTTAGATAGAAAGTACGCAGGTGTAGAGGAAGTGCTTGTGTGAATGAGACATGTAGTATAAAGCGTCCATTCACTATTTCAGTGGACCGCGTCCAGCTGCAGACAGCCACCCACTGAAAACATCTGGAGCTTCATGAAACCAAAATAATAATTGTCATTTCTATGAAAAGGAGTACCGCAATCTTTTTATTAGCCTGAACAAACAGGACTTTAAACCTCATCAATGTACAGAGCAGGAATGAGAAAGACGACTGATCGCGGCTGAAACAGGAAGCAGGCGGCAGTCGCAGAGCCTGACGGTTTATTGGTACAAAGAATTCTCCCATGAACTCAGGAATATTGAGGATAACTGGGAAGACAGAAGGCGAGGATTATGCCTCTGTGCCGAGTGTCTGCTTAGAAGTCAAACACCTGAAATGCAGATATCACCGTGCAGAAAAACAATCCTGCTGAATTACCGTGTCAGATCCCCTTTACAACACGCACACACACACACACGCACACACGGTGGCGAGCGGCGTGATGGGCTTCACAGAGGGAGGCTGGGGAATAACAAACCACAACACATAGTTTCCAGATCCGGCGCTCCGCCTCCAGATGCAGGAGAGACTGCTCGCAAGACAAATGCAAATACTTTCCACTTGTTTACCTGAGACTTCAAAAGGAAGAGCGATTCTGTAATCCTGGAGGATCGCGAGGTATGCGTCACGGCTGAAAGAGTTTCCAGATAACAAAAAAACTGTTGGACAATCTCACCTGCAACCGCAGACAGAGGCTGAGAGGAAAACAACAGCGTAACCTCCTGATAATTAACTAAGTGCTCACAGGTTTCTGCTGTTTCATTTTCTGCCCTTCTGATTCCCAGGTGACGAACAAACACTCGCTGACGCTGCCAAACGTTTCATTCTTTCCACTGATTCTGAACGTTATTTAAAAGATTTCAAACAGCAGCGCATCATGCCAAGATCTAAAGAACCAAAGTCAGCGACGTCATCAGTCTGAAAGGTTACAGGCTTTGGGAGTGCAGCGAACCACAGCGAGAGCCGTTATCCACACGTGGAGGAAAACTGGAGCAGAGCTGAACCTTCACAGGAGCGGCTTCAACGGCTCATCCAGAGGCCGCAGAACAACATCGACTCTGCTCGGTTAAGGTCAGAGGTCATGATTCAACAATGAGAAAAACACGGGGCAAAAATGACCTCCGTGAGAGTTCAAGGCTCATCTCACATCTGCCAGAAAACATCTGGATGATCCCAGAGAGGGTTTGAGCCCCGTCACATCTGATGAGACGCCATCACGGCAGCAGCAGACATGGTGGTGGTCTGGGCTGCTCTGCTGCTCCAGGAGGATGTCCTCCCATCAGTTCATGCCATGAAGCTCAAGAGCACTCAGGCAGCAGGACAATGATCCAAATGAAGGTCTCGGAGTGGACCTTAAACAGCTGTTCATCCTGGAAAAACCTCCAACATGTCTGAATTCAAACAATCCTCCAAAGATGAGTCGACCAAAGTTTCTCCACAGTGACGTGAAAGACTCACTGAAGGCATCACAAACACAGCACTGCTGTTTCTGCTGGTGGAACAACCAGTTACCAGGTGTAGGGGCAGTTACTTTTGCACACAGGGCAGGTAGGTTTGATCACTTTGTTCCCTTAATGAATGAAATCATTGGTTTTGTGGTTTCCTTTGTCTGATATCAGATACTTTCCCACAGCTCTGTGCAGAGTTTTTGTCACCAAGACTTGATCAGTTTCTCAGTGTTCCTAATATCTCGTTTTTATTCTGAAGCTTCTTCGTATTTTCATATTTCTTTCTAAAGTCGTCTTCTTTCATCCCACTTTAACACACCTCATCTCCTCTGAAGGCCCGCTGAGAGTCCACGAAGGCTGAAAATATAAAGATGAAGGATGGGAGAGCAGACTGAGCGGGGAGCCAAGGACAAACTGTACAGGAACAAGTGTTTGCACGAGAGCGCGAGAGTGACGACCTGCGTTATGAAATCTGGATTTTCAGCAGTAAGAACTATAAATAATGTCCACATGCTCTGCAGAGAAATGTTCCACGTTTCAGTCTCGTTGGTGGAAAATGTGTCATCCTAACATGATCTTGACATCTCGACATAATTCACGGCCACGCTGCAGAGGGAGGACGGAAACAGACGAGCGGCGTTCCAAGTCGAAGGTATTTCAGCTCCATGGCCCAGAACATACAAACCTGCTGGCTTCAGACGGGCCGCGGCCTCCAGTAAATCCCAGCACCCCGCCATTATCTTTCATCCTCAACCAGACACGCAGACACGCAGACACCATCTATTCTGTCCTCACCTGGAGGAGATGTTCAGCTTGAGCTGAGCCTCCCCGAGGAGACGAGAACATTTTCCTAGAACTCTCTCCAGTTTTGAACGTGTTGGAAGCCTCGAGATGGAGCGCTTCGACATCGCCGGCCGGACACGACGAGCAAGAAACCGAGAGATGTGGCCCCGCCCTGAGTCCTCGCCTGCGTCAAAACGGACATCACGTTTAATTCAGGCCTGAAACTCACGAGGGAAGACTTCACTGAGCCCTGCAGGCTCATCTTCACATAAACCTCCTTCAGTCAGACTTTACAGGTGTCGCCCCCTGCTGGCTGTTACAGTAATGCAGGTTTAAGGCTTGGTTTTGTAAGCTGCTGCCATCTTTTCACTTCAGCCTACACCTGACTGCACCTGTCAGCCGTGTGCCATCCTGCTAACGCCAGCGGGTTAAACTTTGCTGTAACCATTGGACTCTCAGTGGAGTCTCGGAGCTACTTGGACCCTGAAACAGTTCATGAACAGGTGGGTTAAAGTAAACCAAGGAATCTATAAGAACGGGTTCGGGACGCGACGCCGGGATTCTCACCACTGCTGTCCTCCCGCCTCGTGCTGCTGCACCGTGTACCCGAACTGAGCTTCTTTAGACCCAGCGAAGATCTTGAAGTTCTTCGTGTCAAAGTTGAAACAGAGCTGAAGATCTGAAAGACAGAAAAAGGTTTGTTTTTATTCACCACCCATTAAAACCAGTCCACAGTGAGTCCTGCAGCCACGTGAGCTGGGAACGGCCCAACAAAGTGAAAGCAGCTGTAACGCAGGCTGCTATTGCTCTCAGAAGCTGTGCTATCAACCTAACATCATCAAGCTGCTGACGTAGACGGTATCTCTGCAGTCCAGACTTTATTCACGTATCACCAAATCACAGCAACAATCACTTCAAGGTGCTTCATGTTGCAAGGAAAAACCCAACAATCATATGACCCCTATGAGCAGTACTCTGGAGACAGTGGGAAGGAAAAACTCCCTCTTAATAGGAAGAAACCTCCAGCAGAAAATGGGAAATACTATTTTCACACTGCTAAAAATGACTTGTGCTGTACTTAAATTTACTTAATTTATCATTTGTGTTTCCTTTCCTGTAAAAACCTGACGCGTGTTCCTGCCTTTAAGTGTTTGCAGGTAAACATATAATACTTACACATATATATATATTATCATAATTATAATACACTGACATTCCTTTTAATCACAGGGGAATTCTGCCTTTAGTCGTGGGCCGTATCTTAAAGTGTTACGGAGCGTTTTATTGTTATTTTAGTTTTCGTTATTTTAGTTTCGTCTCCCTCTGTCTCCCTCTGTCTCCCTCTGTCGCCACGACCGCCGGGGTGATCGTGGCTCAAGAGTTGGGAGTTCGCCTTGTAATCTGAAGGTTGCCGGTTCGAGCCCCGGCTTGGACAGTCTCGGTCGTTGTGTCCTTGGGCGAGACACTTCACCCGTTGCCTACTGGTGGTGGTCAGAGGGCCCGGTGGCGCCAGTGTCCGGCAGCCTCGCCTCTGTCGGTGCCCCAGAGTAGCTGTGGCTACTGTAGCTGCCATCACCTGTGTGTGAATGTGTGGATGACTGGATATGCAAAGCGCTTTGGGGTCCTTAGGGACTAATAAAGCTATACAAATACAGACCATTTGGTAGTCTCATCTCTTTGTGTGCCTTTTACTTCCTGATTGTCCCTGTTGCCTGCTCAGACCCCAGCGTGTACATACAGTTGGTCCTGTCCTGTTATTTTGATCTAATCCCATAACTCATCCATGCCGTGGTGGATCTGATGTCATCACTGGTTGGTTTTGTGTCTTTCCTCCTGCTCCGATGACGTAATCAGCTCTCAGCTTTCTCACTGAGAGCGTTTCTGGTTACGGGATCATCTGATTGGCTGATATGTCATTCACCAGGTTTAAAATGCATATGGCATTCATTCACAACCTTTTGATCTCAGTGTGACCTTTTGACCATTTGCTTTTTGTCCGTATGCTGCTGAAGTATTTCCTGAGCACTCCGGTTTGCTTCTCCCAGCTGTGGCGCGATTGGAAAACTGGGCACGCTGCCGGGATCGTTGGCCAGCAGTGGTGATGAGTTTGGCTGCTGAGGACAAAAGTGAAAGACGCTGGAAGCCAGAAGAGTCGTGTTTGTTTGCTCGTGGCTCAGAGGAATCTGCCCCTGTTTGAGCTGGGCCAGGAATCCGGGCAGGGATCGATCCGGGTCTGACGGTCGCTGATGTGGACGATCCTCCCGACCTGTGGTCAGTGACAGGTTTTTCTATGTGCGTCTCATAATTGAAGGCAGATTAGAATCCAGATTGAGTATCAGCTGTGAGATTAGTTTTGTTCCTGTTTCCACAGAAATCTCCACTTTTTTTAGAACAGTTCAAAGACGGGAGCGTTTCATGATCACTGCTCGATGAGCTGCCAAAGCCCGTCTGTGCCGCTTCCTGCATCAAACTAACAGCATTTCATAAAGAGAACGTCACACGGTGGAGGTGTGATGGTCTGGGCTGCTCTCCAGCTTCAGGACGACTCGCTGTAAGTGAGGAAACCGTGAGTTCTGCTCTCTACCAGAAAGCCCTGAAGGCAGCAGGACAATGAGCAGAAATGCATGTCCACCTCTGATTGGCTCAAACAACAAAATGACGTTTTGGAGCAGCCAGTATTAAATGAGCGTTCATGCTGGAAAACCCTCCATTGGTCCGAATTCAAACAATCCTCCACAGTGACGTGAAAGACCCACTGAAGGCATCGCAACACTGGACTGCAGTTCTCACTGCTGAGGCTGGAACAATGAGTTACCAGGTGTAGGGGGCAGTTACTTTTGCACACAGGGCAGGTAGATTTGATCACTTAATGAATGAAATCGTCATTTAAAAAGTGCACTGAGTTTACTCTACAGATATCTCCAAAATACACAAACAGCACCACGAGCTCCACAAACACTTCACTATCTTCGTCCGAGACGTTCTATCAGACCTTTGTCTGTTTTTAAATATCTTCAAAAACATCACTTTTTCCAGTTTGCTTCAAAGTTTCTGCTTACATAAGACGACACGTATCAAAGATCATGCTGATCATCATCCAGAGCAGGCCGAGCTGCTCCCAGAGCTGGCTGCGCCGTTAATATCTCTGCTTTCTTTAGTTATATAAAAGTTTTCTATGTATCAGAAGAGTTTCAGGCTGTTCTGTGCCTGAAGCAGACAAAATCACAGCAGCACGCTGCATGTCTGTGGTTTCTGTAAAACGCCAAAACCAGCAGAAACACGAGAAGCTTTTCAACTTTCAGTTTGTTTGGTTACTGTGGCTGGAGGTGGGTGTAGAGCAGTGCTCCCTCTAAGCTGCCCACTGCTGGCACAGAAAATCTGCGATGCGCACAAAAAAAATCTGACCTGCACTGAAATTAAAATTAAACTTTAACAATTCTGTTCTGCAGTGTTAGTCAGTGACTGGCTGCTCCCGTGTGGGATCAGAACGATGCCGCCTTATCCCACAGTCCAGCCAATGATGCGATTCGCATTCGTATCCAATCAGCGTGGTTTACAGGCTCTGACAGCGTCCTTATGTGCGACACCGGTGTTTTAGCAAAGCAGCTGATGTGGAGTGAAGCCACGTTAATGCCAACGTGTACAACCATTGGAGATGTGAGCAGGACAGACGGAACAACTGACGGACAAAGTGTGGACTTTATACCAGTTTTTAAATTGTGTTGATCGGCCGCGTAAAACCAGAGTTATGATAAAATATCTGCAATGTTTGTTTCCTTCCTGAATACTGTCGTTGTTTATATTTACTGCAGGAAGAAACGGTAAAAACGGCGTTTTATAAGGAAAACGCTCGAAAGCCTGTGAGCAAAAACAACACCAAACCCCTCCCCCTGCCCTTTCCTATTGGTGGAAAAATGTACCATGTTGACCAATCAAAAAATGATATGGCAACATGACCTTTAGTTGTTTAGGGAGGAGGAAGTTTTAGGAGTGACGGCGTGTTTGAGATGTGAGAGATTTGAGACGTTTAGCACAAATCTTGTGTAGTTAGTGTGTAGTTAGTGTGTAGTTAGAGTGTAGTTAGTGTGTAGTTAGTGTGTAGTTAGAGTGTAGTTAGTGTGTAGTTAGTGTGTAGTTAGTGTGTAGTTAGTGTGTAGTGAGTGTGTAGTTAGAGTGTAGTTAGTGTGTAGTGAGTGTAGTTAGAGTGTAGTTAGTGTGTAGTTAGAGTGTAGTTAGAGTGTAGTTAGTGTGTAGTTAGAGTGTAGTTAGTGTGTAGTTAGTGTGTAGTTAGAGTGTAGTTAGTGTGTAGTTAGTGTGTAGTTAGTGTGTAGTTAGAGTGTAGTTAGAGTGTAGTTAGTGTGTAGTTAGAGTGTAGTTAGTGTGTAGTTAGAGTGTAGTTAGTGTGTAGTTAGTGTGTAGTTAGAGTGTAGTTAGTGTGTAGTTAGTGTGTAGTTAGAGTGTAGTTAGTGTGTAGTTAGTGTGTAGTTAGTGTGTAGTTAGTGTTTAGTGAGTGTTTAGTGAGTGTGTAGTTAGTGTGTAGTTAGTGTTTAGTTAGTGTTTAGTGAGTGTGTAGTTAGAGTGTAGTTAGTGTGTAGTTAGAGTGTAGTTAGTGTGTAGTTAGTGTTTAGTGAGTGTGTAGTTAGAGTGTAGTTAGTGTGTAGTTAGTGTTTAGTTAGTGTTTAGTGAGTGTGTAGTTAGTGTGTAGTTAGAGTGTAGTTAGTGTGTAGTTAGTGTGTAGTTAGTGTGTAGTTAGTGTTTAGTTAGTGTTTAGTGAGTGTGTAGTTAGTGTGTAGTTAGTGTGTAGTTAGAGTGTAGTTAGTGTGTAGTTAGAGTGTAGTTAGTGTGTAGTTAGTGTGTAGTTAGAGTGTAGTTAGAGTGTAGTTAGTGTGTAGTTAGTGTGTAGTGAGTGTGTAGTTAGTGTGTAGTTAGAGTGTAGTTAGAGTGTAGTTAGTGTGTAGTTAGTGTGTAGTTAGAGTGTAGTTAGAGTGTAGTTAGTGTGTAGTTAGTGTGTAGTTAGTGTGTAGTTAGAGTGTAGTTAGTGTGTAGTTAGTGTGTAGTTAGAGTGTAGTTAGTGTGTAGTTAGTGTGTAGTCAGTGTGTAGTCAGTGTGTAGTTAGAGTGTAGTTAGTGTGTAGTCAGTGTGTAGTTAGTGTGTAGTTAGTGTGTAGTCAGTGTGTAGTTAGTGTGTAGTTAGTGTGTAGTCAGTGTGTAGTCAGTGTGTAGTTAGTGTGTAGTCAGTGTGTAGTGAGAGTGTAGTTAGTGTGTAGTCAGTGTGTAGTTAGTGTGTAGTTAGTGTGTAGTCAGTGTGTAGTTAGTGTGTAGTTAGTGTGTAGTCAGTGTGTAGTCAGTGTGTAGTCAGTGTGTAGTTAGTGTGTAGTTAGAGTGTAGTTAGTGTGTAGTTAGTGTGTAGTCAGTGTGTAGTCAGTGTGTAGTCAGTGTGTAGTTAGAGTGTAGTTAGTGTGTAGTTAGAGTGTAGTTAGTGTGTAGTTAGAGTGTAGTTAGTGTGTAGTTAGAGTGTAGTTAGTGTGTAGTTAGTGTGTAGTTAGAGTGTAGTTAGTGTGTAGTTAGTGTGTAGTTAGTGTGTAGTTAGTGTGTAGTTAGAGTGTAGTTAGTGTGTAGTTAGTGTGTAGTTAGTGTGTAGTTAGAGTGTAGTTAGAGTGTAGTTAGTGTGTAGTTAGTGTGTAGTTAGAGTGTAGTTAGTGTGTAGTTAGTGTGTAGTTAGAGTGTAGTTAGTGTGTAGTTAGTGTGTAGTTAGTGTGTAGTTAGAGTGTAGTTAGTGTGTAGTTAGAGTGTAGTTAGTGTGTAGTTAGTGTGTAGTTAGAGTGTAGTTAGTGTGTAGTTAGTGTGTAGTTAGTGTGTAGTTAGAGTGTAGTTAGTGTGTAGTTAGTGTGTAGTTAGTGTGTAGTTAGAGTGTAGTTAGTGTGTAGTTAGTGTGTAGTTAGAGTGTAGTTAGTGTGTAGTTAGTGTTTAGTCAGTGTGTAGTTAGTGTGTAGTTAGTGTGTAGTTAGAGTGTAGTTAGTGTGTAGTTAGTGTGTAGTTAGAGTGTAGTCAGTGTGTAGTTAGTGTGTAGTTAGTGTGTAGTTAGAGTGTAGTTAGTGTGTAGTTAGAGTGTAGTTAGTGTGTAGTTAGTGTGTAGTTAGAGTGTAGTTAGAGTGTAGTTAGTGTGTAGTTAGTGTGTAGTGAGTCTGTAGTTAGTGTGTAGTTAGAGTGTAGTTAGAGTGTAGTTAGAGTGTAGTTAGTGTGTAGTTAGTGTGTAGTTAGAGTGTAGTTAGAGTGTAGTTAGTGTGTAGTTAGTGTGTAGTTAGAGTGTAGTTAGTGTGTAGTTAGTGTGTAGTTAGTGTGTAGTTAGAGTGTAGTTAGTGTGTAGTTAGAGTGTAGTTAGAGTGTAGTTAGTGTGTAGTTAGTGTGTAGTTAGAGTGTAGTTAGTGTGTAGTTAGTGTGTAGTTAGTGTGTAGTCAGTGTGTAGTGTAGTCAGTAGTTTTGTTGTGTGTCAGAACAATGAGGCGCCTGCTGAGTGTTACAGGTGTTACAGCAGTGACACATCTGCTGCTGTCAGGCCTGCAGGTATCAGCTGTTGTTCTCCTTCATCTCATAGTGGACAGGAATTATTTTTTGTGACACAAATAATTTTTGTGGCATCAGATTTGATGCAGAACAGCTGATTGTTCTGTAAATAGTTTGAAATGTTTGTTTAAAAAACACCTTGGCTGCATTTTTAGGTAAACAGCTGCAAAACTTTGTTGTTTGCAAAACTCAGTTACTTTTTGAAGAAGTAACTAAATAATTAATTACCCAACATTGGTCATTATTTACTGTATGTTGCAGACAGAGTTACAGACTCTCTCCCAGACCACAGACTCACAATACAGTCAGAGCTTTATTGGAGTTCAAGTTATTTTTGCTTCCAATAGTGTTAACATGCTGCACATGAACAAGATTGTTTACATTCTCATTGTAAGTGGGCTGAAGCAGTTAATTAAAAGTCGTCTAACATAAATGCTGTAATTTGATTACTTTAGTAAACATGTAACTTGGATGCTGGCGTGACCACAGTGCACACGTCTGCTGGCGCTCACAGTGGTCCACGGGACGCTCAGGGAGTTTGTGTGTTCGCTCAGACACGTGGAACATTAGAACGCTGGTGTAGAGACAGCTCTGAGCGGCAGGTTAATCGGTTTGCAGATGAGGTGAAATCAGATTCAAACAGCACAGGAACGAGTTCTCAGAGCACCTGTCGAGGAGGGTGTGGTAACTAATGACTTCCTGTTTGGTGCAACCAACCACAAACTGAGGAGCAGCAACAACAGCGAGAGCGTAACGATCTGCCTAAAAGCCACGGCGTGCTGTTAAATCGTTTTATCCTCTGACATCCTGCAGAAAACCTCATCGCCCTGCAGACCGCCGAACCTCCGGGGACAACAGCCTGATCCTCCAGCCATCACACCAAACTGCACTGATGCAATAAAGAGGAGAGGGACGGCTTCAGTGTGAGGAAACAGTTTAAACAGAAGAAATCAGGAAAAATGGTTCCTGCGACCGTCCGCTGGGACTGAGGAGGGCCAGTCTGTAATCCTACACCGCAGTGCTGCAGAGGATGGAGACATCAGCAGCGCCAACACGGCCTCGCATGCTTTCCAACAGATGTCACAAAATCAAATGATGTTCCTGTTATTTCCTGTTTTATTTTGAAGTTACTCCGTTTACATCTTACTGCGCTCAGCTTCCTGCCTTTGTTGTTTTCCCACACAGGTGGTCAGCTGATCGCTCTGCACAGCAGGGATGCTGCTTCCTGCTCGCTCAGTTTTCTTTTCCTACTTTGTACGTTTGTTTCCTCACACTCCCGCTTTCCCTGATGGACTGCCCAGCCTGGACTGAAACACCAGGGTTTCATTTGGGTCTTTCTACCTGGGAATTCTTGCCTTGTAGTACCATCAGGTCATTTTTTACCATGATAAATAAGCATGGCACCTTTTTAATGGATTTTGGAATATTCCAGTTTAGTCTGAAAGTTGTTGGTGAAGCTTCAGTGCTCCCTGTCTTCACCAAGTTAAATGCAAAACCAACATAAACCTCTTGAACATCCTCTCTGAGACCTCGATCTTTAAAGACTCTGCAGTTCCTCTGACGTCCAGCAGAGGCAGCAGTGAGTCAGTCCCCATAGACTTCTGTGTTAACCCTCTCAGGCTCAAATTAAGTTTTTTGTTGCTAATGCACAACCAAGTCCTGCAGTGGTACTTCTGAGTAAAAAAACTCATAAAATATGTATGTGGGGTGATCAGGTTGTTAGTTTTTAACTGTTGCAAATCTGCAACGTCTGCATGGAGAGGGTTAAAACGTTACAGCAGAAATAAACATGTTTGCAGCCTGACACACAAACTTCACACCAACTCTATTGAAGTTTGAATTTCGCATTAAGGAGCTTGAGCCAGAAACCGCAGTCGGCCGGCTACATCCACTTTTGCACACTGCTCTCCACACACCTGAGTGTCTGAAGCAGCCATTACTCCAATTTAAAATCTTCCTTCTCATCTGGGAACTCTCTGCTGCGCCTCAGCAGCAAAACACAAGCCTGCCGTCGGAGAGCTGCATGTGACGTCCTTGTTTTGCCTCATCTGCGCATGCGGGTCTCTTCGGGACCGCAGAAGGCTTCATGTTAAACTAATCTGAACACCTGCACTAAACAAAAAGGATCTGTGTGCACTCATGCTCACGAAGGCTCACCGTCTCTCGAAAATGTTAGAAAGTCTGACAGAGGCTGATAAATGTCAGGATCTAAGAACTTTTAACAAACCAGAGCGAAATGAATTTTGGGAAGAGAAAGAAAAGTCCAAATGTTGAAGGAGCTGCAGCCTGTCTGCAGTTTCAGAGAGGAAACAGTCCACATCCAAAAGCTTTCTATCCAGATTTTGGACCTGGACTCAAAGTCCTCATCTTGCTGGTGGACCATCAGCAGCACCTGTCTGATGTGACCTCTCTGACCTGCTCTGTGTTACCTGTTGCATCGCTCACCTGGCAGGAAGCTGTAGGTCCACAGCAGCAGAAGGTGGTGATAATCCATGAGTGCGTCTGAGAGAGAAATAAACAGAGTGTGAGTGAGTGAGTCCCGGCTCTGCTGCTCTGATGTGTGAAGAAGGGAGGAGGAGGAGGAGTAAATGCACCTCCTCCTGCCTCATGTGTCTGATTTTTTAAAGAGCCTCTTAAAGGTCACCTTTTCTTTTCACAGCAGGAGCTTTAATGTCTCAGTCGCTGCACAAACAGGAAATGCCTCCATGTGAGTCTGTGATTCCACACGGTGCTGAAGCCCAGATGTGAACATCTGCCCAAAACTCCCCGGGAGCACCGGGATAATGGATAAACAGTCAGGAAGTGCATCCAACCACAGAGCGGTGCAGTTTTAAATACATCTGTAAGTACACGTGTCCATAAGCGCACTTGATCATTTTGAATTGTTTTGTTTCAAACCTGCTAACAAAAAAAGCTACACAAAGCCTGCAGTTCCTCTCACGCCCACTCCAGGCTCCAAAAACTGTATATAAAAGATGGACATAGTCACCATGACGCCGCCTGTTGGTTTTGGACGTAACATAATTTTAGGATTGTGAGCGTGACCGCGTTACGTATTTGTTTGGAGCGAGAAGTGACCACGAGTGGGATAGAAGTGATACGGTATCAGCTAATACTGCAAACTTTACACGTTAATACGATTAAACACGTGAGTAATACAAACATCCTCCCTCGTTCAGGGAGAAATTAAGAGGTTTGTGTATCAGGATGTAAACGTGTTTGTTCCTACTTGCTCACAGGGGCCATGTGATTGTTGAGTTTCCTCTGTATGTGTTATTGTAGGGTCTACCGTACAACACAAAGCGCCTCGAGGTGATGTTGTTGTGATTTGACGCTGTATAAATAAAGTTTAAGTTTGAGGAATTATTCATCTGGCCCGTGACAGGAAGTTTACTTCCACATGTTGAACCTGAAGCTGAGCTTATTGTCCTTGGATGGGACGAAACTCCACAGTGTGACTGTGTCAGCACACTTTCCACTCTGTTAATCATACACGCTCACACTCACAGACGCTCCCTCCCCATCAATAAAAAGATGCTGGCGTGCAGCGAGCTGGACGGCGGCATGCTGCTGTCACTCTGTCTGGAAAAACAAGTGGAAACTGGGAGTGAAAGCAGCAGAATTAAAGCGAAACAGATGGACGAGCAGCCGAGGGTCGGTCAGCGAGCGCGGCTCCCTGCGTGACACCGATTATGTCCTGGTTCACTTTCACTCAGCCTCTGTTAGCTTCAGCTCTCGCTGCAGGAAAAGCAAACAAAGCTTATATTTATATTTCCCTGAGGATCGTACAATTATTTCTATCACACAGCAGGAATCAAATCTGAAGTGAAAGATGGAGAATTTTCAGTTCTTTTTGCGTCAGTGTTATTTTATAACCCATCATAATTTATGTGACATGAGGCGGCAGAGAGGAAGATTTTAAGCTTTCAGCTCAGGTAGAGGTGGATGTCTGATACAAAAAGGACCGAGTGTCTCTTTAACCGTGTCCCGGTCCAAACGCATTTCCTGAAATCACCTGAACATCCGCACTGAAACCGAGCCGGCCTGAGAGCGATTCTTTCCTGGGGCATTCAGACGGCTCATGTCGGAGCCCCCGTGAGCCCGTGGGCTGCAGTTACACCCTGAGCTGCTCATCAAAGCTGCAGAGACCAAGAGTGAGGAAGAGGGCTCACGGTCGTTGCATCAGACACCAACATACTGTTTTCAGGGTTCTGAGTCTCAGTGACAGAGACCTGCAGCCTGTCACGTGTCTGTCAGAAAGACTCGTTTCTGGGTAAAACAGTCTGCTGGACAGTTGTCATGTTGTGTTTGTGTCCTCTGTCATGGACGTGTTGTACAAAGTTGTATTTTTCCAGTACTTAGCTGAGGTTACTGGGAGTGAGGAAATTAAAGAGCTCGGTTTAAAGGCTCGGTGGCAGAGTTATGAGTCTGCTCTGTGGTTATTTCTGTGGATGAAATGATCTCAGAGCGCTGTGGTGTTTTCAGTCTGTATTTGTCACCCTGTTGGTGGTTCTCGTGTCAGAGCTTCATGTTATTCTGGTCTGTTTCGACCTCTCTGGTTACACTTACGTCCCCGTCTGTGGTTTTCTGCTTTCGAGCGCACCCGCATCATGAATCAAACACCTGCTTGAATGTTTGATGCACCTTCAACCTGTTTTTGATCATCAGGTTTTTCTCTCTTCAGTAATCAGACAGGAATGTGTACTTACAGAGAACACGTTGAAACGGAGATCAGTGTAGTTTACTGAATGCTAACCATCACAGTTCAACTTCACTCAAAGCTCTTAAGCATCTTACATTAAATGGAAAACAGTGCATCCAGTAAGTATGTTGTTTTTTGTTTATTAATTAGAATAAAATGATAGATTTTGCTCCAGTAGAATAAAGTAGTCTGTATTCTAACAGTCTAATTCCAGACCAACTTGGTCATGATTGGCTCCTCTCACTGAAATTTACTGACAGCCATCCAATCAGGTCAGACTGCAGCTTTAGCAAAATAAGTCATACCTGACATCGGGGGGGAATGGAAGAAGGTTAACACTGATCTGACTCCATGGAGCAGACATGACCATTGTTAATCAGCTGTTCTCACATGTGATGAAGGTGCTGGGAGTGTTGGGCCCTCCTCAGGTCACAGGTGAGACCATCTCTTGGTCCTCGGGAGTGGATGGTGCTGTAACAGCTGCACACTCGCCTCCTCTCATTGCTCAGGTGCATTTAACACAATGTCATGACATTCAGATTTAGTGTAGATGTAGGTGGGTGTAAAACAGGAAACTAACTTCATTAAAGGCAAAGAAAAGTCCAGAACACACAAAGTCCACAAGGAGGAAATTAAAAGACAGACGTCCAGCAAGAGAACTGATTGTAAACACATGGAGACAAAGAACAGAAGCAAGACGGCACAGGACGAATGAGGGGGGACACAGGTGATCACACAAGGGAAGTCACAATAAATGCAAAACAACAGTGACAAGTAACTATCAAAATAAAACAGGAAGTGAGAACCATAACTAAACTGGTGAACAGACACATGGATGAACTTAACCTGAGGGAGCTGACACAGAAGGATGGAACAGGAAACACCGAGGAAATGCTGATGTGGACCCTCGGCCTCCGTGGACCCTCGGCCTCCGTGGACCCTCGGCCTCCGTGGAACCTCGGCCTCTGTGGAACTTCGGCCTCTGTGGAACCTTGGCCTCCGTGGACCCTCGGCCTCCGTGGAACCTCGGCCTCTGTGGAACCTCGGCCTCCGTGGACCCTCGGCCTCCGTGGACCCTCGGCTTCCGTGGAACCTCGGCCTCCGTGGACCCTCGGCCTCCGTGGACCCTCGGCCTCTGTGGAACTTCGGCCTCTGTGGAACCTCGGCTTCCGTGGAACCTCGGCCTCTGTGGAACCTCGGCCTGCGTGGAACCTCGGCCTCCGTGGACCCTCGGCCTCCGTGGAACTTCGGCCTCTGTGGAACCTTGGCCTGCGTGGAACCTCGGCCTCCGTGGAACCTCGGCCTCCGTGGAACCGGCACTCTATGGAGACCACGCATGATTTATATGTAAGTGACAGTTTTTCTCAGTCGCTTTGGTGCTGTTCTCAGATCAGAATGAAAACTCTCAAAACCATTAGTGCAACCTCCACAACATTTAGTCATTTGTGAGCATCATAGTGTCGCCTTCCTCTGAACAAACTGCAAATGCTCTTGGACGTATATCAGTTGCTTTCAAACAATTCTCTGCTGTAATCTGCTTTACTCTGTGTAGTTTCATGCAGTACAATGGCAATTCAGTGTATATACTCACAGAACATACAAAATGCATTATGTTACACAGGAAACGTTCTTACATTTCTCTCTGTAAAGTGTGGAGCTGGAAGCCAGAGCACCACTGCACACATTCATATACATTGTTGAGGTGGTTTCAGTCTGGCCAAAGGCAGAAGGCGTGGAAGAAATCGCACTGACAGAGAGCAACCACTGATGTCCCAGGCCGTTTTCCAGTTTGCACCAGTTTTGAGAAATACACAAACTGCTGTGCAAATGTTAATAGTGATGTGAGAAAACTGTAATAAACAAATAAAACACCGTGTATGTGTGAAGATGGCTGATCCAACAAAACATGGAGGTGGACACGGCGGTGCAGAGCAGTCGGCGGCATTTCCAGAACACTTTCCTCAAACATCTCTGATTGGATAAAAGTTTTATGGTAGAAAGATTGAAAGGATGAATGTATATTTATAGATAGATAGATAGATAGATAGATAGATAGATAGATAGATAGATAGATAGATAGATAGATAGATAGATAATGTTAAGAAATATACTCTAAAACACTTCTTCAGTAAAGACTCAGAGAAGAGAAACACATAGAACTTCTTGCTAGCAAGGGCGGCCTCCAAACTGAGGCTCGCGCTGAGGACTGCCCCGGTCTTTATTTATACTTCAGTGTGTGTGTGTGTGTGTGTGTGTGTGTGTGTGTGTGTGTGTGTGTGTGTGTGTGTGTGTGTGGGGTCCTGCTGATCAAAGGGTCGTATAACATGAAAGCACAAAAGGTACATCCTTGGTCATAAAGAGGGTAGTCTCCCCCTCACCCTAGATGGTTCATCCTAGATAACACAGTGAAGAAGTCCAGCAGTTCATCTAAACAAAAGGCACTTAGACTATAACAGACATAGCTACGTTAAAACAATAAAACAAGGTACGACCTCTCCCCATGCTCCCAGGATGTGGGGGTGGACGCTAAAACACCTTGAAGTGTTACAGGCCCCCTAGGATGAGACATTCTTTCAATATGCCACCAACTGTATACTTCTACACACAAATGATTACATGCAGCATTCTACCATATGCAAACTTATATCACTAAAAGATTATACTGACTACTAAGTACAATTTTCCTATTAACAGATAGATAGTATTGTAAATCCCATTGTCCTTCTCTCACCCCAACCAATCACAGCAGATGGCCCCGCCCCTCCCTGAGCCTGGTCCTGCTGGAGGTTTCTTCCTGTTAAAAGGGAGTTTTTCCTTCACTGTCACCAGTGTTGCTCATAGGGGGTCATATGATTGCTGGGTTTTCTCTGTATGTATATTTTTAGGGTCGACCTTACAGTATAAAGCACCTTGAGGCGACTGTTGTTGTGATTTGGCGCTGTGTGAATAACACTGAATTGAACTAAAATATGAACAAAATGAATGCAGTCCTGTAAAGCCCGATATGTGAGCACACACTAATACAAACACAAATCTCACTGCAAAAATCAACCAGTGACAATATTCAATTACAATTTTATATATAACATGAAATTCTTAGTCTCAAAATAAAGAAAATGCTGTTTTCATTCAGCTTTCATGCTGGATTGAGCAAATATGACGTTTTATCTGACAAACTAAAATATCAGTAGATAGTCTGATCTGAACAGAACTGACATCTGGAGTTTCCATATGGCACACTAATTATAACAGAGAAATTAGCCAAGACTCAGACATTTTGTAATGTATCTGTCCCAAACTGTACTGATTCGTTTGGATGGTAACAAAGACCAGTGAAAACATCAGGATTTTATCTTTCTGAGACATTTTAATGTGGCCTGAAAGTCAGTTGGACAGTCCTTCTTCTTTTAAAATAAATAAATATAAAAAATCATCATATATGTTCAAACTTTGTACCATAAAATCTGCATGTAAATCGTCCCGTGTTGACCTGTGATGGAACGACCCTGTTAGTAATATCTCATCATTATCACGTCGACTGCTGTAACAGAAGAGGAGCGGTCCAGTGTCTCGTGTACTTTTGCAACCCAGGGTCCTCCTGATACTCCTTCTGTGGGCTCCTTAAACAGTGCTGGCTGCTGGTTGGAGGCCCGGCTGCTCTGCATTAAAATTCAAGGCAGCGTTCCCGACAATCTGCCAATTTTGATAAACGGCTCAACATTTTCTCCAAATCCAGGACGGCTGAAGTCTACCCTCTCTTCCAGAGGGGATGAATCCGGCATGCTGACGATCTGACTGTTTTTGGTTTTTGTCAGAGATGAAAGTGAAAAGTAGGGAAATTTGGGAAATTTTCACCCTTTTTGTAGCTCAAGAAGGAAAGACGCTGAATTCAAGGAATGCAGTTAACAATAATAATAATAATAATAATAATAATAATAATAATAATAACAACAATGATAATAATAATGATAATAATAATAGCAACAACTTTATTTTTAAAGCGCTTTCAAACAAAGTGCTGTACAACTATTTGAAGCTAAAAAGATAAATAAAATAAAAGCGATACAGGTTAGACATTAAACTGTCATTATGTTGTTGTTATTATTATGTTACTATGTAGATTATAAATTAAAATAACACTGCAATTAAAACTGCTGAAACAGAATCAGAAACATGTCTGAGAGATGTTTCTGATTTCACACGGACCCCCTTATCCCTTCCTCCACCCACGACCAGTTCTAGGTTCCCTCCTGCACGCCCCACCACTCTAAAAATCCTATTAACGGCCCTGCAAAGGCCAGGACGTGGACAGAGAGCAGCTTCCCACGCGAAAGGCCCATTTTTAACGTTTTCATGGTCGTGGTTTTACACTGTCAGCCGAGGTTAACGTCAGGGAAAGACTGTGGTCCGATTTAATCCAGAAGAATGGGACTTTATCAGCATTTAGACAAAACCGCCTTCTTTCCATAACTTTACTTAAAGTGCTTTCATTTCCTAACCGCAGATCAGATTGTGGAATATGAATCGTGGTCTCGGGCGTGCAAACATCTCTCTGACCTTTACCCAGCGGCTCCTTTTACTGCCTCGGTGTAACCGTGAGAACAGCGACTCTGCTGCTCCTCTGGGGAACATCAGGCCCGAGATGTGATGAAGCAGGTCTGAGTGCTGCTGCTTCTGATCTTAATAAAGTGGAGTGCTGTAAAACACTGAAGCTACAGCCGCTCTCCAATAAGTGCCATGCTGGATTTTCAAGAAATCATCCTGCACATGCACATCTTTAGGCAGGAATATTTCAGCTCAACATTTAAAGGAGAGAGTCACTCAATCATTTCTGATCATTTAATGTTGCTTTTGTTGCCGGGAGAGTTGCCCGGACCTGCTTTACGGTTACAGACGCCGTTAACTGTTCCCAGATGGCCCGCAGAGGTTCAGGTCCAGCCAGGGATCGGGACAGGCGCACAGCGTTAAAGGGCTTTTCCACAAACAGGTGAAGCTCTCACAGCGGCGCAGAGCTTCAGCTTAACCTGGATATCTGTTTCTTATCTGGCTTCGCTCACCCTAAAATCATCGGTGAGGCTGAGACGTCTCATGGAGGTGCTTATCAGCTCGATAAATTAACCCCAGGTTTCCCACTCTCTGTGTGTGTGTGTGTGTGTGTGTGTGTGTGTGTGTGTGTGTGTGTGTGTGTGTGTGTGTGTGTGTGTGTGTGTGTGTGTGTGTGTGTGTGTGTGATAAGATGAAGTCTTTTTAGTTGAAAACTGCTACATGGATAACGTCTATTTAAAGCCTGAAAACACAAATCTGTCAGGGCACAGAGGTCCAGCTCATCATCGTGCATTCCTTTACAGTAAAGTGTAGACGTGTGTGCAAGACCATTTTACCCAGCTGACGTGTCTGACAGCAAATACAGAGCAAATTAATGTTTTATAATAAGTCAACAAATACGAGGCTTAGGCGCCCTGGTTTGCATTATATCACTGTGTGAGCTCAGTGCGGCTCCAGCGTGAGTCTGTAATCTTTTCCAGAGACGCGCTTTCTGAAATTTCCATCGCTGCTCATCGCTGAGCAGAGACGAGTGTCTGCTGCCTCCTAGTGGAGAAATCAGGGGACAAGCTGAGACGTTGTCCGGTCCATACATGACCTCAGCAGAAATGTGCCCTAATTTATAATGAATTACTCCAGGGCTGTGTTCATATGGCGTTATTTTTGTGCCTCTGAGCGCACGTAAAAAAACGTTTGCAGGTGCAAGTGTTGCATTTTGAGGAGAAATTTATTTTGAGCGAAGAAAAGCTGAATCTGAGTGAACAAAATTCATTGCTGCGTATTTCAGTGTTTGCTATGTGTTTTGTGGCACAAATATAACGGTGTAGAGAAAGAGTTGAGCGCGCACGGGCAGAAATGTTGAGAGCGCGAGCGACACACTGCGAGCGAGCGCAAATTCAAAAGCTGAGCGAGAGGAGCTGCTGTTGTGTGTGTGTGTGTGCGTGTGTGTGTGTGCGTGTGCATGCATGTGTGTGTGCGTGCGTGTGTGTGTGTGCGTGTGTGCGTGTGCATGCATGTGTGTGTGCGTGCGCACATGTGTGTGTGCGTGTGTATGTGTGTGTGTGCGGGGATAACAGCAAACACTGAAATACAGTTTTTGCACGCAGCAATGACTTTTGTTCACTCAAATTTCTCCTCAAAATGCAACACTTGCACCTGCAATTTTTTTTTTACGTGCGCTCAGAGGCACAAAAATAACGCCATATGTTCATGAGCTCATACACAGGTGTGCAAAAGTGGAACCCCTTCACTCCAGGAGAGTGACGGGGTTAATAACAGAAGGATACCCGAAGTTCAGCATCTTTCATTTACAGTCAGCGACTCCTTCAGTCAAATATGAAAATATTTCATTCAAGTCCATCATGGGCAGAAACTAGCAGCTAGTTAACAGTGAAGGTCAGCAGGCTGACTAAACTAACCTTCACCCCTTTAAGTTCAATATCATTGCTAAATTAGTTTAATACTAAATGATCTACTCATGAGTGAGTGAAGCCTCAAAAGCTGACTTAATAACTGAAGCTCCTTTTAATTCTGCTAGTTAGGCTCAAAGTGGTTAACTAACTCATTAATTAGGCAGAACCAAAGTATCCACTAGTTACGAGTTTTGACTTTAAAGGTGAGATTTTACTTCATTACAGCAAATAAATCCAAGTAGGTAACTAGTAAAGGTAAAAATGATGAGCAACGAACTAGTTGAGCTCTTTTTTCACTTACCAGTAAAGTAGCAAGAAAAGTAAGGCTCAAAGTGTGTAGTTCACTGGAAAGGCCACTAGTTAATTAGTGAAGATCCCTAAGCTGATTAACTTGTTACTCTTTTAGTTTGATCTTTTAGATTACATACTACTTAACCTACAGTTAACTAGTATCTTTAGTACAACTTTGAGACAAATTGTGACTTTGTTCCCTAACTTGTCAAAATGCAGATCAGCTAACCGTGAAGGCAGCTATGTTAATTAGTGAGACTAGTGAGACCCAGATGTCCACTTGTTGCGCTCGCACATATGAGGAACACCAGGAACAGGGTTTTTCATACTTTGTACCATCTCCACATTTACTTTTTAGTGAAGCTCAGAGAACATTGATGAACCTGTTTGGTGCACAGCGCCACCTGCAGGTACCGTCACTAACCCTTTGGGGTAGAGTGGTAGGAAGGATGTGCAGGTACAGAAATGGACTTTTGTAAAACCTCTGAAATGAATCAGCCTTTGTGTGGAACAACGTGACCATGCACAGTTTGTGAAGAGAGGCAGAAACGTGATCATGCTCGGACCCTTTTATTATGGGACAGGACAGATGGTCTGGTTGGAGACAGACGGTTGTGTTTGTGTTTCAGGAGGTTTCTCAGTCGGTGCTGTCAGTGTTGGAGTCTCTGCAGCTCGCAGACGGCTCGCTGCTCTCCACGGCGGCAAACTTCACCTTTCTGCTCGGCCTCTGTGGACACAGAGACACCAGTGATCATCATCATCATCTACAGGGTTCCAGTATCCAGGGAACCTGGGAGTGCTGAGTGTGCACTGAAGAGCATTTTGTGAAGAGTTCTTACATTCAGCATCTTTGAACACCAGGATGTATCAGGACACCTGAGCTCCCTCCGTCAACTCACCTGTTTGTCTGCTGGCTTTCTCGGGTAACGAGAAATGTTGTCCAGACGACGCTCCGTCCTCTCCCAGTCATCCAACCACAGCTGGCGGCGATACTCTGACTGGCGAGATGTGATTCGTTGGTAGATGGCCTGATTCTGATGGGTGACCAACAGAAGCTCGTGCTTCCTCTTGTTCGCATTCAGACTGGAAAAGATGAGAAATCAAAAGAGAAAACATGACACAGACACGCTGCTGTACGGAAACCCAGATACCCGTGAACGGCTTCATCATGAACACACCTTACCTCCTCAGGTGGTACTGGTTCCTGTGGTCCACGAGGCCTTTGGAGGAGAAGATGTCGGCTAGTTTGGAGGCCAGGAGGTGATTGTCTCTGTCGACGACTGACAGACGCTCATCCTGCAGCTGAAGCACAGAAGCAGATCCCAGTCCCTCAAACACAAGGTGTGTGTGTGTGTGTGTGTGTGTGTGTGTGTGTGAGTGTGAGACCTGCAGTTTTTTCAGCTTGAGCTGGATGTGAGCTGGTGTCCTGTTGCCCTTGGTGTCCACTGCAGGCAGGGCGGAGTTCACCTGAAAAGGTAAACCCAGGTCACTGTGACTCACCGGTTTATAGTTTTGTTTTTATTGTGAAGGACAATAAAACCAGTTTTTATTGGCACATCATCCTGGGGGAGGTGTAGGTGTTTTAGCATCCCCGAGTTTTTCCTTTTTTCTTTAGAGTCTTTAATTCTTCATCGTTCTGGTCGTCCTTGTCCAGACTTGTTATCAGAGTCCTCTCTTCTTGCTGACGACCTGGTTTCTCTTCATAGTCATTCATATTTAATTCCTGCCTCCTGTGACTCGTTAAGTCTCTGTCACCTTTATCTTGTACTCTGTGTTTAGTTTTACTTCCCGCTCGTCTCGTTGTCTTGATTGTGTCCAGCTGTGTTTCCCTGGTTACCTCACGCGTGTGTCTGTTGCTGTCCTGTTTCTCTGTGTTACTGGAGTTTTGTCTGCTTCTGTTCAGAGATGTCTTCTATCATTTCTATAATCTAACACATTAGTGTTAACGTTTGTCAGAAGCTTCTGCATCATCTCTCAGATTGAAGCTCTGTAAAATAAAAGCTGTGGCCTGTGGCCCCACCTCCTCCACCCAAGTTTCTGATTAATGTGCCATCTACATTTTAGCTGTTTTTGGTTGAAAATGTGAAGGTCAGTTGATACGAGCTAATATTATGATAGGAACATGTGCAGACATTTAATGTCAATTACAAAAATTAAACCAGTCAATGTTCACTTTGCACCAAAACCAACTCTGTTAACGAGCGAGCATTTGGCTGGAGTGTGGGGCCTCCCTGCTGCTGCGAGTCGGGGCGGCCTGCTTCTCCCCACCGCAGGGAAAAGGGTAACACCACCTGGGTCTGGGTGCAGTTCCCCCCTCCAGGGGCAAGGGTACGTAGACCCGGTTCTTAGAGTACGAGAAACTTTTGCGAGATCCCGAGGGCTCCACACTGAGTCAGTCCCCATAGACTTTCATGTTGAAACTTTACAGCAGGAATAACCGTGTTTATATCCTGATACCGAGCCCTAGTTTGGCCTCTAATCTAAACCAGTTTCCACCCGTCCTTCATTATCACCTCCAACTGTAGCTCCTTCAGTCCCACCTCACCTGAATCCAGCTCTGATGGAAAACCAGCACAGAGCCCTGTGTGTACCAGTGGCACCTTCCACCGTTCATCCTCCACCCTTCAGCCTCACCACCGTTCATCCTCCACCCTTACCTTCCTGCGGTGGTTTTCGTAGTTTATCTGGTCCCATCGCTGCTGCAGGTAACGGTTGGTGACGGGTTTCAGAGGCTGGTATGACTTGTGCATGTTTCTCAACTGGTGATAACCTGCAGCTCTATCACATCCATCCACCTCAGCAGGAGGTGTGTGTGTGTGTGTGTGTGTGTGTGTGTGTGTGTGCAGGCCTTGCAGGTTGTCACCATGGAGATGTACCCCTTTGTGCCATTGCAGCCAGGTAAGTTTCCTATTAATTATTGCTGAGCTTATCCTCGAAACTATGCTGAGCACACACACACCTGGGATGACCATGCTTACTTACACCAGCTGAGTTGTCTTTTAACTTTGTGTCTGAACACACGTCACGCTTTTGCATTTTGTTTATGCTTCATTTTGTGATTTCTGCTCACTCGGCTCTGGTCCTGACTTTGTCTGGTTTCCTTCCTTTTTCTCCAAGTGGTTGCAGTAAGATTGTTAATGGGGTATCACAAGAAAATGAGCCTATCATAAATAAGAACCAAACAAAGTCAGTCATGGACTACCTTAAAATTCATTGAGTTTTTAATGCAGACAGAGCTTCATATGCAGAGGAAGGAGAAAGGAGGATGAAGATGGGGCTGCCAGGCAAGAGGAAAAGAAGAAGATCTCAAGGAGGTTTGTAGATGTAGTGAAGGAGGACTGGCAGCAGGTTGGCTGCTGGGATAGGAGGAGATGGAGGCAGATGATCTCCTGTAGCGACCTCTAAAGAGAGCAGCTGGGAGAAGAAGTGGCTCAAACCACTGTGAGGCATCTTACAGGGGAGTCGGCTTGAATGGCTAAACATGGATTGTTGTTCATGTTCATCTAAAATCTGCACAAAAGGTTAGAGCAGGGGTCGGCAACCTGCGGCTCTTTAGTACGGAGCCCCGCAGGGGACATGGGAGAAAAAAAATTAGGGAGAAAAAAAAAATTAAGACGGACTTTTGCGAGATCTCGCAAAAGTCCGTCTTAATTTTTTTTTCTCTCATGTCCCCTGCGGGGCTCCGTACTTTAGTCCTTTTAGTGGTTTAGGAAAATAAATTATTTTTTTAAGTATTTAGCTGAAGTGTATTTTATTTATATTAGTTCTTTTTTAACTTGTAGTTCTAAATTGGAAAATTATTGTGATATTGACATATAAAAATAAAATTATATTTTATTATTTTTTCATCGCTCAAAATAAGCGTCACACGCCGGCACGTGCAGGGGGGGGGGGGGGGGGCTAGAGGGGCTTGAGCACCCGCCCCTTTCCTGATGGGTGCCCAAAGAGCCCTTTTGTTGAGGCAACTTTTTAAAAAAAATTATTATTATTATTTTTAATGTGTGTGTGCGTGCGGAGTCCTGTCTGTGCCCATCAACAATAATATTTAACTATTAATCACAGTTTTGCTAAATAAAAGGATCTGGCTTGCATCAGTCACATGATCACATTTAACCAATGATCGCCCTTGACGGCAGAACGCGCTGGTTACGAGCCGGGAACGAGCTCACAAAGAGCACGCGCATTTGTTGCGGTCCGGAGCTGTAGGAGAAACACAAGTTAACTCAGAGACACAGACTGATGCGACACAACCAGTAAGTAGGTGTACAGCGTACACTGTAGTGTGTAGCACACAGGAGTATCAGCTTATTACGTACACGTTGGTAAGCTGTCTTGTTGCAACTGACGAACTGAAACAAACGAGCGTGCTGTGTGTGCAACAGCGCGACAAACATTACCTGTCCTTTTATTAACTGCACAAGTAGTGCTGGTCGTAGCTGCTGGCTACCTGTGTAAGGCTGTCATGGGTCTGTAGCTCTGTCACCGTTTTAGGGAACATATTTCGTTTTAAAGTAAGTTTCCGGGCTTTTCCTGCCTTTCTGGAGGGATTATATTTCACTAAAAAACGATCTAATATGCATGTCCACATAATAATTATTATAATTATAATATATTAAAACACACGCTGTATTTTAAAGAACATACATTAAGAAGCAGATTATATTAGATTTATATTTTAAATAAGACAAAAGTTGGATGTTACAGCAGTAAAATGATTGTATCTCTACAGTTTAAAAATGTAATAAGCTTTGCCCTGCACAGAGAGGATAGTGAAACAAATGGAATCATCATAAATACATTATTTCATATTTATTACTTCCCCCTCTTCTTTGCTTTATTATTGTAGCTCTAGTAATGAATAATAATGTAAGGATTCTGGATCAGCACCATGATGCTCATAGTATATACAGTATTCTGAAGAAGGTCTAAAATGTCACTGTGTGTGTGTGCATGTGTGTGTTTTATGTATATGGATTTAAAAAAATATATTACTCATGATATAACATTGTGCAGACATGGCTGGTAAGGACATGAGGAGGAAACAGCAGGAGCTGTGTGAGGCTACTAAAGGCAGGGCTATAACATTTTTCTGTCATCATTTTATTTTAGATTAAGTGCAGGAGTTGCTAGGTGTGGATAATTAGATTATAGTTTATTGCAATAGCAAGTTGTGCCTTGTTCTCAGATAGACAGCAAGTGGAGAGTGATATATGAAATGATGGAAGGAAGAAGAGAAGCAAAGAGTGATTCACAGGCAGAGCCTAAATTATTTCTCACAGTTTTTTGTGTCCTTATGGTTCCAAGCGCTGTCACCAATCTTTGCATTTTGTTATTATCTCATGACACAGCTACCATCTCTCCTATGGACTTTTTAATGTTTACAGTCTCAGATCAACACAGCCCTGCCCCTCCCATATTAGACTCTTGGTGAATGTGTGTTGTTGTTATTCAGCCTGGTTCAATGTGCCCCTTTTTAACTTTGAGCACCGCCCCTTTAAACCTCTCTGCACGGCCCTGGTCACACTCGTGGAAGCCGGTGTAGCCGCCGAAACGCCTGCATTTATCGAGACTTTCAACCCCAGGTAGGCCAATTATGGATCTTTGGATCCACATTATGTCAGCAGCTCCACCGTGAACTGTGTTAAAAACAAACACGCTCACGCCTCACAGACGACAGCTTACAGTCCTGTAAAGATGAAAGTGACTTCGTACAGCCCCGACCTGCAGACGCTGTGCGCAGAGGTTCAGGAGCAGAAGTCCCGTTGTAAACATATCACGGCAGACCCCACGATGTTTGCATGAACACGCTTTTCACACACAGTTGCTGACGCACACAGCCGGCTGTAGCTTTGCAGCTCACAGCCCGACACACACCAACACAACAGCACAGACGTTAAGGCGGCGAGGCGTGATTGCGGGTAGTGATGCGCGAATCATGAACGAATCGTTCAATACTCGAGAATCACTTTACTGACTCATGAATCATGATTCACAAGCCCAACTGACTCACTGACTCATCCCTGTTGCTGTTAGCAGCAATGTATCTAGCTTATAATTAAAATTGTGGAGAAAAACACAACATCCAGTATCGTAACAAAAAGATTTCTGCTCTGAACTGGAAGAAAAAACCCTGAGTAGAAGCTCACATCAAGACAATAGCTCCTCGTTCACAGTAGCATCGCTCTGCTAACATGCTAACAGCACATTTGAGCTACTCACCCCCTCCCTCCTGGCTCACAGCTTCTTCTTCTTCTTGGTTGGCAACCAATGTTAAGGCGCATTACCGCCCCCTGGCTCACAGCTCAGTGGACATTTAGATGAGAAAATATATATTTGACACATTTAAGGAAAATACTAATAAAATAAAAATAAACAAAATGTTTATTAAGCAATTTTGATAGGAAATTGCTTAATTTTAGAAATGTTTTTGCTCTTTTTTGCTCTGTAAAATAGTTGTTTTCTTTTAGAATCACTCATCTTAGCAGTAGGATTTACATGAAAAGAGAAACAAATTAAGTTTGAGTGAAAATGTACATTTTTTGCACTCTCTGGTCAACTGACTCAGTGAATCAAATGACTCAAAAACCGATTCACTTTGGTGAGTGACTCATTAACACTCGATTCAGTAAAAAGAATCAAATCTACCATCACTAGTTGCGGGTGCCGCTCAGTTACGCCCCGCCACACACATTAACCAGGTAAAATACATATTTAGGCAGAATTTTGCAAATATCTATTTTTCATTTTCAATTATTTTTTTTAAAAGTCAGGTCAAGGCTCCAAAAGCCCAAAGGCGATATAACAGTTTTTGTTTCTGGATCATTTTAGTTCAGCTGGGTGTCTTTGCTTTGGTTATATTTCTTTAAGAGTTCAAAATGTGTTAATTACAAAAATAAAATGTAATTTTCTCTGTAGCACTTCATGGATTTCATAAGCAGCACACCTTAGTTGTTCACACAAAGCACAAAGGTAAAAAACAATATATACAGTGTTATCTTCATTTTAGGTGTAAAAAAGTATTTGCGGCTCCCAGTGTTTTTTTTTTTTGCGTGGAAATCGCGTCCAAATGGCTCTCTGGGTGTTAAAGGTTTCTGACCCCTGGGTTAGAGGATATGGAACTACATCATGTAACATCTGTCCATTTTAAGTCACTGATCTGGGTCGTGTGGGCAGCAGGGATGCGCTGAGATACATAACCTCTCCATCATGTCCTGAAATCACCCTGGAGTGTCGTCCGGGTAGGACATGCCCAGAGCCCCTCACCTAGCAGGCATCCTGGTCAGCTCCAATCAGTAACAAAGAGCAGCAGCTGTGCTCTGAATGACTGGGGTCCTCACTGACTCCACGACTGCTGAATCCTCTGGAAGAAACCCGTCTATGCTGCTTCCATCCTCCAGACTCACATCGATGCCTCTGTCAAGCTCCTGCTCGTCTTTCCCCTCAGTCATGAATAGGACCTGAGATACTTAAACTCCAGGCATCCGCTCATCCCCAACACGAGCTGCCCATCCTTCTCTCTCAGAACCAAGCATGACCTCAGAAATGGTGGTTACTGTCCTCACCCCTGCACACACGTCTTCAACCCACCCAAGCTTGCGGTCATCACTTGATGAAGCCAGAAAGACCAGATCATCTGTAAAAAGCAGACCCTGAGATCACCAAGCCCGACACCTTTCACCCTGCACCGAGAAATTCTGTCCTCAGAAATTAGGACATGATGACGAACAGCAGCCCTGAATAGCAGCGCCTTTGGCTCCCACACAGACTCAAGTCTCTCTGATACTGAGCTGACCACAAGTGACCACAGCTCTGACAGCCTGGCTGACCTGTGTTCTTCTTCTTAAAGAGGGGAACCACCACCCCGGTTAGATAATCCAGCGGCACTGTTCCCGACGTTTAGAGCCGTAAAGAACATCCAGGCCAGGGGCTCAGTCACAGGTAGTTCTGCATCTTTGATGATGCAAACACAGAGGACTGGAGGTCCTTTTGGCTGCTTTACAACAGGAAGCGCGCAATTGTGGCTTCACTGGATCCAGACTTCCTGGGACTCTCCACAGTGCACGGTTTGGTTCACCTTTAACTTCTGCAGCCCATCTGAGTGTTTGGAGCGACCCCTGCTGGTCAGAGAAATGCCTCCTAGCCTCTTAGCTCCGGGCTTTAATAAGTTTCCCTTCCATTCACCTGTTTCTCTCAGCGGTCAGCTTTAGAAACCTGCTGCACAGCCGCGAGCAGATCGGGATGTAAAGCATGAGCAGAGCTGGAGTTTAAACTCTGAGGAGATAATGTGGATCCCTCCGCGGACTGCAGCCCAGAGACAGCACGGAAATAATGACGGCAGACAAACAGCTCTCTCCTTTTATTGAGCCATCAGCTCCAGTTAAGCTGAAGGGGGAAAGTGTGCACCGGCCAGCGCTCTGCCTCTGAAGAGGATTGTGTTTCTTGGCTGGTGCAGCTGCTATGAAACCAGAACCTCAGTCATCTATTTCACAGCCGCCGTAGCTGATGCTCTTCTCAAATCTGTGAGAACATAACGGTGCAGTTAACTCTGCTGCAGCGTCACTTGTGTAGGAAAAGGCCTTTTTAAGGAGCTGAAGCTTTGTAAGGAGGAGCAGCAGGTTTATTATCAACAAGTCTGACAAGAAAATCGACGACTTTATGAAAGTGCCTCTTACAGTGGAGCTTACGGCCACCTGTTTTCACTCAGCCTTCACGATGGATGGATTTGGTTTGGAGTTTCCCTCACGAAGCCCCCGCAGAGCTCCGTATCAGCTCCACGGGCTTTATCTGTTCACTCTACTTCTAATTCGCCACGCTGGCAGACTGTCACTCCGAATCACCACGCAAACATAATCCTGATTGATTCACAGTCTAATTTCAGGTGGCACGTGATTAACTCATCAATCACGTCTTCCCACACACTCCAAACACCCCGCCGAGGGGCAGAAGGATGCGGAAGCAGTTTTTTTTTCTCGCCCTTTATTTAGTCTGATGCGTGCCAGGTGAGGTGAATCTGTGGACTCAAATATGAACAATTTGCCGCTGTTATCAACGACAAAACTGCAAACGAATAATCAAAACAACTAAATAATTGATGCTAAATAACTGTTGAGCGCCAATAAGTTTACCTTGTGGTTCAGGAGCAACTGAAGTATTTGTTTGAAGTATTTGTGTGTTTTTCCAGTTTTCCTTTTTTTCCCTTGTTATGGCCACTTCCAGGTCTGCCAGGTTTCTAACAGCTCTCCTAAAAGGTGTCCACTGTCATTTCAAACATGTCTGTAGTTGTTTGAACCATCAACCAGCACAGATCAACAGGGAGCTTCTGGAAGTATGAAACAAAGAATGTGCAGCTGAACTGAAGAATCCACCTAAGCAGCCGCTTTACTGTTGATCTGGTGAATAGCAGTGTTCATAACTGCACATCTGCAGAGGAATGGTTTATTTGAAGAGTTTCAGTCAGGTTTCAGAGCTCATCACAGCACAGAAACAGCTTTAGTGAAGGTTACAAATGATCTTCTTATGGCCTCTGACAGTGGACTCATCTCTGTGCTTGTCCTGCTAGACCTCAGTGCAGCGTTCGATACTGTCGACCATAATATCCTATTAGAGCGATTAGAACATGCTGTAGGTATTACAGGTACTGTGCTGCAGTGGTTTGTATCATATCTATCTAATAGACTCCAGTTTGTGCATGTAAATGGAGAGTCCTCTTCACACACTGAGGTTAATTATGGAGTTCCACAGGGTTCAGTGCTAGGACCAATTCTGTTTACATTATACATGCTTCCCTTAGGCAGCATCATTAGAAGACATAGCATACATTTACACTGCTATGCTGATGACACCCAGCTCTATCTGTGCATGAAGCCAGATAACACACACCAATGAGTTAAACTGCAGGAATGTCTTAATATGTGCGTTGAAGGACATGTCCTGGTCAAAAATGACTCCAAGGTTCCTCACAGCGTTACTGGAGGCCAAGGTAATGCCATCCAGAGTAAGAATATGCTTAGATACCATATTTCTAAGCTTTTCAGGGCCGAGTACAATAACCTCAGTTTGATCTGAATTAAGAAGCAGAAAGTTAGCGGCCATCCAGGTCTTTATGTCTTTAAACAAATATGTAAGACTGCTTACTTCCATTTGCGCAACATCTCTAAAGTTAGAAATATCCTGTCTCAGAGTGACGCTGAAAAACTAGTTCATGCATTTATTACTTCCAGGCTGGACGACTGTGATTCATTATTATCAGGAAGTCCTAAAAACTCTCTGAAAAGCCTTCAGCTGATCCAAAATGCTGCAGCAAGAGTCTTGACAGGGACTAGAAAGAGAGCAGATTTCTCCTGTTTTGGCTTCCTGTTAAATCCAGAATTCAAAATCCTGCTCCTCACATACAAGGTCTTAAATAATCAGGCCCCATCTTATCTTAATGACCTTGTAGTACCATATCACCCTATTAGAGCACTTCGCTCTCGCTCTGCAGGCCTACTTGTTGTTCCTAGAGTATTTAAAAGTAGAATGGGAGGCAGAGCCTTCAGTTTTCAGGCCCCTCTTCTGTGGAACCAGCTTCCAGTTTGGATTCAGGAGACAGACACTATCTCTACTTTCAAGATTAGGCTTCAAACTTTCCTTTTTGCTAAAGCATATAGTTAGGGCTGGACCAGGTGACCCTGAATCCTCCCTTAGTTATGCTGCAATAGACGTAGGCTGCCGGGGGATTCCCATGATGCATTGAGTTTTTCCTTTCCAGTCACCTTTCTCACTCACTATGTGTTAACAGACCTCTCTGCATTGAATCATATCTGTTATTAACCTCTGTCTCTCTTCCACAGCATGTCTTTATCCTGTCTTCCTTCTCTCACCCCAACCAATCGCAGCAGATGGCCCCGCCCCTCCCTGAGCCTGGTTCTGCCGGAGGTTTCTTCCTGTTAAAAGGGAGTTTTTCCTTCCCACTGTCGCCAAAGTGCTGCTCATATAGGGGATCATATGATTGTTGGGTTTTCTCTGAATCTATTGTTGTACAATCTACTGTACAATATAAAGCACCTTGAGGCGACTGCTGTTGTGATTTGGCGCTATATAAATAAAATTGAATTGAATAACTAAAACCTTTAATATGCTCTGTAAAGAATTCAACTCAAGAAGGTTGGAAGTCGTTCACTGTGGATACTGGGATTTGTGATGCATCATGGGATGAGAAGGTCCTTCGGTGTTTAAAGTCTTGAATCATTCTTCATTTCCTTTTATTTTGTAGGAAAATGAGAAATGGGTGGAGTGGTTTAATGACACCTGTGCAAACATGAAACTGCAATATCTTTGTACAATTCTAACGAGCTTAAAAGTCAATATTTGGCATGAACACCTTTTCTGTGAGGATCTTCAGGAACAGTTCTCCAGGCTTCTTCAAGGACATTCAAAGTTCTTCTTTGGATGCTTCTGCCTTGTGTTCTGTTCTCTGTCAGGATGATCCCACACTGCTTCAGTGATGCTGAGGTCTGGGCTCTCATGGTGTTCCACTGGGTATTTATCTAAGTATGCTTTCACTGCACTGGCAGTGTGTTTGGGATCACTGTCATACTGAAAATGAAGCTGCTGCACATCAGATGTTTCCAGATGTTACTGCAGGGTGGGTTAGCACTCTAGCACCCACAGTTAGAGGTCATTTTCAAGTTTTGTGTAATGGTAGATGCCCCACGTCATCACAATAACACCATAACGTTTTTCAGAATCACACACTGCATGAATAAATCTTGAACTCAGATTTTTACCAAAGATTTCAGCCAATTCCCTTCAATCATGTAGGTAAAGATAATAAAACACACTACACTGTTTTATTATGTCATGGTCATGGTCATAGGTCAAAGGTCAGGTTCACAAGAATTGGGAAAAAACTTTTGTTTCCACTGGATCAACTCCAAACACAAAATAACTTTTTGTTTTAATGCTTTACAACATTATTATTTCAGAACATTATGTGGCTTCACAATAACACAAACATTCATATACTACACCAGATTTACATATTACCGGTGTTGACATCAGCACAAATAACCAATGAAAACATGCAGAATTCCACAAAGCAGGCTGATGGCAGCATGTTAAGAACATCATAAAACACGTTTCATGAAGTTTCATGAAGTTTCAGTGTAGCCCCTGCCCTTCAGTGGGAGTTGCTCTCTGAGCTAGTGTAGGTGTGTTTTAATTATAAAAGATACTTAACCCAGATTCAGAAAATTACTGTGTGATAATATATTAATAACAGTATTATTAATGTGTAAGAAGTAAAATATGGCTTACTGTAACCTGAGGTGTAAGAATGAAAGCTTAAAACGGCTGTTGTGTGCGCATGCGCTGACTCCAGGTCCAGATCCAGCTGTCCGGGCTTTGGCTGCATTGTACTCAACAGCCATTTAGCCCCGCGGTGCTGTTTGTCTGTCTGCCGCTGTCTGTGCTTCTGTTAGTGGGAATATCGCCGACGTGGGAACTCTGGGAATATCACAGTGCTTCACGGAATGCCTGGAACTAGCTGTCCCCCCGGCCAGCGCGGAGAAGCGCCCGTTAAACGTCGCCGTTCGCAGCCGCTCTCCGCTTTTCTCCGGGATGTGACCGTGTGATGGCTGCGGTCCAGTGAGCTGGGAGCACGTTGACTGGTCCGCCTGTTTGCCCAGCAGCTTTCGGAGCTTGTCCTCATCGTTTCACTGGGATTTATCGCAACCTATGGAGTGTACATGAATATTGGTCGGACAGGGATTCCAATCGGGGTAAGTGGGGGCCTCGGAGGGGCACCCTGTCTGGGTTTTGGATCCACTTCTTTAAAACGCGGGATAGCCTGCTAGCTATCCTGGGGGTTAGCTCAGGAGGCTAACTGCCGTCTTTGTCTGGAGAGACCGGGAAGCATGCGTCCATCATCGGACACGTCCTCGCCTGACCCTCGCCTTTACCCAGCAGAAAAAATTAAAACCTCCGTATTAAGCCAGACATATTTGCGGATATATTTAACGGTTTGCGTCGCGGTCACGGGGTAAACTGTTCGCAGTGAGCTGCCTGTGATGCACAGAGCTTTTGAAGCATCGCTGTGATGTTTTTGAGCTTCTGCAGTATTTCATTATCTCCTGATGAGTGATTTAGATCAGAGCTCTGGTGTCCTGTCAGACACTGTAGCCTGCTGCTTAATAAAAGCTGCCCCGTCAATGAGAAAACACCACCCGCCGAGAGGTGGTGTTCAACGGTTGTCCGATAATGGATCGCGGGGAGGCTGAAAGCGCCGCATCGGTAATTGTGTCCACCAGGCGACCAATAGGACGTCAGGTTACCCGTTACACGCACTGAGTGTGTCCTGCGTGCTGTCGGTGTGGCTGGGTCCAGCTTCAGTGGCTGCTGTGAGGGCTGCGGACCGTCATGATTGTTTTAAAGTTCAGCAGAGAAGGCTAAATTCTACCTGGCTGGGCTGAAAGTAGCCTGCGTCCGATAATGGATCTCGCTAGCATTGCAGCGGGCCACGGTGGGCCTCGGATTAGCTAGTTAAGCTGTGCTCGGTACCTGCGTGTTAATCGGTGCTGGAGGTGAAGCCCTGATGCCCCAGAGTGTGGCTGGTGACAGTTTCAGGGCTCTAAAGCCGCTGTGGGGCGGTGTTAGCTTTGTGCTAGCATGCAGCGAACTGAGCTCCCGATAAACCCAGCTAACATGAGCTAGCACCAGTTAGCTCAGGTGGCTCCGGGTTTAGTTCTAGCACGCATATCCTTCTTTTACCCAGCTTCACACACCCAGAACCGTACGACTTGCTGCCCCAAAGACACACACATGCAAATGTGCAGGAGGTCCTAGCGAAGGCGATGTTTGAAAGCTAGCCACATGATGTAAATACCCCCTCAGATGGATTTCCTGGATCTGCTTTGTTTGTCACTGTGATGCACAGTTCCTAGAAAAGTTGTAGTTGGCATGAGTGAATTAAACCTCCAGCTGCAGCACGATAAATGTCACATTATTGTGGCTGTGTAACATTAGACGGTGACTGCAGGCCTATAAATGTACTGTATGTGGGCTAACCTGCTGGACTGAACTCACTGTAGTGCTCTAATCTCGCTCTGAAGCAACACCTGCATGTGTGGAGACACACAAAAGGGCACAGCAGGCATTGCATCGTTATCTTTGTAGTAAGTACACTGACACTAATGGGAGGTGTGTTAATCTGATGGGGAAATCAATAGATTAGGAGGTCGTGGCTTCTAATCTATTGATGTGTGTTCACAGGCGTGAATTCGCCACCTTTGTTTTTGTGTCCTTAACACGAGTTTAACATGTGCTGATTCCTGTCCGTGTCCATGAAAGGAGCAACTTCCAAAAGTGTGAATCTGGAATTTATTCAACTCGTGGTGACTTTGGTTTAAAATTTAAAACACAGTCCGTACTGAGAAATTGTTCTCTGGGATTTCTGAAGGTCTTGCAAAGTTCTTCTTTGGACATTAGCTGCTTTTTCACTTCACTCTTTTTAAATCCAGTCCTTGTACCTGACCATTTTCAGAGTCGTGCTTTTTTGTTGTTATTGTGTTATTGTTTTTTTGTTTTTTTGAGCGTTTCTACTCTGAATCATTCAAGCATAAAAGGGCTGGAAGGGTGAATCAGTGTTTTTTTTGTGTGTGTGTGTGTGTGTGTGTGTGTGTGTGTGTGTGTGTGTGTGTGTGTGTGTGTGTGTGTGTGTGTGTGTGTGTAAATAAGACGCCTGAGCAAAGATAACTCAGATGTTTTAAGTTACAAATTAAAGCTCTTTGTTAGGACGAAGATACCAGTTTGTCATATAATGGCATTTATGAAAACTTTGCACATCTCAGCGTGGTGTGCGGTGTTTCCTTAGGAATCGTAAATAGACTGATTCTTGTAGAGCACTTTTCTACTCTCCTGGAGTTATTCAAAGCGCTCGATACAACATGTCACATTCTCCCAGTCACACCCATTCTCACAAGAACTTTCTCTATACTTAGTGCTGTCTAACTACACACACACACACACACACACACACACACACACACACACACACACACACACACACACACACACACACTCATACTCCGATGGATGCATCAGACACAACTTGGGGTCAGTATCTTGCCCAAGGATACTTGACATGCAGACTGGAGGAGCCGAGGATTGAACCACCAACCTTCCGATCAGTAGGTGATCAGAAGGTTGAGCTACAGCCACCGCTGTGAATGAATGTGAGAAAACTGGATAAGTGGAAGCAAAAAAACGTTTTTTAAAAACTCTTGTTCTTAAGAAAGAGGGGCAGATCCAGCAAAGACCTGGTGCAGGCCCTGAGAGGTGCATCTGGACCTTCAGCTGATCATCTACTGCTCACTGAAGCTTCATCAGAAATGGTCTCAGTAGCAGGACGGCTCTCAGGAAGCCATTCTTAAAGAAGTAAAGCAGGAGGCAAGGCTGAGGTACGAAAGTTACACAAGAACTGGACTGAAAATGGGTCTGATGGAGCGAAAGATACAAATCATGGTCCGTATGTACGGAGGTGGTCAGGAGAGAGGTCCGACAGTGAGCCTGCAGCCGTGTGTGAAACACGGTGGAGGCTCTGTCGTGGTTCGGCCTGCTGTTCAGCCGGTGCCGTTTGTGACCGTAGAAAAGTACCGTCAGAGTTTGATCCACCCCGCAGTAACATCTGGGAACATCTGATCAGCAGCTGCTTCATTTTCAGCACGATAATGATCCCAGACACACTGCCAGTGCAGCGAAAGCACACCTGGACAAAACACACACAGTGGAAGTCCATGGTGGTTAGGTGTTAGGTGGTTAGGCAGGCATCTTCCATTACTAGGTTTACCCTGGGGCTTCCTCATGCCCAGCTGGAATGCCTTACCCCGGAGTTGAGAGCCTCAACTGGCTCCCATCAATATGGAGGAGTAGCAGCTGCTTGAGAATAACCAAACTCCTCACCCTATGCTAACACGTTGGAGGAAGCTGATTTCCACTGCTTGCATCCGAGGTCTCGTTTTGCTTTTTGAAATGACTAGCATGGCCAGTGCTGACTAGTGATAATAGTGACAACTAGCAAACTAGTCCCACACATTTGATTAGTTCAAAATCAAACCAACTTTTTCTCGATGCAAAGTCTAAAAAAGATGCCCTCTCTCTCTCTCTCTCTGTACTTCAAGAACAGTTCCCGTCTAAAAATCTGTTTTCTTCATTATTCGCTCGTTGTTTACAGGCTGTCGGCGGCTGTTTTTATCCCTTTTACTCACTTCTGAAAAGAAAACCTAATTTCTGCCGTTCAACAGGCTTCTGAACAAATGTAAACTTTTTAAAATTAAGCAAAATGCAAAACGCTGTGTCTCTAATAAAACCGCTGTAACTTCAGAGGTAATGTTCATGTGTTGATTAATGGTTTTCTTTCGTTTTTCATGTACTGCAGAATACTTTTATAAAATCCCAGAACAGGAAAATCTCCTTCATGTTTTTCTGTGTTTTATCTTCAGCTGCTTTGACACAAAGGCCTCACTGTGACGCTCACATCTTTGATAAAGTCTGGAAAGTGTCAGCTTCCTTTTTATAGATACAAAAATATATAAATGTACTGATCTGAATTATAATATTTCTGACTGTCTGAGGAAAAATTTCCCAGATTTAAATCGAATCGAATTGAATCAAATCGTGGATCGAATCGATTCTAGAAATGAGTGACGATACCCAGCCCTAGCACCCTATGCATATAAATATCCTGCAAAAATGTCTATGCCTATGCCCTATTGGAAACCCCCATTGAATTCATTGTCGAGGCAAATTAAATAATATCTTATTTAAAGCATTAAATTGTATATATGTACTACAATAACGGTTGTTTTGCAAGTTTTTCCTGGTTAAAAGTGAGATTTCAGTGTGCGATGATGCACAGCTGGCCCACAGCGAGTGGCTTTTCCCACTGTGTTTGTTCACAGCCAAAGTCCTGATTTATACAAAATCACCGTTGACGTAAGTCAAAGCCGTCAGGTAGAAATTTGTAAGCCGTGTGTGGCTAAAGTTATCTAGGGAGAAAAACCCTTAGACCACAGCATGAAAGTGGGAGTTTTATTGTTTTTTCAGTGTGTATTTAACATGCAGACCTATTCTAGTAACCCCTGTCCTCATTGGTTATCTCGAGCAGGGCAGTTACTGCTCTGTTGCTACTCTCAGACCTGATAAGCTGATGCTTCACAGTAAACAAGGACCCAAAACATGCTGAGAAAGCAACCAAAGAGCAGCCCAAGAGAAAGAAGGGCAGTAGTGTTAAATGTCTGAGTCGATCAGCGGACTTCAGGCCGGCTCGGCATCCAAACAGAAGACGCCACCGTGGACAGAAAGACCCAGAAACGGGCAGCAGCTGAGGCGCCTGCAGTAAAGGTCTGTCTCTCAGGGAGGAAGCATGTCGAGTATGAAGTGTATTTTCTCACTGAAGCCACTTTTCGCTGTAATGTTTGAACACGTTAACGGTTAAACAGGATGCGGGTGTTTCCACTTCTGGCTCTGACAGTTGCATGACAGAGCTCTGCAGGTGAACCGTTCTGTGTTTAGTTTGTTTTCTGGCGGTTGTCGCATCAGGCCCAGGAGGCGCTGCTGCTCACTTCACCCTCATCACCTGAACTGTGACTAAACCGATGAAGGTTTGCACGTGTGGTTCAGAGATGTTTGATTCTTCAAAGTAAGTAAGGAGGAGTCACAAACCCGTCCTGAGTCTAATCTTAGAGACAGTTTGGGTGCATGAAACGTGGTCGTCCGTGTGCAGCATGTCAACAAACAGCCAAACAGAGTCAGCCTTCCAAACTGTCCACAGAAAACAACACAGACACTGAGTAAATAACTGGAAAGCAGGTGGAAAATTGTTGGAAACTACAAGGAAAATTATGAAAGAAACAATAATCAATGACTAATCTAAAAGGACTGGAAACTGTTCAAAATGAGAGGAAATTATGAGAGAAACACAGCAAATGACTCATTAACATCAGAAAGGGAAATGTGAAAAATGATTAATGGACAGAGTTGGAACAAACTGCTGTAAAGCATGGAAACGACGACACGTGAAATTATTAGAAAGAACAAGAAAAATGTAAAAACAGCAGGAGCTGCTGCGGCTCGCCACGGCGCCGCTGTATTAGGACCCATAATGTCAATCGGTAGAAATGAGGCGTGGACAGCAACAGGGCTGGAACCGCGTGGGCTGACCTCTGACCTGTACCGGTGCGCTCACCCTCACGGTCTCGTGTTGGGGATGTTTTGTTTAGCTTGAGGTTGAACCTTTGGCCTCGAGGTGTTTTTAACCACATGGTGTCGTCACGCTGCTCAAAGATGTTTAAGAGCTTCTGTTCCTCAGTTTGAATTTCAGGATTTTGAGTGAACTCTGTCTGGCTTCATCTGTCAGTATAAGGTGGATTGTTTTTGCCAGCTGTCCCTCACAGGAGCACTTTGTGTTATCGTCATCATCAGTGTCCTCAGCACTGTGTGTCTGCTGTAAGCACCTCAGTGTCTGACCTGTTTTCACTGGCTGTAAATCCCTTTGCTCCACTGCAGCCACGGTTGGGTGTTTGCACCGTGTCTTCACATGAACCGGCTGTTAGCTGCATGGGAGTTTTTCTTCTGTTTATAGCGTCTTCAGACTGCCAGACAGTGTTGCCAACTTAGCGACTTTGTTGCTATATTTAGTGAGTTTTCAGACCCCCTTACCGACTTTTTTTCTAAAAAAGCGACTAGCGACAAATCTGGCGACTTTTTCTGGTGTTATTGGAGACTTATTTATGACGACTTTTTGACGTGAAAACGCGGATCGCTCATACTCTCAACAGGCAGCGGTGCTGCCGTGGGCACCTCGCCCGTGCCAAAGCGCTCACAGGCGGAGGACAGTCCTCCCCCAGCTGCAGGAGACGTTCACACCTGTGCGCCCAAACTGCAAATGAATCGCGCATGAGCGAAGCCGCTGCTCCTGCACTGACTGTAACGCAGTCAGTTCTTCCTTTACTGTTATGCTGTTTTGTGGATCACAAGGTTTAAAACTACTTATAAACACACACACACAGTAACTCCACCAGAGCGCCAATTTCGGGTCACTTTTGCCGGTCCAAGCCCGGGTAAACAAGCAGGGTTGGAATTGTGACATTAAAAAAAAACAATAATTACTAAAAGAAATTTAATTTGTAGTTCTAAATAAACTCTGAATGCATTTAGGACGTTTTTTACTCACTTTGTCTCTTCCACGATGTTATTTCTCTCTCCAACAGTGTAGGTTACAATTACATTAGCATGACCAATTATGCAAATTAGGCGATGACGTCATTTGGCGACTTTTAGGACCGCCAATAGCGATTTTCCTTACTGAGGAGTTGGCAACACTGCTGCCAGACATTTTTGTTTCTTAAATGCAGAGGAGAGGATAATAAACAGCTGAAGCACTTGTAGATAAATGACGCCTGAATCCTGCTTTAATGGCCGTGTAATCATTAATAATTGTGCAAGGAGGGTTCTATAAGAACATTTAAAGCTCGTAAAGTGGAAAATATCTGGACTAAACTGAGTATCGGGATTAATGTTGAATATGTTGTGACCGATGTCCTCATGGGTGCTGATATCAGTACCGATCAGAGTTGGCTTGTCTTTGTTTTTGGGGTCAAAACGTGCATTTATTTTATTTTTATAAGCCAAATGTAACTTGGCTTGAATAAATGAAACCTTAATTAAAAAATGTTTTACGTCAGTGACAGATTTTGTCGTTTTCTCTTACTGGACGGTCAAACTTGGTGCTGTGTGGTGCAGCATTGATGCGACAGCATGTGAATGCAGAGGCAGAGTTACTGATACCAGTAACTATCTTATAAAGGCAGCTGTTGGCAGAGCACCGGGTCATGATTTATGAGCTGAATCCCCGTCAGTCTGAACACATATGAATGATCACTAAGTCAGTTTTACTTTGCACAATAATGAGTTCACACAATAAAGCACACTGTTCAGCTTTTTGTGTGCTTGTGAAAGTGTCTTGTTAGGACACTTGGATAGGGATGGGTATCGTTTAGGTTTTATCCGGTACCGGTGCCAAACCGGTACTTTTGAAACGGTGCCGGTGCTTAAACGGTGCTCGAACCGGTGCTTAAAGAATGGAGAACACCAACTGTGTCCAAAAATCTCTTATGTTTTTATTTTTAGCAGTCTCTTTTTTTTTTTTCTGCAAAAATGGTAACCTAGTTAGCCTTTTCTGTTGATACAACATACCTCCTTTGGTTGGAACCGATGCTTAAACAATGGAAAACACAAACTTTGTCCTAAAACCTCTCATGTTTAGCTGTTTGTAAAAAGATAACAATGATGGCCTTTTCTGCAGCTATCCGGTTGTTCAGGGATGACACGACGAATCCTACTTCCGGGTCTAAAGTAGTCTGCGTTTAATATGGCTTTTGTGTTGTTAACATGTTTAATGTTTTGTATTTTCTTCTATTTAATCTCAAAAAGCTCCTAAAACAGTCAGTGATCACTGTTGACCTCCCTCGGCTTTTATTACCACTAATCATTTATTTAAGCTCAGTTTTTAAAACCTTAGGATGTAACTACAGCCCAGCCCATGCAGCAGTATATGAATGACTAACCTCGTATTGTGGATGGATTATCTCAGTTGTTCTCCTGGCTGAAGTTTGGTCCTTTTACAGCATCCTGCCATGTGATTACATTTGTTCCTGACCACCGAGAACACTCACGTTAACTTTTATCGAGTGGAAAAAAGTTAGCTTGTTTATATTATGCTAACATAGCTGTGTCGCTAGCGGTCACGTAGCACATCATTATATACCAGCTAGCCCAACTTCAGTAACCCTACAAACGTCACTGCTGTTTAGTTTTCTGTCTTCATTTATGTTGGAAGTGATAACAGAGCTGTACGTTTGAATTTGTTTCCAAAACCCCGCAGTCAGGACATGCTATATTGTATTTAGATAGAAGCTAGCGAGCTAACTCCCTGCTAACTTCTAACTCCGTTAAATGTCATAAATTCCGTTTTCATGGATGCCTGGATGTTAAACTCAGTTGTTACACCTGGTAGAGCAGAACGCTGATCATTTTATTAAAGATGAAAGACTTTAGACAGTTTTCAACTCTCAGTAATGCCATAGTGATCGTTTGATATATGGACCTGCAGCGGAGTTTAGGTCCAGACACGGCTAGTGACATCAGACTGAACAATCGGATAGGGCATATATGGTATCACTCTATCAAACAAGAAGACAGCCGCATGTAGCTATGATGGTGTTTGCTAGTTCACCTTACCTGCATTAATGTAATAACGTGGTTAGCCTACTCAACGTAAATTACACATGAACAACATGAAGCTACTCACGCAGAGAAGAACGGCTGCTGCTGCATCATCATCCTCATCATTTCTGCTACACTGGCAGGGCTAGGGGCCAGGACTCTCCTCTTCGGGTTCTTGGGGGATGTTGCTAACTCCGGGTCCGATAACAGGCACCACACCCGCAGTAGATGTGCTCGCTGTGAGGTCTCGCAGCAAGCTATCATACGGCGCATTTCTCGGCCTTTGCACAGTATCAGCTTAAAGCACTTGTTGCTGCTGAGTTTGCATCTTTTGCTGTGAAGTACAGCCAGACTTTGACCGCTTCGCCTTGGGCATTTTTAATCTGTAGCTCTGCTCTAAAAGAACGTACGTACCTGGGCCCGCCTACTACGCTTGGAAACGTAAAATGATTGGCTAGAATCCAAAGTGTGTGACATCTCGGGGAAAAAAAGCACCAAAATAAAGCACCGAAATGTGCACTGCTTTTCGGTCTGGTTACTACCGTTTATGTCAGAACCTACCCATCCCTACACCTGGAGTGTGAATGTCCATGCTCACCTCTGTTCAGTATGTCTTCAGTGGAGACTAGAGCAGGGCGATATGGCCAAAAATATTTGTCACGATATATATTTGAACATTTTTGATAACGATATAACCGACGATATAATTGATGCGAGACAAAATACAACTCCACAACATTACTAGCGCAAAAGAAAAAACCTTCCATTTATTTTCACTTAAACAAGAAGCTGTTTTTATGTACATTAAAGCTTTATAAAAATGTAACAGTGCAAATGCAAATTCCTTGCTGAAAGTTTAACCAAAAAACATTTCCAGTAGAAATGGGCTGACATATCCTGAGCATAACCATGTATAATATCCACTGAAGTTAAAAAGAGGTGCTTTGCAACATTAAACTGCAGTGTGCCAAATAAAAAAGTCAAATACGTATTTTTTGGACCATAAGGTGCACGGGAATATAAGACACATTAAGCAAAACAAAGCAGTCGGATATATCTGCTGTTTAGTTTTCTGTCTTCATTCATGTTGGAAGTGATAGCAGAGCTGTACGTTTGAATGTTTTCAGAAATCTCTCAGTCAGAACATGCTACATCATGCTTAGCTCGCTAGTTTTGCTAGTTACCTAACTTCTGCTAACTTCCTGCTAACTTCTAACTCGTTAAGTGTAATAAATTCTGTTTTCATGGATGCCTGGATGTTAAACTTCATAGTTACACCTGATAAAGCAGCAACGCTGATCATTTTATTAAAGATGGAAGAATTTAGACCGTTTTTAACTCTCAGTGTTCGTTTGACTTTGGGACCTGAATAGGACGGCGTTTTGGACCCAGATTACTCCGCGAAGCTCCTCACTACGGCAGCCGTAATGCTCTGACAATCCATCAAGCAGTGCAGCTTACCAAAGCTGTACTAAAACATTTTAACAGATTTCTGCCCAAATCGGTTAGAGTTTCAATTTTTGAGAAAATTAGAGGATTTTAAGCCTTATAGTGTGGAAAATACGTTATACAGAAGAAAAGAATATATCGTGATATATATCGTTACCACTTATGCTTCAAATTATATCACGATATGGATTTTAGGCCATATCGCCCAGCCCTAGTTTTACCTTTAAATCACAGATAGATGCAAAGTATGCCGGCCGATGTGGGGGCAACGCTAGCTTTCCCAGCCTCGTCTTCCTCCTCCCGCAGTGCTTCACAGAGGATGCCCGGCAGCCTGTTAATCACCGCGGCGTGGATTCAGCCTGTGTGGGACGTGTAGCGTAGAGAGCGACGCCCGGGCCAAGTTTCCGTCAGAACGGCGGGTTTGATTCTGTCCTGCTGCTGGGGAAAAGCCCGGCTGGCGGAGCTCTGTGCCGGAGCCAGAGCTTCTCAGGGTGGATTTTCACAGAAACAGGCTCCTCTTTCTCTCCAGCTGCTGGAGGTCTCGCCACCTGGCCGCCTTTAATTAAGTGTGGCATTGGAGGCAGTTGAGCAGAAAGTCTGATCTGAGAGGAGCCCCGCGGTATGAATGCCAGCAGCTAATCCACTCAGTCATTTTTGCACAGGCAGATTAGGAGTCTGTGCGAAAAATGGTGTTTGCTGCCTTTGGAGGTGCAGCGTGGGTAACGTCACAGCTTTTTAATGTGTAGTTTGATTGTTTTTACTGATGAAAACAAAAAAAACTATCAGCCGTAGCAGGAGAACAGATGGTTTAGCCTTTTCAGGGTCTCTGTAGATCTGACAGGAACCTTTCTGTCTCCAGAAACGTCTTTCAGTTACTCCTGGGTGATTCCTCGCCATTCCCAGGCCTCCAGAGAGCCCCACGCCCAGCCAGGACCCCCGATAGGCCTCCAAAGCAGGGCTTTCCTAGCTTTATTAATCAGTTTTACACTCAAACAAACGAGAGAACACGTCAGAAATGAGAGGGTAGTTAAGTAACAATGAGCTGAGAATGACAGCCCAGTGAGCATCAAGGACAAACCCCAGAGGTCAGATATTTATTTATCCACAGGTCATCACGTGTAAAATATATTTCATTATATTCTGCTTTTGAGCCATGCTTCTGTTTGCTGCAGTGTGTTTTCATTTGCTCTCCTTACACAAACTCGCTGAACCACTTGTCGAGGTGGGAGTCATCCCACATCCCCACGATGTTATCGCAGTACTTCAGTCACGATGTGACATTGTTAACATAATGTAAAATGTTAGAATGGTGAATGTTGCATTAACATATGTTGAGATTGATCACTTTTTTCCAACATCAAGTTACGTCCTCAAAGCTAAACATGGTTAGCATCTGTTTTATTCCATAACAGAAGTTTATCTCGGTGGTTTTGGTTTTTTGTCGTCAGTCAGCGATTGGAAGAGGCCACGTTTGTGATACTACAGCAGTTAACTGCTGAATCAGTGAACATCACATGTCTCTTGTTGTCTACATGCACAGGAAGTCACATTTAACTCTTCCTGTTCTCCAGGAATACAACCGGGATACAACCAGCTGCCGAGCCGAGTCGCCTTGAGTTGTGCTCGGTGACAGAGCCTCGTGTCCGCACGCTGACCGTCTGTCTGCAGATGGTTCCCGTCTATCAGGCGACCTGTGCAATCCAAGTGAGTGTGATTCATCAACGATTCATCGAGTAATTCCAATTATTTGATTATAAAAAATTCTCTTTGCGTTTAAGCCGTTTTATTAAAACGAGCGTTTCTCCCACATCTGCTAAAAGCAGACCTGCAGTAGAAACGTTTTTATGAAACACTGAGAACACAACAGCAGCAGGGACGATGGCGCTGGCACAGTTTAACGTGGGGGCGGAGACTGTTTACACACCACGTACTGTCACGCTGCGTTGAGGCTGAGTGAAAGAAAACAGCAGCGCGGTGGCTGTGATCACCATTAAAACCTTTACTGTGGAAACGTGAAAGCTTGTAAGTTTAAGCTTGATGAAGGCTGACGGCAGGCTGCTATTTTACAGAGAGGCAAACAGGGGTGAGTCTAAAGGGGGGCGTGGGGTGCCCGGCTGCTGTAACAGCAGCATGAAAACTTCGCTAACGTCAGAAAGCCTGCCAAGAAGACGGTACAGGTCCGTTTTTATGCCGTAGTTTTGACTGCATATTTGTTTTATTTTATTTGACCTTTGACTCTACTTGACATTATTTATATATTTTTGCATTTAAGAAAATGTTTTTAATATGGTGCATAAATACATCCAAAGGTTTAGTAGTTGTTCTGACAGATAAAACGTGGTTTTGGGTGTTTATTATTGTTTATTAATAAGACAAAAGCATTTCTCTTCCAGTTAAGTGACGGGGTAATCGATGGCTGAATGTTTGTCCAACTGACACTCTGTTTCTGTTTTATAGTAATATGTGACATTTGCAAAATAATCACTTGGTAAAGGTTTGAACTGAGTCATGGATGGAGGAGCGTCTGATGGCTCAGCTTTTGGAGAGTTTGGCACCGGCCTCAGTCATGGTGTGTTCGGCTCGGTGTTGCTGGTGTGTTTTCTCAGAGCAGTTGAATCATTAGCAGCAGGATTATGTCTACAGCTCCTGTCTGTCCATCTGCCTCCTCGTCTCCTCGGTTAGTGTGCTTCGTAGCACTGCTGCCAGACGGGTTAAAGGTTAACCAGTGTGTACAGTAGAGTCACAGAAGTATGAATCCCAGGAGTTTCTCTAAATGCTGCGGTTAGATTTTGAACTAAACGTGAGCTCCGTTCTGTACGGCCGTCCACAAAAACCTCAGACACATCCATCACTCTGGTTTTTGTTGGGTTCTTATCCTCGTGGATGAGTTTTGAATCAGATCTTTGTGAACTTGTGGAAATCCCAGTCAGGCCTTAATCTGGATGAATTTCACAACGACGTGTTTGTTTTGGTGTTTGGTGGGTGGAAACACTGCTTTGAAGGGTGGATGTTTCTCTGTTGTGCTCTTGCAGGTGGGGGCAGGTGTGGCGATAATAAGACGAGATTTCCTGAATGCAGGTAGCAGTCACTGTGCCTGCAAAAGGAAGGTTTTATCACAGTGTTTATCAGGAGATACTGTGATGTTCATAGTATGTGGTGGTGGTATTATTATTATTATTATTATTATTAGAATAAATAACATTTTAATGCCTTCATGGAAAATCTACTGTTGGGCCTTTTTACAAATAATTATTAAGAATAATGAAACACGCGTCACAGAGTCAGGACTGAATCTCATGCGGCTCTGAAACGAACTGCATTTGGACAATTTAGTGTGCAGGTAAAAACACCTGTGAGCAACAGGTGAGACATGCAGTTAAACTCAGAGCATCCTCAGGTGAAGCTCACCTGAGAGAAGCAAGGTGGAGCTCGTCTCGTTCCTCTTCATGATGCTGCACGATTTAAGCAGAAGCTGCTTAAACACTCTGGAGTTCACCTCTTTGCGTCTGTGTGGAGGCTGGTGGTGAGGAGGGGCTTTAATAATTGGACGCTTCATCTCAAGAATCATCTGCACGTTTTGAATGTTCAAATGTGGTTTTCTTTAAATTATTAATTTAAATGATCTGTAAGTTTGGAACACACTGATTTAAAAACAGAAGAGTTCCCATTAACAGTTTTTTGCCTGCAGCTGTTAATTTTTCCTCAATAACTGTATAATAAGATTAACCTTTGTAAAGACTGCTCGCCCTGCAGCATCCTGTAGGATCACTGCAGAAGCTGTTTAACGATCTTTAACCTTTAGAGGCTGCACGCAGGGCGACGGTGCGCAGGCTGCGGTGCAAAAACAAGGCGGAGCAGACCCACAGCTGTGAAGCTGTTTGTACAGTTTGTTTCTTGAACAATGGTGTAATTGGACAGGATGAGTATTAATCAACAGGCTTCAGGAGTACCAGGGAAACAGTCCGCTCTGCTGGACTTATTTTCCTGGGTCGTCTGCAGTGTGCCGCCCTCCTTCCTCCTGCGGGAACGACTTCCTGTTTTCGTAAACGGCGCTGGGACTTGAATAAATCAGCTGCGGCAGCGGTACGGTATCGTGGGCGTTCACGTCACAGACATTTCAGTGAGCGCTTCAGCCCGCCTCCTCTCCACATATGGACTGATCAGACATACGCCTTAATTAGCCTCAGGGTGGAGTTGGTGGGCCTTTAGGATGTTAACATTGCACCGCCTCCTCCCCACATCTGCTCCTGCTGCTTTGCATTGTCAGAAGGTCAGGGGTCAACGAGCTCCTGTCCTGTGATCAGTGGCCTGAAGGAGGCTTTAGAGCAGGAGGTGTGCATGTTCTCCCTCAGCGCACCGTTATCCTGACGAGTAGTCGTCTTTGTGAAGTAACAGAACTGACAGCAAGCAGGAAGTCGCAGCCTGCAGTGGTGCTGAGATGCTCTGTGGACCAAAGATGAACCTGAGACTCCGATCCTGAATAAAACATTTCGTTTTAGTTCATGTTTTCAGCTACATCTCTTCCATGGATATTCTGAAAGTGATCAAACCATTAAGCTTAATTCTTGCACCTTTTTTCCCTCGTTGTGAATCGGGTGCACCTCCTTATTGTGTGATCTTGCTAAGCCGGGGCGTTGTCCTCGCTGTCACTCAGGGCCTTTGTTTCACAACCTCGTGATTCCCACCAACCAGCGAGCGTGCAGACGGGTTCAGGCTTTTTGTGCTGGTGTAAATCGCTGTGAAACCGCAGACAGACTTGACATCTGACGGTTTGGTTTACGACTGAATTTCTTCCTAACATGTGCCTTTGTTCCCCCGCGTGAACAGTAAAACTGGGATGAGCAACTCAAAATGTAAAGTTGTTCTCTTCCTGGCCTTCGATCATAGTCATCAAGTTAAAAATAACTTCTGAACTCTGTCTCAGGAGGCGGGGCTAAGCTAATCTAACCTGCTCTTTTCTGGTTTGTCTCACCTGTCCTTCCTGCAGGAGGCGATGCGGGGAGCCGGGTGGAGGCGTGGGGTCCGGCCCTGAGGAGGCGTCCTGCGGCTGGGAGGAGCGTGGCCCTCCTGCAGCCCTCCTGTGGCGCTCCGGGACGCTCCTACTAAGATGTCCCTCAGCAGCGGCCCTGCAGGCGGGAAAGGTGTGGACTCCAACGCGGTGGACACGTACGACAGCGGTGATGAGTGGGATATCGGTGTTGGCAATCTGATCATTGACCTGGACGCCGACTTAGAGAAGGACAAGCTAGAGATGTCGAGCAGCAAGGAGGGAGGGGGCATGGCGGCCCCTCCCAGCGCCGTGGCAGCTTTACCTGACAATATAAAGTTTGTTAGCCCTGCGTCCGCCACGGCGGGCAAAGAGAGCAAATCCAAATCCAAGCGCAGTAAAAACTCTAAGGAGAGCGTGAAGACGCCGCACTCAGACGGAGCTAAAAAAGAGGTTCAGGGCCGGGTCCCCGGGGACCTGCCGCCCCAGAACGCCAACTCTGCCCCGAGCAAGGGGACGGACAAGTCGAGTAAGCCCTCCCGCATCCTCCCTGTGGTGAAAAAGGACAAGGACGGGGTGTCTGGGAAAAGCAAGAAGGAGAAAATGGAGGCGGGAGCGGCGAACGCTGAGAAAGAGTCCTCGGTGCTGCCGTTAGGAGCACCTCGAGGCGGACCCTTTGAGGGCCAACAGGCCCCCGAGCTCGCTACGGCCGAGCAGCTCGGGAACACGCCGCTGGACTCAGCCAGGATAGGCCAGGTCGTGACGACGGAGCAGGAAGAGGTGGATGGGGGCGACTGCCGAAATCTGAAGAAAGCGATGGGTGGGGAAAAGGTAAGAGGAATAAAGCTGATGCCTGAACAAATGAAAATAATCGTGTCTCCTTGTTGTTGATGGAGCCCGCATGCTGCACACTGAACATGATGTATGTGAGCGTCGTTTTCGGCGTGCTCCTCGTGGTCAAAGGATCTAAATGTGCTCGCTTTTAGCTCTGAACAAAGAACCAAAGCAAACCAAGCGCTCGTCACTGCCGACCCGGTCGGCCGTGGACAAGCTAAAAGTGGCTCCGTGTGAACCTGAGCTAAGTTAAACTTGGTCTAATCTAACCCAGTTTCTGTGTTTAGATAATCCCACTGTTAAAGCTTCTGCACTAAGACCCGTGTCGTCATTAACAAAGGAGTCTTTGGACCTCTGTTCTACCGCTGATCATTTCACTGCACTGGCAGGTGTGTTTTTCAGGGCTGATTTCAGGTAAACACACTTCTCCTTCACAGCTAGCTGGACTGTTCGTCAGAGGTTAAACCCGCTCTTTTAAGAATAACTTCAGAAAGCTTCAGCTTTGGGGTTTGTGTGGTTCCTTAAAAAGCCTTAAATTCATCCATTTATTGGAGTTAGTGTGGGGAGTAAACTGAGCCTGCTAATTCAAGATTAAACTGCGATTAAAGGTTAAAGTTGCAGTGGATTGAAGTCCTGAGTGAGCTGTTAATTCAAGATTAGATTGTTTAAGTTTCAAAATAGAACAAACGAAACAGACTAAATTGTCAATTCCACTTAGAAACAAAATATTAATTCTAAAAATAAATCTTAGTTTGTTTTACAGAAGAACAGACAAAACTGACTAACTTTTGTCAATATCAAATAAACTGAGAACTAAAAGGAAATTCTCAATCTCTCCTTGTTGTATAGCTGAGCTTTTCAAACAGTTTTAACAGTTACTTTAGTCTGACAAAAGCCGAATGACGAATTAGCGCTTCCAGTCAGAGACTGAGGCTACGTCCACACGTACACGGGTATTTTTGAAAACGGAGATTTTCCGTTTTCGTTTTAAAAATAATCCCGTCCACACATAAAGGCAGAAATGAAGGAAAACGCTGCTATGAACATGCCAAAGCAGCAGGTGGCGCTAGATTCCTAACCGTGCAGAAATGTTGGCCAATCAGAAGTCTAGAAGCCTCGGTGGGAAAAAGTAAACAAAGCTGGGGCATAGAAGCAGAACCGAGTCGTATGTGTGGAGGGACAGTAACTGTGTGTATATGTAAGCATTTAAACACTGCAGAGAGTAGAATTAACAGTATTGTAGAAATTCATTTCACCGAAACAATAACGTGGCGCACAGTGTGACGCATGCACCAGTTTATTGTATTTCCAGACTTGCTTTCGGCACATTTACAGTGCACGCTACTCTGTTTTTGTCAGACTTGAAATAGCCGAAATACCTTCACACTACGGAACTTCTATGGCTCTTCCGTTCGACAATCTCTCCGGCGTTGGAACCATCATCTGTTTTCTCTTCGGTCACGCTCGGTTGATTTTTCTAGTCGGCACACTCATTTCCTCCATTACGCGCTGGCTGTTTCCCAAACAAACACACGTGCAGCTTGGCACTTGTGCTGCACGTAACAAGTCACGCGACGTGACGCTGCGGCTGTGATTGGTTCGGCTCTGCGCTACTTAATTTGGATTGGCTGACCTTTTTTTTTTTTTTTTTTTTTTTTTTTGAGGACAAGAGCGGCGAGGTTTATCGCGATAGCTTAATTTCTCTATCGAGTAAAAGTTATATCGCGATACATATCGTTATCGTTCTATCGCCCAGCTCTACCATATACATTTGAAAATTTGTGATAACGATATAACTGACGATATAATTGACACAAGACAAAATACTTTACAACTCCACAACTTTATTAGTGCAAAAAAACACAAACATTCATCCATCTTCTTCCACTTTATCCGGGCCGGGTCGCGGGGGCAGCAGCCTAAGCAGAGAAGCCCACACCTCCCTCTCCCCAGCCACCTCCTCCAGCTTATCCGCAGGAACACCAAGGCGAGATATACAGGGAGTGCAGAATTATTAGGCAAGTTGTATTTTTGAGGAATAATTTTATTATTGAACAACAACCATGTTCTCAATGAACCCAAAAAACTCATTAATATCAAAGCTGAATGTTTTTGGAAGTAGTTTTTAGTTTGTTTTTAGTTTTAGTTATTTTAGGGGGATATCTGTGTGTGCAGGTGACTATTACTGTGCATAATTATTAGGCAACTTATCAAAAACAAATATATACCCATTTCAATTATTTCTTTTTACCAGTGAAACCAATATAACATCTCCACATTCACAAATATACATTTCTGACATTCAAAAACAAAACAAAAACAAATCAGCGACCAATATAGCCACCTTTCTTTGCAAGGACACTCAAAAGCCTGCCATCCATGGATTCTGTCAGTGTTTTGATCTGTTCACCATCAACATTGCGTGCAGCAGCAACCACAGCCTCCCAGACACTGTTCAGAGAGGTGTACTGTTTTCCCTCCTTGTAAATCTCACATTTGATGATGGACCACAGGCTCTCAATGGGGTTCAGATCAGGTGAACAAGGAGGCCATGTCATTAGTTTTTCTTCTTTTATACCCTTTCTTGCCAGCCACGCTGTGGAGTACTTGGACGCGTGTGATGGAGCATTGTCCTGCATGAAAATCATGTTTTTCTTGAAGGATGCAGACTTCTTCCTGTACCACTGCTTGAAGAAGGTGTCTTCCAGAAACTGGCAGTAGGACTGGGAGTTGAGCTTGACTCCATCCTCAACCCGAAAAGGCCCCACAAGCTCATCTTTGATGATACCAGCCCAAACCAGTACTCCACCTCCACCTTGCTGGCGTCTGAGTCGGACTGGAGCTCTCTGCCCTTTACCAATCCAGCCACGGGCCCATCCATCTGGCCCATCAAGACTCACTCTCATTTCATCAGTCCATAAAACCTTAGAAAAACCAGTCTTGAGATATTTCTTGGCCCAGTCTTGACGTTTCAGCTTGTGTGTCTTGTTCAGTGGTGGGCGTCTTTCAGCCTTTCTTACCTTGGCCATGTCTCTGAGTATTGCACACCTTGTGCTTTTGGGCACTCCAGTGATGTTGCAGCTCTGAAATATGGCCAAACTGGTGGCAAGTGGCATCTTGGCAGCTGCACGCTTGACTTTTCTCAGTTCATGGGCAGTTATTTTGCGCCTTGGTTTTTCCACACGCTTCTTGCGACCCTGTTGACTATTTTGAATGAAACGCTTGATTGTTCGATGATCACGCTTCAGAAGCTTTGCAATTTTGAGACTGCTGCATCCCTCTGCAAGATATCTCACTATTTTTGACTTTTCTGAGCCTGTCAAGTCCTTCTTTTGACCCATTTTGCCAAAGGAAAGGACGTTGCCTAATAATTATGCACTCCCTGTAATCTCTCCAGCTTTCGGTCACTACCCACAGCTCGTGGCCATAGGTGAGGGTAGGGACGTAGATCGACCGATAAACTGAGAGCTTCGCTTTTACACTCAGCTCCCTCTTCACCACGACGGACCGGTGCAGCGTCCGCATCACTGCAGCCGCTGCACCAATCCGTCTGTCAACCTTCAGCTCCCTTCTCCCAAAAAAAACTCCATCAGTGTATTTTCACTTAAACAAGCAGCTGTTTTTTATGTGCATTAAAATTATATAAACATGTAACAGTGCAAATGCAATTCCTTGCTGGCAGTTTAACCAAAAGGCATTTCCAGTGGAAACTGGCCGACATCCTCAGCACAACCATGTAGAATGAATAACGACGGCCCGCTAGCATGCGCTACCAAAAATAGTGCTTTGTTGTGTATCTGACGGACGAAAGCTGAACCAGTTCCAGTGAAGCTGCAGCATTTTTACAAACCAGTTCTGGTTCATCTGTTTCACTCAACGATCCACTTTCACTCTTCTCGTTCTGCGTCGCCGCCGTGCTTTTTCCGCCATGTGCGTATGAAAACAAAAGCACTGCACATGCGCGTTTTTACCCATATTCTATCGCCATGTTTCATTTTCTTATCGTTGCCCAACGTTACACCGGTGTTACCGTGAGCGGTATGATATGGCGCAGCACTAGTCCAGACCCTAAAGCCTGATTCCTGTTAAACTCAGTTTTATTTGTATGGCTCCAGATCACAACAGCAGACGTCTCAAGGCGGTTTATGCTGTCAGGTGACAATAAAACAGAGAAACCTTTGAGCAAACGCTCCTCGTCTTCACTCCTCAGGCTAGCGCTTTGTCAACCCACCGGCCAGCGGAGTGGCCCGAGGTTCTGTCGGGTCCCTCGTCAGCCCTCTGCCTCCGTCTGAGATCCAGAGAGAGGCTGATCTGCCTGTGGCCTTGAAAGGAATGTGGCTTGTAATAAATACTGCTCCGGCTGAATGAGGAGGAGCAAGGATGGTCTGTGGCCAATAGTGGAGGTGTAACCCCGCCCCCTGTCATTCTGTCTTTGAGAGCTAGTCTGAGGTTTTCCTGCTCCTCAGCGGTTTTCCCTGCATCCAGGCAGCAGCTCTCATTCTTAAAGAAGAGGACGGTGTGGACCGCCCTCATCGTCGGCTCTCAGCACTGTCAAATTTACCTGAAAACCAACGTGTATGTTCCAGGTGGGTCAAGGTGGGACTTTAAAACCATAATTAAAAACTGCTTCCTCTCAGATGGGGATGGCTCTGTGTTTTGGCAGAGAGACGAAGTAAGGCGTGAAGTTTAAATAGACATTTAACCTGCTGTCAGACAGGAAGTGGAGATGTTCTGCACCAGACTTCATTCACAGAAGCTGCAGTTTTACCTCAGAGAGAGACGGTAGATGTTTGAGTGCCGCCTTGATGGGCAGCCAAGGATTGAAGAAGGTCAAAGGTGCTGTTCCCGTCACGGGGAATAAATGATCTTTATTTCTTTAACGTGATAAGTGGTTCTCTTTGTTTTGGCACCAACTAAACATTAGGTTGGATTTCCTTCCAGCTCTCCTGTGGTTGCACTCACGTGTTTGATTTCTCTCTCGTCTTCTCTGTCCTCCGTCCAGATGGAGTCTCCAGTCTCCACCCCAGCTCCTCCCCTTCTCCACCTCCTCGGCTCCGTCCCCAGCAGCGGCGACATCTCGTCTCCCTGCGAGCAGATCATGGTCCGCACACGCTCGATCGCCGTGAACACCGTTGACGCGGCGCTGGCGACCGAGCCGGAGTGCCTGGGACCCTGTGAGCCGGGAACCAGCGTGAACCTGGAGGGCATCGTGTGGCAGGAGACGGAGGACGGTGAGAAAAGCGTTATCGCAGTAGATGGCTGCGTAGTTTTATTTTACGTGTGTTTATTTGAAGAACAAAATGAGCGCTCATCAGAGGCACTCGCACTACCCCGGCCTGAACATCGTTTCCCATTCTGCTGAAGAAGAGCCGTGCACACGAACAACGAACCAAACAAGAAGCGAGAGACTCTCGGTTTCTGCAGCAAACCTTTACGAGCTGCGACGGCGAGCGGACACCGCGCTGTCTTCCTGTCAATCCAAATTATTCCAAAAAGAAAGCTTTTCTGCACCTTCACTCCACAAAACTCCCGTTAGATTAGAGAAAAGGTGCTTCATTAATGCTCTGATGTTTCACTGACCTCTCACTGCTGCTGAGCCTCATGCAGCTGCAGTGGTACCAATAACTCAGCCACAAAAATGAAATGATTGGTCCGTCAGTACTTTTTCTTTGCCTTTGGCTGTTGCAGAGAAAAAAACCACCTTCTGATATACTGTAACAAACACATGCATCAGTTTTATCAGCTTGGGTTGAACGTTCATGACTCCACCCCTCTGAGCAGGTGTGATGTGCGTGCAGAGCTGCTGATGCTGAGCCAGTGTGGAGCTCTGTGAAAAGATCAGGTCCAGTTTATTGTCTGGATTACGGCCCTGCTGAACAGTCGTGCATCTCAGTTTTTATTCAGTGACGTCCTGTGAGCGTGTCTGCACGTCCTGTGGACGCCGAATGCAGAGTGGCATGTAGCTGGAGGAAAACCTGTGTGGAGGTGATAGGCTCGGGCAGGAAGCTGTTCATTAGAAGTGCTCCTGTTAGTGGAAAGCTCTGCTGAAGTACTCGATCTCACTCTTTAATTAGCTCCACTGTCAGCCAATCACTGATGCGGTTCGACCTCAGAAACCCGCCGAGCGTGACGCTGGTATGAAAGCGTTCGATATCTGCGTCCCAGCCGGGGAGGAAAGTCGCATCTAGACGTCTGCTTCCTGCTGCACTCGCAGCTTCCGTGCTTTGATATAGTCACGTCAGCACATCGAAGAAAGGAGCTGTAAGTGTGGGGAGTTACTCTGAGGACTCATTTGTTAAAGTGGAGACCCCAGAGGGGAGGAGCTTAACTCCTATCCCTTCATCCTAATTGTGGGGTCAGAAAACTTTTGGCTTTTTCAAACCAACAAAAAATGATGTTTGTACTTCAATGTGAAGTCTTTTGTTTTGTTTTTTTGTTTGTTTGTTTGTTTTTTTAATAACTGCACTAGAGATGGACCGATCCGATATTACGTATCGGTATCGGCCCGATACTGACGTAAATTACTGGATCGGAGAGAAATAAAAAATGTAATCCGATCCATTAAATATCAAAAAAGCACCTCACAAAACTTGCAACACGCCGTAACTCGGCTCATAACCGTAGCACGTCGCAACAGTGTGGTCACGTGATCGAGAGGCTGTGGCGTGCCCTGTGGTCTGGTTGAGTATTTGTAGCCTCGCTACCAAACCAGCATTTCATCAACCAATATATGGAGCGACTGCCTCTTCTTGCTGCTGCTTCAATCATGAAACTGATCAATGATCAGCTGATCGGCTCTCTTCTTTGTTTTTGGCCCACTTTGCACCAGAAAGAGGAAACCAGCGGCTGAACAGCAGCAGCACGTTTAAGCTTGATCAGCTGTTGTTAGAATGTATTTAATATTACTTTCTACTTGAGGATCTTTTTCTACAGCTGACGCTGGTAACTGTGCAGGGGCGGATCTAGCAAAGTTTAGCCAGGGGGGCCGATAGGGCATTAACTGGGAAAAGGGGGCACAAAGACATACTTTTCTTTCTTATTCTCATTTAAAATGTCGAGCTTTTAATAAATAATTATCTGAATCTTACACCTAAAGTTTTAATCTGATGTAAAATGTATAGAAGTCCATCACTGTATATAGTAACTGTTAAGTCTAATATACCCTAGTAAGGTATAGTACTTTTTCCTTTGGGAACCATCTGTGCAGTCTGCAGTTTTGTTGAAGAAAGATGTTGAATCTATTTAATATTTCTTGAAAAATAATTGATTTCTGTGCATTTTTTTCGCACTGCATCAAATTAAGGTTGATTACGTCGATTAAGCATCATGAGGTGGAGCGTGAGGGGTGGTTCCCTATTTTTTTTTTTTTTTTGCTGGGAGTTTGCAACCTTATTAGTTTGGTTGCCTAATATTTCTGCTAAGTACTCTTTAAAATACCAGAATAGGGAGGATGGAGCAGGTTTAAGTTTACTAGATTGATCAGTTTTGCTGAACTATGAAATATTTTGGGCGCAGTGCATTTTTTACATACAGTATAACAGAATAGCTTTAGTGTTGTTTATTTAAACTTGAGTATGAACTTATACAAAATGCAGCAAGATATATAAAAAAAAAACAGTTTTATTGATTAAAGAAAACTGTATCAGATTCATATCAGTGTCGGCCGATATCCAAATTTATGATATAAATTTATGATAGTGCTAGCTAAAAACGTAATCTGCATCAGCTGACGAGGAACTGGCTCATAAAAGCACCTGAGGGTGTTACACATCACCAGCATTCATCCGCAGAGAGGCCTCCAGAGTAAGTCCGCAGCCCCAGCTTCTAATGAGCCAATCAGCTGCTTGGATGGTAAAACGGAAAGTCCAGAGCAGCCGAGAGAAGACGGCGACAGGCGCCGAGTGAAAAAGTGAAAGCAATGTGCAGGAAATCCCCCTGTAAGTTTGGCTGAAAGCCAAGGTAAATAAATATGTTTTAAGACGTGATTTAAAAACAGATAAGGAAGGTGCCTGTCTAACATGTAAAGGCAACTCATTCCACAGTTTTGGTGCTGCCACAGTGTTGCACAGCAAACGCCCGATCCCCTCTGAGCTCACGATTAGTCCTGGGCTCGCTCAGGAGGAGCTGGTCTGCCCACCTGAGGGGCCGGGAGGGTATGTGTGGATGAAGAGCTCAGAGAGGTACAGAGGGGCAGTATTGGACAGACATTTAAAAACAAATAAAAGCAGCTTAAAATGATCCTAAAATGCACGGGCAGCCAATGAAGTGAATATAAAACTGGGTGATGTGCTCACATCTACGAGTGCCAGTCAAAAGACGTGCAGCAGCATTCTGAGCTAGCTGCAGTCGAAGAACAGAAGATCGACTCACCCCAAAATGAAGAGAATCACAGTAACCCAGCCGAGCGGTTGCAAAGACACGGATTACTGTTTCAAAGTGCCAGCTGCCTCAGATGAAAGAAACTAGACCTTACAACCGACCCGATCTGGCTTTCAAGCTTAAGTTCAGGATTTCGGGGTTTGCAAAGCAACACACGGAACAGCAGCGGAGGAGGTCTGAACACCATTACTTCAGTGTTAGAATCATTAAAACAAAGAAAGTTTAGCGCCAACCACGACTTGACGTCCTCCAGACATGTTCGTAAGCGATTTACAGACGACCCATCTTTCTTTTTAAGAGGAATATGAATCTGGCAGTCATCTGCAGAACAGTGAAACGAGAGTCCGTGTCTCCTAAAAATTGAGCCCAAGGGAGGTAAATAAAGCGAAAGCAGGATAGGGCCCAGAATGGAACCCTGTGGTACTCCATGAGACAGCGGAGCACGGGAGGACTCCGTTTGTTAAGTAAGACCTGAACCATTTCAGAACCTGTTACACCGACACACTGCTCCAAACACGAGATTGAAATTTCATGGTCTACAGTGTCAAATGCAGCAGTTAAATCGAGTAAGATAAGAAGGACACTTTCACCAGAATCGCATGATAAAATATGTCATTAAAATTCTTAAAAGTGCTGATTCAGTGCTATGCATTGCTTTAAAACCAGACTGGAAAATCATCTGAACATTTTGTGCATTCAAAAACGGGATCAATTACATGCTACTTTTTCCAAGCGCAGCTTAGATATTAGATATCAACAGCGTTTGTATCTAGCCCAGGTTTCTTAAGAAGTGGTTGCACAATTGCATCTTTGAAATTCTTTGGAACCACACCTGAAGTAAGGCTGCTTTTTAAAATGGTTAAAATAGTTGAACCTGTGGTAGAAGAAACTTCTTTCAGAAAACGGGGAGGGATGGCATCGTAGGGCGAGCCTACAGGCTTTAGATGATCCACCACCTCCTGTAGCTGAGCAAGAGTAACCGACTCTGTTGAAAGACAGCCGAGCAAACTGGAGGATCAGAGGCGTCAGATGTGGGCAAAGTAATCCGCGCCCTAGCCGAGGCTACCTTCTTTATAAAGAAGTGCAGAAATTTTCACACATTTCATGTGACGGCTCAAAACTGAGATCAGAAAGAGGGCTTAAACAATATATGTGGTTTCTGATAATTCACCATAATAATGTTTGCAAAGTGTTTCCGCTTTGCTTCTTTTAATGTAAGCTGATATAAGGCCCAGCGCTCTCTTTAATTTTGTAAAGCTGTAAGAAATTCAAAACTCAAGTTGAGTTTAACTGAGCCGAAACACAGTGCTGAAAGAACCTCCGTGCCGAGTAGCTAAAAATGTCTCGTGTTCATGGTTTGCCTGTGTGTTTTTCTGCAGGTATGCTGGTTGTGAACGTCACCTGGAGGAACAAGACGTACGTTGGAACTCTGCTGGACTGCACGCGGCACGACTGGGCGCCGCCGAGGTACAGAAACGACTCAGGCTCACGCCGTTCGGCCGAGATCTCGAGTATAAAACAAGCTCGTTCTTGCTACGCTCAGTCACCACCATGTAAACACGTAGACACGTGTCAGGGACAAACATACAGATGAGCCTGTAGTGAGACACGTGGTCGATACCTGCAGACGTAAACACAGGGAAAGGCTGTAGGTTTCATGCAGGTAAACAAAACAACTTATTATTGCTCATTAATAAGACAAACGTAAGTCTCATCCAATTACTCGATGGAGTAATCAATACTCGATTACTGATAATGGACAGCTGCGGCTCTGTGTGCTGTACGATGGTTTGTTTGAGTCGGCTGCGTGACACCTTTGGTTACCTTTGGTACAGGTGAGGTCAGGTGTGTCTTTCGGCTCGCTGATGTCCACCTCTGTGTTTTTAGGTTCTGCGAGTCTCCCACCAGTGACGTGGAAATGCGGAGCGGCCGCGGTCGAGGTAAGAGGATGCGTCCCAGCAGCAACACGCCGTTGAACGACAACAGCAACTCGTCGGACAATAAAGGCAGCGGCAGCAGTAAGACGCGCGGCGCCACGGCCAACAGCAAAGGGCGGCGTGGGAGTCAGACGGCTGGCTGCGGCGAAGACGCCAAAGCCAGCCCGTCCTCCGCTAAGAGGAAGACAAAGCCCGCCTCAGATATGGACCCCACCTCCAGCTCAGAGGACACCAAAGCGTCAAAGCGCATGAGAACGAACTCGACCGGCGCCGGGACGCCTCTGCCTGGAAGCAAAGCCGATTCACTGCCGCCGCCACAGCTGGACCGGACCTGCCCCTCCCCCGTCCTCATCGACTGCCCCCACCCCAACTGCAACAAGAAGTACAAGCATATCAACGGACTGAAGTACCACCAGGCCCGCGCCCACAACGACCAGGACGTCCGACTGGACCAGGACGGTGACAGCGAGTACGGGGACGACCCCGCCCTCCATCCCGAACCCGCCTCCTGCAACGGCGCCGCCATCTCGCCTGCTCGCTCCACTACACCGAAGGGTCGGGGCTTCGATGCCCCCTCGCCCTCACCAGGCAAGCTGACATCAAAGGTTAAAAAGAAGACGAGCGAGGCTGAGCCTGAGGTGACGGACGGTGGCGAGGAGGGGGCGTGTTTGACTGACGAGGCCAGTAATGACGGCATGGACGACAGGAAGGTCAAGAAAATGACGGCCGGGGGGAAAGCTGAGAAACTGGGACAGAAAGGCTTGAAGCTGACTCGCCCCGCCGGCGCGCCCGGAGTTCCCTCGCCATACTCCCTCCAAGCATCCTCCCCCGCTCTGGGCTCAGTGGTACAGTCCGTACCCAAAAGCCCCCAGCTGAAAAACGTCCAGCCTAAACCCGCGCCCCTCACTGACCCCGCCTCCAGCCCCGCCCATTCCAAGGACAAGAAAAAGAAAGACAAAAAGAAGAGGGATGGCGGAAAGGAAGAGGACAGCCCGAAGGCGATGGGTAAGGCGGGGAGGCCAGAGGAGGGCAAGAGCCCCTACTCTGAGGCGTCAGACGCTTTGCTCAACGGCTCCTCGGAAGCTCAGCAGAGCCGGCTCGCCAGCATCAAAGCCGAAGCCGACAAGGTGTACAGTTTCTCCGACAACGCACCCAGCCCGTCCATCGGCGTGGCCAGCAGGATGGAGGCCGGCCTGGCGCCCACGCTTCACATGACCCAGAACGGAGCCGACAACGCATCGGTCAAGACCGGTAGCCCCGCCTACTCTGACATCTCTGATGCTGGGGAGGACGGCGAGGGTAAGGCAGAGGGGGTAAAGGTCAAGCCAGAGCCTGACCAGGGACCTCGTGAGAGCGCCAAGAAGGCGCTGTTTCCCCCTCAGGCGTCCAGTAAAGATTCGCCGTACTACCCCAGCTACGACGCCTACTACTCCCCCACCTATGCCAACCCCAGCCCGGGACCAGCGCCTGCAGCACCACCTCATGGTGAGATAGCACAAGTGAAAGTGAAGAAAGAGGAGGAGCTTGAGGTGGGAGAGGAGGGAAAACTGAAGGAGGAGCCTCAGGAGGAGAGAAAGGTGGAGCCAGGGCCTCCGCAGCCATCAGTCATCCAGCAGCGCTCCAACATGTACGCCCAGCCGCTCTATTACAACCAGTACTACGTCCCTCCCTACTCCTACTCCCACGAGCAGGCCTACCACGCCCACCTCTTGGCCTCCAACCCTGCCTACCGTCAACACTTCGAGGAGCAGCGACAGCGCCACGCTGACAAGAAGGCGGAGAGCAAAGAGCGCGAGGCTTCCGTGAAAGAAGAGTGGAAGCAGAAGGCATCGGTACCGCCCACTCTGTCAAGGGCGCCCAGCCTCACGGATCTGGGCGCCAGGGGAGGCGTGAACCCAGCGAAGCCCAAAGAGCCCGCCACGGCTTCGGAACAGGCCAAGTCGGTCATCATGGCGAAGGGAGAGGACTCCAAGGCGCCCGCCGCCCAGCCCGAGGGTTTGAAGATCAAGCTGAGTGAAGGAGGGCATCACGGGAAAGAAGAGCCAAAGTCAGGGGCAGAGCCGGGCCGAGCAGCGAGCGTCGAAGCTGCCATGTGGTACAGACAGGTACAGGTGTCCTCCCTCTGTCACGGCACGTTCCACCTCGCTTGTGTTTTAAGATTGATTGAGGTTAGTTTGATGCTGATGAAGGTTTCTCCCTCTCTGCAGGAGCCCGACTCACGTCTGTGGTCCTACGTCTACCCCAGCAAATACTCGGAGGCTCCCAAACTTCAGGAGGACGACAGGTGGAAGGAGGAGCGGGACAGGAAGGTGAAGGAAGAGAGGCCGCGGCCCAAGGAGAGCCTCCAGAAAGACGAGGCGGCGAAGGAGGTGGCGGAGGGTAGGACGCAGCTGCCCCCCGAGGAGCTCCGCGGGGGCGGGAAGGAGGCGCGCCCGCCTCACATGCAATTCCCCTCGCCGCTGGCCCAGCATCAGGGCTACGTGCCCTACATGCACGGACCGTACGCCTACAGCCAGGGCTACGAGCCGAGCCACCCCGGGTACAGAGGCATGCCCTCGGTCATGATGCAGAATTACCCAGGTGAGAAACTCAAACACGACATAAAGCAGGCGCAGCACAAAGAGAGCGCGAGGGCGGCGAGGGCTGGAGAGTGAAAACCAGCGAGGAGTTAAATTAAAAGCCACGTTTCTTTGTGGCGTCCGAGGGACGAGCGAGTGCCAGCTGTTGGTTTTGGTTTCTGTTTAGGCTCGCCGGTAAACCTGCCGACTGTTCACGGTGATACGGCTTCAGGAAGCTGAACTTCAACATGCAACTTCCTCTAAAATCCACCAATTTTCACTTTTTTCCACATTTCTGTGTAAACAAATGAGATCAGGCTGTTTTAGACCAGCCGACGCTTCAAATCTACTTCTGCTCATTTTCATTCACGTTATTAATATAAAATTAGACGAATGCGACGCACGGCCCCGGATGATCAGACTTTCACTGGCCCCCGAAAGAAAGCGCTGTAGAGGAGTCGATGCTGAGAGCTCGACCGAACTCTGACAGGTTTAAAGATCTTTAAGCTATCTCGCCACTGCACGTGTAATCCTGGCTACGGTGGCCACTGTGGGACAAACATGCTGGTCAACAAAGACGCATCAAAGTCACTGTTACTGTTGCTTGCCTCACACTGTAAGTGGCCTTGTGGAAACGGTTGTGGCGCTTTAGACTGAGGTGAGAAGGAATAGGATGAGATTTTGTTAAGGTGGCGTTGTCTCGTTCCTTCCTGTCATGTGTTTGGTGAAGGATAAAACACGTGTTTCATATCTGCAGTCTGAAGATGCAGGCATGGATTTAAACGCCTGCGATTTCTCTTCTCCTCTGCCTTTGGCGTCATGCATTTGTGGGCGGTCTCTAGCCACATACATAAAATGTGATGTTTGGATCCATCTCAGCCATTGTGTTCAAAGCTGGTGGGGGTAACACGGCGCTCCAGTATTTTTAGTGGATTCATCCTGAGTTTGTTGGAGAACACAGTTACACACTAATCACCACTGAAAAATGGCGTACTGACCTTTAGAGCTGCTGCCGCCACGTCATCATGCCGAACCTATGTTTGAACCTTTATGTTCAAACATAAACATCATGTTGTTTGTTCATGTTTGTCCTTCCAGGCTCGTACCTGCCAGCCAGTTACTACGCCGCCTCATACGGCGGGAAGGTGGGGGCGGGCGAGGACGGCGAGAAGCCCTCCAGGTCAAGTCCGTCTGTGAAGCCGTCCAGCGAGGCCAAAGCTCTGGACCTGCTGCAGCTGCACGCCAGCCAGTACAAAAGCAAGTCGCCGTCCATCCAGGACAGCAAGACGCCACATGACCGAGAGCGGGAGAGAGAAAGGGAGGGCGACCGGCCACGCTCCTCGCCCTCGCAGCGCATCATGCAGTCCCATCACCACCTGGGATACCCTCTGTACGACCTGTCTTACCCCTCAGGTGAGCCTCGCCTGCTGCCTTTAGATCCTCTTTAGCTCAGGTGTTGGAGGACAACCTGCTCAGTTTAGTGACCAGCCACAGAGCCATGGTGAAGCTGACCTCCCATGATTCATAGCTGGAAAAGGATCCTCTGAGCCCGCCCACCTCACCCCTCTGAGCCTGCAGCTGCTTTTAATGAGAGGCGTGTGCGAGTCTGTTTCAGTTCTGACATCCTGTCTTTGTTTCAGGCCTCTCGTCCTCCGCCATCGTCGCCAGTCAGCAAGCGTCCGCCCAGTCCATGTACCCGCCCGCACGGAGGTGAGAACGGTAAGAAACACACACACACACAGACACACACACACAGACACACACAGACACACACACACACAGACACACACACACACAGACACAGACACACACACACACACAGACACACACACACACACAGACACACACACACACACACACACAGACACAGACACACACACACACACAGACACACACACACACAGACACACACACACACAGACACACACACACACACACAGACACACACACACAGACACACAGACACACACACACACACACACACACACACACACACACAGCAGTTATGTGTGAGTGCTGCGCAGGTGCTCATCACATCCATGAACATGCTGGGACTTCTGTGCCGCTCCTCTCCACCTGTACCTGCCCTGCTTCAGGCGTCTCGGTGCAGCAGCTCCACCTACTGGTCAGATCAGTGAATCTCAGTGTAAAAAAACAGTTACTGAACAGGACATCAGCCTCCTCATCATCATCACCTTCTTCTTCGTTTTAATTTCAAACCATTCCCTGGTAAAATCTTCTGACCCGTGATCTCCTCTCACTTTCTACAGGCACACCTGATTGGCCAGCCTCTACGCCTCTCCGAGTCATGTGACTGGATCACGTGAAGAAGTGTTTCTGTTTCCGTGACATCAGTTCAGTGGTGTTCTGTGTGTGTTTGATATCTCTGCCTGGACGTCCAGCCAACTGCTCCGACCCTCGCCGGACCGGATCCTGGTCCCGTTGGGTTCTGCTGGTTCTGGGCGGTCCCGTTGGCCAGCAGGTGCTGCTGGGATGCAGAGCTCACAGTGACGTACCTGCAGGGACGACTGGGTGACCTCTGACCTCTTTCAGAAGGACGGGCTCAGCTCCGGGTGACATCACACCGTTACCTGGATGCGTCTCAGCTTCACGTGAAATAAAGAGAACACTGGATGAAGGAGGGCCGGCCAATCAGAGGGCAGTATTCAGACTGCTTCCTTGTACTGACTGAGTGACAGGCTCCTCCTCCTCAGTGTGTAGCTGTAAACATGCTCTGTGTGTGTGTGTGTGTGTGTGTGTGTAAATACTGTACAGAGGAATTATTTTAAAGAGCTGTTGGATGATGTTGGATTTCCTACTCTTCTTTTTGTCTGGTAGTCTCTGCCTCTGTTTTTCTACTGTTGTTGATCTGATATTAAACCTGTAGCTGGTGGAGCAGCGCTCGAGCTCAGTGTCCTCATTTATTCCCTGAAAACACCACAGAGAAGCTGATGTTGTGAAACGTCTTCGGGTCCTGGGATGATGGGAGGCAGGAGGGATCCGCTCAGATCAAAGGGTTCTTCTTCTTTCAAAACAAAAAGCTTGCAGACTCTGGTTTCATTGTGTAGAATAAAATATTTCCTGGTTTAAAAACGTAAAACAAATGGAGAAATGTGCTTTTGGATGTGGATCCATCGATGCCTTCTAACGCACCACCCCCCCTTCTCCTTCTGCCAGCAGCAGCACAGTTTCACCCTGAGCAGCGGTTCATTGATGACCCCGACCCATCTCATCCTGTATTTTGCTCACGCTGACGTGGCCTTGCTGCATTGCTGACACGGTCTGATGTTTCACTGCTGTTTCCCAGCAAGGCTTCAGTTTGTCTTCTGTTGGATCATTTTACCTGTATGATGATGTTGATACAGTTTCACCTGAGAGTTGCAGCTGTAATCTCAGCTGATGAAATCTCTGCTGTTAGCGTGTTTTTGTTTTCTCCATGATGCTAACCACTCTTGTAAGAAAAGGGGAGGGGCTTGGAGAATTTCAGACACATCTCTTCTTTACTCAGAACTTTCTGTCAAACTAACTTCATTCAACAACTTGTAAAAATCATTTTGCAGTATAAGTGTTGTGCTGTCTCTGGTCTCCAGAGCCGTCCTCACAGCAGACACCGTGAGGTCACTAATGGTTGTGACGGTGCCGGAGACTTCAGGTGTCTGTAAACTGCAGAATGAGAGCCAACGACGTCCAAATGTACCAACAGGAAAACGCAAAACTAGATGTGACAGCTGTGCGTATCATAACCAACAAGATTCCAACATTATTAATGCTAAGAACAAGCCTGCGGTTAGCATGACAGGAAGTCGAGATGATGAAGATAGTCCAGCCTTCAAACTAAGACGCGTGTTGTATAAAAGTCTTTCTACAGAGTAAAGGACGGTTTGAGGTTCCTGCTGGCACCATGCGCTGTCTGCACAAGCTTCTTCTTTGTCTTCCACCATGTCTGCGAGACATCAGTGAGACATCAAATATACCTGATTTATCTTAATGCTGTAAACGCCACACTGACTTTAACTTCTTCTTTTATCAGAGTTTGCAACAGGAATCTTTCATGGAGAACAAGCGGCGCAGAGCTCGATGGCGTCAGTGCAGGATAACGAGGGTCGACATGTCTGTGGAGGTTTTCTCCTCACTGAAGACTTTGTGCTCACTAGTGCAACTCGTGAGTTTGATTTCCTGTTCATCGAGTTTATACAAAAACATTTTCAAACTTAGAGTGATCTGATGAATAAATACAGGTTATTGACGAGGCAGGTGTTATTTTAAAGGATAATAAAAGATGATTAACTTTAACATCATCAAATATTAATGACCTTTGGAATATGTAACAACAAACCTCTGACAGCCGTTAGATACAGCACTGCTGACCAGAGATGGGCAGTAACGCGTTACTGTAATCTGATTACTTTTTTTCAAGTAACGAGTAAAGTAAGGGATTACTATTGCAAAAACGGTAATTAGATTACCGTTACTTTCCCGTAGGAACGCTGCGTTACTGCGTTACTAAAACCGTGATTTTTTGCGAGAATGTCTCACGACAGTGACGTAAGCGAGTGCGCCGTTAGTGACAACAGCTGTGTGCAGATCAACAATGGATCATATATCGAGTGCAGAGAGAGTATGAGCGTGCAGCGTTTAAAGCGTGGAAGTACTGACCTTACTTTGAGTTTGATTCCATAAAAAGTGACAAAAACATTAGTGTCCGCTGTGCGTGGGAAGAAAACTTCTTTTTACAGCGAAAAAAACCCCTAAACTTCCAAACAAGCACCGAGTAGCTACGACGTAATGGGAAACTCACAGAGAAACTCGCGGATTCTTCAACTGACCGCGGCACACCTGCACCAGGGTAAACCTCCGCCTACCCAACTCCTGCTTTACAGGTGAAAATAGAGCAACAGGACCGCTGAGTCTGTGACTTTATTTATGTTCTGCTGTGTTTTACTTGCATCTATTTGAAAGACTGAGTGTAAACACACAAAATATTTTATTTTATGTGCTGGAATGTGCAGAAAATAGGTTTCAATGTTAAACTAATTTCTTCCAGTCAGAGAATGTTGCAGATAATTAAATGTTTTGCTTGATGCATAAAGTTAAAAGATTAAAACTAATAAAACAAATTTAAAAAGAGACGTTTCCATCTGATTACATTTTGTATGATGGATTATGCAGAAAAAGTAGAATTGGGCTGAAAGATCTATTTCTTTATCACCTCTTCAGGTTGTAAATCGGGTTTTTAAAAAGTAACTAAGTAACTAAGTAATTAATTACTTTTGAAAATAAGTAATCAGTAAAGTAACGGGATTACTTTTTTGGGGAAGTAATCAGTAATTAGTTACTGATTACTTTTTTCAAGTAACTTGGCCAACACTGCTGCTGACATTAGCCTGCATGTAACGACTGAGAAATCAAGAGATCAGGTTTAAAATAGTTTACATTTTAAATTCTCGCTGATTACTCCCTCAGAGGCCTCACACACGTCGTTCTCGGCAACCACAATCTGAAGAACGGTAAAATCATCAGGAAGTAAAAATTGAAAACAAAATCATCCATGAAAATTACCAACACGTTGGACTTGGTAATGACATCATGTTACTCAAGGTAAGACAACAGTTTCGTTTGACCTGTTTGTGGTATAATTATATTTTTAATAAAAGCTTCTATGTGGAAAAACATGTTTCTATTTTTACTCCATGCTGTCTCCAGCTGTCTGAGAAAGTTCGATTAGACCACAGAGTACAAACAATTCAGCTTCCTGCTGAAATACACCTACAAGAAAATCACGTTGTCATGTGGTTGGATGGGGAGAAACTAAAACTGATGGGGAGCCTGTTGATGAGTGAGGGTGGTGGACGTGTCATTGATAGACACGTCTGTGAGGAACAGTGGCCTGGTCTTCCTGCCAATGTTACCTGTGCAGGTGGATATAAGACAGCCAAAGGATTCTGTCAGGTATGTTTTCTGTGCTTTCAGTGGAAACTTGTTCTGTTGACAAACATATAAAAAAATAATCTGACAAATTAAAATCCTCACAGGGTGATTGTGGTGGTCCTCTGGTGTGCGACGGTTTGGCTGTTGGTCTCGTTTCTTTCAACTATTACCGTAACGATAACTACCCCGTTTTTATAAATGTCATCAGTTTGACAAAGACTTTTAGTTTCACTTATTTACTGGGGTCATTTTGCTTTCACGTTGGTTATTTCATTTTGTTTTTCTCTTTGTTTGATTCTTTTTTTCTTGTGACTCTCAGATCCTGTTCATCAGCTGTGGAGGGTTTTTGGGTCTGCCACTTAAGGACACACAGATATCCACTGAACGGATTTCCACATCTGTTCATGTTTCCTCATCATCACGAGTGCCTCTGAGGATAACTGAAAAGCTTCTGCTTTATTGTATATGAAGAAATAAAAGCCAATATTAAAAAGAGAGTTTTGTTTAATGCTAAAAAAATCTGGTGGTTTGGAAGTTTGTTTGATTTCTGATGCAGTGCACTCGCTTGGCCACACGGCGGCGCTGTTGAGTTGTCAAATAGCTCAACAGAAACATTTCAATGATGTGGAGTTTGTTTCTCGTTCATGCCGTTTACAGATGTCCACTGAACGCATCACGTGCAGGCTGGGATGATGGTGGTTTCTAAGGAAACCATCCCTGACTGTGTTTCAGGGAAAAATAAAAAAACATCCACTTTAAACACCTGGCGGAGGGTTCAGGTTAACATGAGCTGTCTGACTCACCTGTGACAGGTAAACCTGAGTGTAAGAGACCCACAGGTGCATTAAGTCTTCAGGAGGTTGAACAACAAGAATTTAGTCTTCATGAATTCACAGGCCTCCTTTAAGTCATGACACCAAAGCACAGCTTTAACTTCTGTGCAATGAAACACCTGTGTCCTGGAAGTGATGTCACAGTGGCTGTTTCTTCGCTTCCTGTTTGAGGTGAAGGCACCTTGACGACTTGTTAGGCTCATGAAGATTTGACCTCTCAGCCTAAAAGCTGGTGTCCCAGCCTGGAGGAGGTCCTGAGGGTTATCATGTGGGTCGAGGTGTGATGGTTGGGATGGACTCACCTGGGATTGGGTCTCCTCCTTTACTCAGATTCCTTCTGCTGAAGGAATCAGCCGTGACCTGCGGAGCTGAGAACCTGCTGGTAGTTTGAATTCACTTTAAAGCTTATAAACCTTCATCATTTTAAAAAAGTGCCGGCATGTTAAAGCTGCACTCAGGGAAGGAAATGTGACTGTGGTTGTTTAATCCAATCACATCAGTCGGGGTTGGCTCTCATACATCAGGAGGAGATGCCGCCCCACTCCCCGCACCTCTCTAAACACACCTGGGCATCAGCCCCTCCAACACACAGAAATGATTTTCAGCCAAAGATGTGATGATGTCATCAGGTGTGTTTCAGAGACAGTGGATCTGACGAACGGTGATCCAGACAGGTGAGACGCAGACAGGTAACAGATGATGATGACGCAGCAGAAACATCAGGAACATCTGTGTGGGGTTGGATTAGAAACCGACAGAGAAACGTTTTTAAATGTGCCTCACGAGTGAAACCCGTTTAAACACTCAACTTTCATTCATTCTTTACTTTGAAAGGCACTTCCGCTCACTTCCTGCACAAGCTGTGTCGAATGCTGCCAGCGTGACTGCGCAGCTCGTGCACAGAGAGAGGGGAGCGCCCTGTGTCGGTGCTGAAGGACGGACTCGGGGACCGACACCGGACCGACCGGGACTCCGGCGGACGTGATTGAAGACTGCATAAGCCTCGCAGGTAAAGGTGAGTCTGCGCTAGGAGTCACGCGCTCGTTCTGCGGGGATTCTATTGTTGAGTCTACTGAGATCTTATTTTAATATTTTCCTTCATCAGTAATAAACCGCTTTATATGCAGCAGCTTTGTTTTCATAGGTGCGCGTTAATAGCACGTGCACACGTTAGTAATCACATTACTGCTGTAACAAACCGTCTTTTATGGATACAGACTGAATGAAAGCTTGAAATGATGTCAGATATCAATGAGACATCTGATTGAACTTTATTAATGTGGGTTTGATGCACGTGAGCGCGTCAGGCTGAGGTAACTCTCCACCCTCCTCCACCTAAAATCTACTTAAATAAATAACTCACCAAACACCAGCAGCTAGGTTACAGACACCACCTTATATAAAAGATGGATGTGGCCACAGACTGTATATAAAAGATGGAAGCATCAACAGACTGTATAAAAAAGTAGAAGTAACCACATGACATCACCCGTCTGTGAAGCCTCCGTTTGAGCACTTTGACCTGACTTTTGTTTCCACATGTGATCGTTCACGCCTCAACACAAAAATCCACCAAACTAAGCCAACAAACCCGGGCCGTTTCACAGAGGAACTATTTTTTCTTTCTGTCTACATCCGCCAACCAAAGAAGCGAGCTAACGGGTGCTCTCGGGCTCGTCCTAAAGGGCGCTGAAAGAAATGTGTGAATTTCATTTTTATCTGGAAAATAAGGATAAATTTAAAGAGTTGATTTCTACACAGAGACAAAGCTGCTGGGATGTTAAAGATATGAAGGAAAGAGGGAATGAAAAAAGTCAGGAAGGATGGAAGACAGGGGAGGGAGGAAAGAAGGAAAAGGAAGCTGGAGAGAGGACGTGATGATGTAGGAATGATCTTCAGAGTAAAAGTTTAAAGTGATAAAGTCGCAGATTTTCAGGGAAAAACTGATTTTGAGCTCATTCGAGAAGCTCCCATCTTCAGCCTGATCGGCTGTGCTGGGTTTGCAGAAGATGAAGTAATCAGGTTACACTTCATTATCAGCTTATCAGTAATATGATTGGACCCCGGGGTTATTCCACAACTTTGAGGTTTTACAGTCAGAGTTGTTCCCGCGCTGCGTTTCTCACAAAGAAAACCGTCAGTGAGCAATACAGATAACAACAAGTGTAATTTCCACCTTCATGAAAAGCTTTGCACAGAGTGATGAGGATTTTATCAACATGACTAAAAGTAGAAACGAGGAGCTCCTTTTGTTGCTGTGAGGCTGTGGGGTAGCTGTGTGAGTCGGCCTCGCTCTGCAGCTCACTCAAAGAGGTGTTTTGTTTGTGGTGCTGGACACACACACACACAGACACACACACTGAGGCCTGCAGGGGAGGTGCTGCATGTTAATGACAGCGAGGCACAAAGTTAATGCAGCTGCAGAGACAGAAGCTCACTGTCAGTGTTGGTCTGCAGGACGAAATCAGGCCCAGAGCTGTTTAAATGTCTCAACCTGCAGTTTGTTCTTAATCACCAGCAGGGGGCGACTCTGATGGCAACTGCAAAATTGCATTTGTCCCGTCTTCCTGGCGCGGCAGATGGCCCCGCCCCTCCCTGAGCCTGGTTCTGCTGGAGGTTTCTTCCTGTTAAAAGGGAGTTTTTCCTTCCCACTGTCGCCAAAGTGCTGCTCACAGGGGGTCACATGATTGTTGGGTTTTTCTCTGCAGTAGGGCTGGGCGATATATCGAGTTTTTAAAAAATATATTTTTATACGAGATAAGAGATGTGACAATATCCTTTATATCGATATAGTCTATGCTATAATTATAGTTGTGGAGCCGCAGGTTTGCCTCTCTTTCGTCCACTTTTGTCTCTACGCTGCGTTGCTCCGCCTCTCCTTCACTGACCACAACACCCCCTCCTCCCCCATCGCTTCACCTGCAGGCAGCGACAAGATGGACACGGCAAATCTCCGTTAACGAGTTACTGCGCATCGCCCCGTGCGTGGGGCTGGACGGCGTCAACGTGTTAACGAGCTAACCACGCTAACGCCCAGAGGTGCTGCACGGCCTAAAATCCTTTCATTTTCTCAAAAGTTGACAGCGCGCCTTATGTATGAGTTCTGGTTGTGCTCACTGACCGCGAACCGCTTCTCTGTGGAACACGGCGCTCAGCAATCTGACTAAAAATGTTTGAGTACGACTTTGCTACGGAGCCGCACCGCGTTACGGCTGCCGTAGTCTGGAGCCTCGCGGAGTGATACGTACTGTGCTTCAGCGTAATATCACCGTACTGTGTGTGTATAAGGACCATAAACGGCTCCTGTTCAGAGACGCGGTTACGAAGAGGATTTCAAACTCCAGGCTGTCGGTCACGCAGTAGAAGTTAAGAACAGAGCAGCTGCTTGTTGTTGTGCTCAGCGTCTGTTAGTTTACATTTTGACTGCACAGTTGTGAGCTCTTTGTTATGCACAAAACAACATTTTTTCTTTTATTTATGGAGCATGATTATTTAATAAATGCTGATAATTTATTTCTGAGTAATTGTTTCTTGTACATCTGCGCTGTGTGTTAATAAAAGTGCAGATGTACATGAAATGTACATACTCTGTATGTACAATAATACATACTACTCTGTATGTATTATTGTACGGTCTACCTTACAATATAGAGCGCCTTGTGGTGACTGTTGTTGTGATTTGGCGCTGTGTAAATAAAGTTTGAATTAGCGTGTGACTCGAGTGGCCAGCAGAAAAACTGCTTCTGGATTAGCTTCATGTCTCAGCTGCATTTTTGTTGAGAAATGAGAATAAAACCTCTTTTGTGCCACTGCTTTATTCCACATCAAATCGGTTTGGTAATAACGGTGATAACGACGGCCCGCTAGCACGCGCTACCAAAAACAGTGCTTTGTTGTGTATCAGACGGACGAAAGCTGAACCAGTTCCACTGAAGCTGCAGCATTTTTACAAACCAGTTCTGGTTCCTCCGTTTCATTCAACGATCCGCTTTCTCCGCCGTGCTTTTTCCGCCATGTGCGTATGAAAACAAAAGCACTGCGCCTGTGCGTTTTACCCATATTCTATCGCCATGTTTCATTTTCTTATCGTTGCCCAACGGTATACCGGTGTTACCGTGAGCGGTATGACATGGCGCAGCCCTAATCAAGAGACTATTTTATTAAAGTAAAACATGTTTGGGATTCTAATAAAAGTAGAAGTTGTGCATTAAAGTCTTGCTGGGCAAGTAGAATTACATCGAGCACATGTTTGTTAGAGCATGTTGGAAAGAGCTCCGACTCACAGCCAGCTCCACACACCCCCACCCGCATGGGTCAACAGGCGTTCTGTCGTGGTGTGCTCGTTCTCACCCAGGCTGTTTCACTTTGGTCTCGTCTGACTGAATAAGCAGCTGTTTGTATTCCCTTCAGGTTTCGTCTTTCAGGCGTGTACCTTTTTGTACCTCGAGCTTTGCTGTATGCAAAGTCTTGCACGCTATCGAAACACCACTTTCCATAGATAATCCGGAAGCTCTGTCGGTAACACTTAACTGTCCTCTCATCAGCGTGAGGTTTCAGAGTCATCATTCGATGACACGGCTCTTCCTGTTCCTCCTAACCACCACCGCTGCATGAAACCGTCTGATTACCAATCTTTGTTTTTAGAAAGACAAGCTGTTGTTCACATGGGTGCAGGGCTTAGAGCTTCACACAGAACCTGCAAACTGTTGACCAAATGCAAATTAGGGTCCAAATGTTTAGATAAAACAGCGGCTTAAAGGAACAAGCCAAACCACATCCAACAAATTAAAAAGCGTCCTTTTCAGGAGCGTAAAAACCCTTCACCCTCAGCGCGTGAAGCTGCAGGGGTGCTGAAGGCCTGAGGCCGAAGCACGATGTGCTCGCTTAAAGAGGAAGAGTATCTGCCTCGAGTGAAGGAGTTTAAGTATCTCAGTTTTATGTTTGCAAACTGCATCGATCGATCTTTCGCCACCTGGGCCACGACTGAAAGAATAAGTGGCAGAAATGAGATTCCTCTAAGGGTCTCTGCGCTCTGCGTATACATAACGTCACCATAACCAAGAAAACTTTAACAGGTTTCCTGTGTAAGTTTTTCTCAACTGATGAGTCAAAACAAGCCATGTTTAATCAATCAAAGCTTTTTCATTGAGTACCAGAAGAAATCTGAGCATCCAACCGAAGACCTACACCTTCTTAGAACGACACTCTTTCCATAAAATCTGCTCCGAGGGTGTGAATACCAACATTATCTATGAGTGATTCCTGGAAAACAACCTGAATTTGGTTTTGTTAGCATTAAGAGCCTGCAGCTGCTGAAAGGAAGCCCCTCGACAACCTGATGCAGAGGTGAGCACGCCGAGTAAAGTATGCTGTCTGCATAAAGGAGCTTTCTAGCTGTAGCCATATTCTTTCTTATATTATTCATAAAAAAGGAAAATAAAACAGGGTCTACAGCGGAGCCCTGGGGGACTCCTTCATCTTCAGGAATCTTTACTACATCTGAGTTTTACCTCCTAACAGCAGCTCAACAAACACAGCAGTGTGCTTGCCGTCCACTGTCCTTTGTTACCATCAGAGATGCTGATGACCCAAGCTCTTCATCGATCCTGATACTTAAGGTCCACACACAAAGTTTGGATTCAGACGGCAGATGTTCAGATCTGAGAGGTCAGAGGCTGCTTTCCAGATTTTAGGGATGATATTATCCTGGATACTCAGATTAAAAATATGAACAATAGGCTCAGAAGTAAAGTCAGCTGACTCAGACTGTCAGATGGCTTTTTTGGAGATTTCAAAGCTTTATGGATCGCAATAATAGAAATATGTCTAAAGACAAACGGGTCCCTCCGCCTTCAGTGATCTGCAGGATACGGCGTCCTGATGCTCGGAGAGGCAGGTGGTGAAGTTTGAATGTGGCTTTCGAGGAGTTTTATTTTCTTATCGTTTGCATAGATGCAATTCATCAGGAACCACGATGAGGAAAACACAGAAAGAGCTGCTCTGTGTGCAGGCTGGCAGTTTGAAGGCTTCGGGTCAGCGGTCGGCATTCAGACTGCTTCCTGTGATCGAGCTCTTCATGCTCCGAAGAACTGACACAGGTGATGATGATGACGATCATTATTCTTACACTCTGCTGGAGCGGCTTTGCATCAGTCACAGTTCAGAATAATCCTTCTTTATCTCATACCGCCCCCCTTTCAAAGACAACTTTTTTCTGATTGGCTGGTCCGTGTAAACAGCAGGTTTGAACCTCAGATGGGTGGAGCCTCTCTGTATGACATCACACAGATGCAAGAGTAGAAAAAACTGTGATGAACGTGTTCAGGCCTGCAGGAGCTCGTCAGGAGTCATGTGACAGGAAATGAGGAGAAAGAGGAGAGTAGCACTTTTCCGGTTGTTGCACCAGCTGAGGTGTCTGACTCCATCATCCTGGGGAGGGGAGGAAAAGGAGGAAGAGGAGGAGGGTTCAGCACCAGCTGTCAGGCGAAGCAGGTGAAAGAGTGTAAGCATCACGCCTGTTACCGAGGCAACTGTAGTGCGTTCCCACCTCCTTCGATGTCACGGGCATGTTAGCACGGGTCGAATCAGCTGCATGATGGCTTCTCTGAGCTTTTATCTTCATTTTCTCTGAATATATCCTTCGTTTCGGCGGCCGTGGCGGTACGGCTGTTGGTGGAAACCTTCACTCACATGTGTGCGTGTGTCATATCTGAGAACTGTTTCAAAAGCTTTTCTCCCCACAGTGTTAAACCCTCATCTTTGTGTTGCAAAGATTTCATCCATCACAGTGCTGCAGCTCCTGACAGGGCTCTCCTCCTGTCCCAGCATCCTCCTCGGTCACACCAGTAAACATAAAAAACTGTTTTTGGACGTTTTCTGAAAACGAGGAAGTGATTGTGCTGATGTGATGCTGAGAGGAAGTGCGTTTAATGTGAAATCCGCTGATAACTCGAGCAGCGCGTCGATCCACTGTCTGATTGACGCGGTCCTCCCATCACCCACCTCTCTCTGCCTCTGAGAGAAAATAAACTCTGAACATTAGAAACATTAGAAACTGCTCGTGTTTGTTTGAAGGATAAAAGTGAACACATATGATTTCATTCTGCATCAAGCTGCAGTGAGCCCGCAGACGCCATGCCGAACGCGCCGAAGGAGGCGCACGGCAACAGAAAGGATGCCAGGGCAGAGGGGCACTCTGGGAAATGAAGTCACTGCAGTTCTTTTCATCACAATCTGATTTTTGCACGTCGACGATGTCGGTGTGAGGCTGCGACCTCGCACACACACACACACACACTGCATGTGAGAAGCCATCTTCTTCCCCCATCGTGCTGTTGCCATGGCAGCACAGGCGTAACGTGTGGTCCTTCAGATCGAAAGTTTCCTCTGCAGCTCAGCTGACCAATCAGAGCGCACCCTCATGTACACACAGTCCTGGATGATGTATCATCTGTGATCTGCCTCACAGGTGCTAACATGATAGGAAAAGTGCGTTTTTCCTATCATAAAAATGAGATCCTCTTACCTTTCACAATAAAAGCCCTTCACATATACACTGTCAGAGGGAACTAATGAAGCCACTTGCTAAAGTAATTCCTGCTCTCTGATTACTTGTCATGAAATAAAAGCCTCTAATAAATAAAGAGGTTTTGTTGTTTTGATAAAGACTATCAACAAAAATAAATATAATAAAAAGTGTTTGTTTTCTTTTAAAAACTAAAATAAGACTAAATAAGACATGATGCACAGGTTCGTTTGATGATTAAAACTCTTGATGCTGTTTTTCCTCCTGACTTTCCAGGTGGTGACGATGATGTCAGAGCAGCTGGAGCTCAGTGATGATGTAGGTGTCCTGCCCCCCCATGAGGTGGAGCCCCCCAGGGAGGAGGATGGACCCTGCCCCCTACCCTTCAGGTGAGAAACTGCATCTTGTTCCTGAGCCAGTGTGACAGCTGGTGGAGGACAGGAGGACGGCCGGACGCTCGCTTACACTCAAAGTGTGAGCAAAACAGAAGGAGGAGCCCACAGCCTCATTAGTCCTGACAGAGTGTGTGTGTGTGTGTGTGTGTGTGTGTGTGTGTGTGTGTGTGTGTGTGTGTGTGTGTGTGTGTGTGTGTGTGTGTGTGTGTGTGTGTGTGTTTGGCAGCAGATTAAAGCTGAGGAGACGTGCAGGAGAGACAGTCGGCAGTGAGAGGAAGCCTCAGTGTCTCTCGCTGCGCTCTTATTCCCGTCACGTATGAAGCAAGCTGCAGTCACAGTCTGTGTACGTGTGTGTGTTTGCACCACGTGCAATCAGCTCACGTTTCCTGGCAGCAGAGAAAGCCTGAGAGGCCAAACGGGAGGAAAACCCCAGAAACACTCAAAGGCTACGTTCACTCTGCAGGTCTTGATGCTCAATTCCGATGTTTTGATCAAATCCCATTTTTTTGTCTGCTTGTTCACACTACAAATAAAATGCGACAGCAAACGCGCTCTAGTGTGAACGCTCAAAGCCCGCATGCGCAAAAGAAGATGTCACACACAACGCGCTCTGTTTAGACCCAGAGCAACAGTATTGTTTGACTGATGGCCTTAATATAAAGACTTCGGACTTTATACAGTGGGGCAAAAAAGTATTTAGTCAGCCACCGATTGTGCAAGTTCCCCCACTTAAAATGATGACAGAGGTCAGTAATTTGCACCAGAGGTACACTTCAACTGTGAGAGACAGAATGTGAAAAAAAAATCCATGAATCCACATGGTAGGATTTGTAAAGAATTTATTGGTAAATCAGGGTGGAAAATAAGTATTTGGTCAATAACAAAATACAACTCAATACTTTGTAACATAACCTTTGTTGGCAATAACAGAGGTCAAACGTTTACTATAGGTCTTTACCAGGTTTGCACACACAGTAGCTGGTATTTTGGCCCATTCCTCCATGCAGATCTTCTCGAGAGCAGTGATGTTTTGGGGCTGTCGCCGAGCAACACGGACTTTCAAGTCCCGCCACAGATTTTCTATGGGGTTGAGGTCTGGAGACTGGCTAGGCCACTCCAGGACTTTCAAATGCTTCTTACGGAGCCACTCCTTTGTTGCCCGGGCGGTGTGTTTTGGATCATTGTCATGTTGGAAGACCCAGCCTCGTTTCATCTTCAAAGTTCTCACTGATGGAAGGAGGTTTTGGCTGAAAATCTCACGATACATGGCCCCATTCATTCTGTCCTTAACACGGATCAGTCGTCCTGTCCCCTTGGCAGAAAAACAGCCCCATAGCATGATGTTTCCACCCCCATGCTTCACAGTAGGTATGGTGTTCTTGGGATGCAACTCAGTATTCTTCGTCCTCCAAACACGACGAGTTGAGTTTATACCAAAAAGTTCTACTTTGGTTTCATCTGACCACATGACATTCTCCCAATCCTCTGCTGTATCATCCATGTGCTCTCTGGCAAACTTCAGACGGGCCTGGACATGCACTGGCTTCAGCAGCGGAACACGTCTGGCACTGCGGGATTTGATTCCCTGCCGTTGTAGTGTGTTACTGATGGTGACCTTTGTTACTTTGGTCCCAGCTCTCTGCAGGTCATTCACCAGGTCCCCCCGTGTGGTTCTGGGATCTTTGCTCACCGTTCTCATGATCATTTTGACCCCACGGGATGAGATCTTGCGTGGAGCCCCAGATCGAGGGAGATTATCAGTGGTCTTGTATGTCTTCCATTTTCTGATGATTGCTCCCACAGTTGATTTTTTCACACCAAGCTGCTTGCCTATTGTAGATTCACTCTTCCCAGTCTGGTGCAGGTCTACAATACTTTTCCTGGTGTCCTTCGAAAGCTCTTTGGTCTTGGCCATGGCGGAGTTTGGAGTCTGACTGTTTGAGGCTGTGGACAGGTGTCTTTTATACAGATGATGAGTTCAAACAGGTGCCATTCATACAGGTAACGAGTGGGGGACAGAAAAGCTTCTTACAGAAGACGTTACAGGTCTGTGAGAGCCAGAGATTTTCCTTGTTTGAGGTGACCAAATACTTATTTTCCACCCTGATTTACCAATAAATTCTTTACAAATCCTACCATGTGAATTCATGGATTTTTTTTCACATTCTGTCTCTCACAGTTGAAGTGTACCTCTGGTGCAAATTACTGACCTCTGTCATCATTTTAGGTGGGGGAACTTGCACAATCGGTGGCTGACTAAATACTTTTTTGCCCCACTGTATTTCCCAATTTTTGCTTTAAGTTATTTTGTTATTGACATAATAATGTAAATAACCTAATAATGATCCTTATTGCTGTTTTAGAGGAGCGGAGCTTCAAAGGATAGATTTCTGTATTTCTCATCTGTAACAGAAAGGTTGTCAGTTCGATCCCCCTGCTCTCTGTCCTGGTCGTTGTGTCCTTGGGCAAGACACTTTACCCTACCGCCTACTAGAGATGGACCGATCCGATATTACGTATCGGTATTGGCCCGATACTGACCTAAATTACTGGATCGGATATCGGAGAAAAATGGTAAATGGTAAATGGTAAATGGCCTGCATTTGTAAAGCGCTTTTCTAGTCCATAGGACCCCAAAGCGCTTTACACTACATTCAGTCATTCACCCATTCACGCACACATTCACACACTGGCGATGGCAAGCTACATTGTAGCCACAGCTGCCCTGGGGCGCACTGACAGAGGCGAGGCTGCCGGACACTGGCGCCACCGGGCCCTCTGACCACCACCAGTAGGCAGACACGGGGTTAGTATCTTGCCCAAGGACATTTGGCATGCAGCCAGGATGCAGCCTGGGATCGAACCACCGACTAGGGCTGGGCCATATTATACCGTTCACGGTAATACCGGTATAATGTTAGGCAACGATAGGAAAATGAAATATCGCGATAGAATGGGAGTAAAACGCGCATGCGCAGTGCCTTTGTTTTCATAAGCACATGGCCGATTGTTGGTTTGTAAAAATGGTGCAACTTCAGTGATGTGGAACTGGTTTGGTGTTTGTCCGTCAGATACACAACAAAGCACATTTTTTTGCAGAACATGCAAGCGGCCGTTGTTATTGTCATATTTGTCGGACTAAGATGCTCTTAAATCTGGGAGTAATCTGGGTCCCAAACTCCGTATATTTGACTTCAGGTCAAACAACACTGCAGCATCACTGAGAGTTAAAAACTGTCTAAATTCTTTCATCTTTAATAAAACGATCAGCATTGCTGCTTTACCAGGTGTAACTATGAAGTTTAACTTCCAGGCATCCATGAAAACAAAAGTTATTACATTTAACGGAGTTAGAAGTTAGCAGGAAGCTAGCGGAAGTTAGCTCGCTAGTTTCGCTAGTTACCTAAGCATGATATAGCATGTTCTGACTGAGAGATTTCTGAAAAAAATCAAACGTACAGCTCTGCTATCACTTCCAACATAAATGAAGACAGGAAACTAAACAGCAGTGACGTTTGTAGGGTTACTGAAGTTGGGCTAGCTGGTATATAATGATGTGCTACGTGATCGCTAGCGACACAGCTATGTTAGCATAACATAAACAGTGAAGCTGGAGGACGAACACTAACACTTTTCCACTTATAAAAGTTAACGTGAAGGTTCTTCATGGTTAGAGACAAATGCAATCGCATGGCAGGATGCTGTAAACGGACCAAACTTCAGTCAGGAGAACAACTGAGATAATCCATCCACAATACGAGGTTAGTCATTAATATACTGCAGCAACATGGGAATAGAGCAGCTGCCGGAGAATTCAACATTAATGAATCAATGGTACAGAAGTGGAGGAAGCAAGAAGAATGAGTTTAATAAAGTTTGATTTATCTGACTGCTTTGTTTCGCTTAATGTGCCTTATAATCCCGTGCACCTTATGGTCCGAAAAATACGTACTGCACACTGCAGTTTAATGTTGCAAAGCACCTCTTTTTAACTTCAGTGGATATTATACATGGTTATGCTCAGGATATGTCAGCACATTTCTACTGGAAATGCCTTTTGGTTAAACTTTCAGCAAGGAATTTGCATTTGCACTGTTACATTTTTATAAAGCTTTAATGTACATAAAAACCAGCTTCTTGTTTAAGTGAAAATAAATGGAAGGTTTTCTTTTTGTGCTAGTAATGTTGTGGAGTTGTATTTTGTCTCGCATCAATTATATCGTCGGTTATATCGTTATCGCAAATTTTCAAATATATATCGTGATAAATATTTTTGGCCATATCGCCCTGCTCTACCACCGACCTTCTGATTAGTGGCTGACCTGCTCTGCCACCTGAGCTACAGCCACCCCAGAGAAATAAAAAATGTAATCCGATCCATTAAATATCAAAAAAGCACCTCACAGAACTTGCGACACGGCGTAACTCGGCTCATAACCGTAGCACGTCGCAGCAGTGTGCTCACGTGATCGAGCGGCTGTGGCGTGCCCTGTGGTCTGGTTGAGTATTTGTAGCCTCGCTACCAAACCAGCATTTCATCAACCGATATATGGAGCGACTGCCTCTCCTGCTGCTACTTCAATCATGAAACTGATCAATGATCAGCTGATCGGCTCTCTTCTTTGCTTTTGGCCCACTTTGCACCAGAAAGAGGAAACCAGCGGCTGAACAACAGCAGCACGTTTAAGCTTGATCAGCTGTTGTTAGAATGTATTTAATATTACTTTCTACACCAGGATCTTTTTCTACAGCTGACGTAACTGTGCAGGGGCGGATCTAGCAAAGTTTAGCCAGGGGGGCCGATAGGGCATGAACAGGGAAAAGGGGGCACAAAGACATACTTTTCTTTCTTATTCTCATTTAAAATGTCTAATAAATAAAAGCTTTTAATAAATAATTATCTGACACCCAAAGTTTTAATCTGATGTAAAATGTATAGAAGTCCATTACTGTATATAGTGACTGTTAAGTCTAATATATCCTAGTAAGCTGTAGTACTTTTTCCATCTGTGCAGTTCTGTAGAAGGAAGATGTTGAATCTATTTAATATTTCTTGAAAAATAATTTATTTCTGTGCATTTTTTTTCACACTGCATCAAATTAAAGTTGATTACGTCGATTAAGCATCATGAGGTGGGGGGTGGGGGGGTTCATTTTTGAGGGAATCTAAAAGTGTGTCGACTAAACCCGGCTTGGCACCTGAACAACAATTTTCTAATCTGTTGTGCGGCGTGAACACGTCCTCCTTTCTCTGCCCCACTTTCCCTGCACGCTCCAACAGTTTGCACAGTTACTTCTTTTATGGTGTTTTCAGTGGGAGAGGGAAGCGTGCCAGTCGGCCTCGGAGCTGCAGTGGCCGATGGGAGTCGTTAATAACGCTCATCAGCATCGCTCGCGGTCAGACCTCCTCCTCAGCTCCTCATTTGTTTTCCTCTTTGCATAAACCTCACATGGATTCACCCCTTCCTGCCCACAGTGCATTTACATGAGCAGGAAACCTGACACGAGGTGTGTGTGTGATCAAACTGCAGAGCCTGAGCTGTGTGTCAGAAGGTGGATTAACACCTCGGCTCAGCTCTCCACGCTGATGTTTCCTCACTCTTCATGTTTTTCACGTGACCGGTCAGACGTTTCTTTCCTCACGCCGCCGTCAGCAGCCGAGCAGGAGTTTATGAAAACATGGGAGACGACAGACGCGACAGGTAGAGACAGACGCTCGGCTCTGGGTCGGAGAAAAACTTCCTCCCATCAATTTGAATCAGAAATTTTTAAACTATGTGAATTTTCGTAGTTTTCCCAGAAGTCAGTCGTTGGTGTGGTGACGATGATTTTTAATGATTTGTCTGCGATTTCTCTCTGAAATCAGCCGCAGACCTCGTGTTTGTTCAGTTAGTTTGGGATCGAGGATGAAAATCAGCTGACAGTGAAACTCTCCTGTTTGCATAAAATGACTGAAGAGGATCATTAATGACGTTAGAGCGTCTGCAGACGTCTGTCAGACACGAGGGACGCGGTGGGTTTGAAACGGTGAGGTGACCTGAGGGTCAGCTGTGTCGCTTCCATCATCTTCTGCTGCTTCTGATCAGCCGAACATCTGTGACCTCCAGAGTGTTTGCAGGTGCTCGGGTCAATCCTTCTTTAACTCAGAAACAAGCTGTTTTCGCTCCTCCCCCTTTAAGTCAAGTTTGTTCTGATTGGCTGCCCCTCACAGATAGCGTTAAAGGCCTTGTTTCTGACAGAGGAGCTGGAGCTGCACAGAACGTGGCGATGGCTCCTCACGAGCCTCAGCCGGGCTCGCATGAGTAAAAGCTGCACTGCTGCAGCTCAAGGAAACATGCAAATGAGCAAAACGTGACCAGCGTCACCATCCGGCGCTGTCGAGGCCTCGGGGGGTCGCACGGGGCCGGTCAGGTGTGTTGTCTGTGTCTGTAGATGGTGGAGGCCACAGTCAGCTGTGAGTGGCTCAGTGTGGAGATAATTATTCTGTGTGTGAAGCACCGTCCTGCAGTTAGAACAGGAGGCTGCAGGAGGGAAACCTCACCACTGTACTCTGTGCATGAATCAGCTTCCAGACTGTGAGCAGTTCTTGAGCCGAGCGCTGGCGCGCTCTTTGGCCGGGAGGTTAAACCTCCGTGTGTGTTGCACCGTGATGACACGTCGTGCTGTGATGTGTCATGAGAGCTTTGAATTTACTGTCCATTCATGTCTGTTTGGATGAGAGACGCCTCTCCCTGAAGATGCTCACAGACACAGTACAGTAGTTTTCCAGGATTCCTGGTTTCTGCACAGAGATTATCCCAGATAGCACAAAATCACTACGTGGAAACTTAGTTAATGCACTCGATTAACTGATCATCAGCAGGTGAGAGCACCTCAGTGGAAGCAGAAGCTCTGGAGGTTTGCAGGAACGACGTCAGCGGTGATCTTAAGGAAGCAGCTGTTTCTCCTCGTCAAGAGTTACGAGCTCGTTTCCAAACCCTCTGAACGGGCCTCCTTCACTAATATTTGCGTGACTCTGTGTATCGTTCGTAACCATCAGTCCTGAGCAATATTATCTCCATAATGCCCCGCCCCCATTTCTCTGTGTAAGGAAACAGGTGAAGCAGAAAAACTGGTGATGATAAGCTGAGAGAGAAGCAGCTTTGCAAAGTGTTTCTACGGGAGTGACGACCGTTTAACAAATAAAGGAATAAATTAGTGCTGAATATGGTTTCCCCTCAGATAATTGATCCTGTAAGGCAGGGGAACTCCAGGCCTCAGGGGCCGGCTCCTGCAGGTTTTAGTTTAGATTAGTTGATTGCCAGGCGTCTGGAGAACTTCATGTGACTTAAATCAGCGTCTAAAATCTGCAGCCCCCCCCCCCCCCCCCCCCCCCCCCCCCCGCTGTAAGTGATGAATCCAGCAATGGTAGGAGTCATTTTCAATGAAAGATAAGAACATTTAAGACATGATGAGGTAAGGGTTAATGGAATATGTTTAATCTGACTGGGGCCACGGTGCGAACCCTGAACACCGTCGTGGTGAAGCGAGAGCTGAGCCTGTTCAGTGTTCTCTGAAGGAGGCGGTTGGGGGCGGTGGTGGAGGGAGGAGGAGCCGAGTGAACCATGAATACCAAAGAGCTGCCGCAGAGCTCAGAGAGCTGTGCATGAATAAATGCTGCAAACATCGATGAAGTGAAACAACCTGTGGAGAAGAGTGGACCAGAACTCGTCCACAGCGATGAGACAGAGTGATGAAGTCACTCAGGAGCGATTGTAGTTGTGTGCATTTCCTTCTAATCCAGTGTGTTTGTGCTCTCTGGGACTAAAAGGAGAACTTCTGGTATCACTGGGCCGCTCCCAGTACAGAAACTGCAGTTTGTGTTTGAGTCTAACCGAAGGTGCTGCTGTGTCCCGCAGGCTGCAGCTGATCGACGACTTGTCCTACGAAGACGTGAAGAAGTGTTACAGAGAATCGGTAAGTAAAACCTGCCCTCGCACAGAGCAGCAGGAGGTCCAGAGATGACAGCAGGGCAGCAGGAGTCTCCATGGGGACAGGGGTGTGTTTGTGTGGGTGTTTTGTGGGCAGGATCCACGTGAGTGGACAGAAAAGCTCAGGCGACCATCAGGAAGCAGCAGCAGCTCTAATCCCAAACATTTCTTTGGGTTTATCCGTTAGTTTAATGTTTTAGGACCAACGAGGCAGGGTCAGAGAAGACGATGGAGACCTAGGTGTCGAGCTGCCGCTGACTGTTGTTTCAGTCTTTGTTGTCTCAGACAGGAAGAGGAAGGCAGGAAGTCTCGCAGAATAAAGCCGTACAGGTGTACGGGGGCAGGGCGGTGTGTACATGATGTAACGTCTGACCTACATGCGAGGAACCCAAACAATGCTCCAGAAACACGCCGCTCGGTTTGTAGTCAGCTGAGCTGGAGGAAGCGCTCAGATCTTTTGTTTCAGGTGATACAAACTCAAAGCTGTTTCCCGATCACGCCTCAGGAATCAGCGCCAGCCTGTTGAAAGTAAAACACGCACCAGAGACGGGATGGGGTTGAGCTTCTGGGATTATTTCCATAAATAATACACCATGAAATAAAACAACTTTCTGGGTTTTTCCCACTAAAATTATACAGTGAACCATAAAAAATGTCCTTTTATTTCAGTGCTTGGCTTATTAATAACAGGAAGTGACAGGAACGTCTCGGTTTTCACTATAAAACGAACATAAATGTACCATTAAACAAATAACATGAACCGATTTTTATTACAGATAAACTATCCAACAACAAATATACTGTCAATAACAGACAGCATGATGTTTGTTTGAATATAAAGAACATTTATTCATAAATATTCACTCTAATAAAAATAAACCTTTATTAAACAGGCTGCTGGTTATAAGCCACTAATGTCACAAATGAAACCACATTTTCTGTTTGTTTTCATATGTAAATAACAGGTGCCAGTATATAACCATAAAGATGTTTTATTAAATGAAACTATAAATATGAATCTGTGGCTGATTTGTTTTTTCACTATAAAGCAAATGTTTCCAACTATAAAATAAGTGAACTATAAAAGCACCGTGTTAATGTGTTTTTATCGTTAGACATATTGGACATTTCTGCCGTTAACTATAAAAACAGAAACTCTGCGTCTCCTCCGCTGTAGACAAACAGGAAATGAGCTGCACGTCCTTCAGCCGTGATGGGAAACCTTTTGAACCTGGTGTTGTAAACGCTCTCCATGCAAACGTGTAATCGTGTGTTTTTGTGCGTCCACAGACTGTCAGCAAATACAACTCTCAGTACCACAAACTGTTCCAGGCGGTTCCTAAAGAAGAAGTCCTGATGAAAGGTACCGAGTGCAGCACTCACCGCCTGCTTTAGCTCACATGTGAAACCGTCAGCACGACACTTTGAAATCATTATTCGGTTCCTGTCAACGGCACCGCTCGCAAATCTCTCAGGGCGCTGCTATCCAGTCCAAGTCTGTGACCGTGTCGATGGCATGTGTCTAAAACAAATGCAACAAATTCACCCAAAAACGCCTGAAACAGAAGAAATGAAAGTAGACGCCCCGGGGTGACCTCCACCCAGCGAGCTAGCCAGAAATCCCTCAGTAAAGAATGCCGTGAGAACAGTTTCTGCTTCCCAACCGATGTCTGATCTAAACTGTGTCCTGACATCTGCTCATCTGTCTGTCGAACGATCTCAGTCGGTTTACGCTAACACGATCCGCTCTCGCTGCAGCGTATTCCTGCGCTCTGCTCAGAGACATCCTGCTGCAGGGGCGACTCTACATCTCCAGGAACTGGCTGTGTTTCTACGCCAACCTGTTCGGCAAAGACATCAAGGTGAGCGATGACATCACCTGTCACATGGCCACTTTGAATCAATTCAGTGAATTAATTTAAAGAAATCCCGTTCGGGGTCATGGAGCAGGTGGATCCGGTGCCCAGGGTTGGACGTCTGACCTTCTCAGGTTCAGCTTCAGGCGCCTCTCACCTGAGAAGCTCTGACTTTGTGCGTTTGTGTTTCCCGAGGCAGGTGTGCATCCCGGTGGTGTCGGTCCGGCTGGTGAAGAAGCACAAGACTGCGGGTCTGGTGCCGAACGGCCTCGCCATCACCATGGATACAGGACAGAAGGTATCCCCGCTGACCTGTCCGAGCATCATGTGATTAATGAGCTTTCTCTTTGCCTGCACCAGATGCAGAGTGATGACATCATCCGCTCTGCGCAGTCAGTCAGAATTATTCAGGCATTTCTGATCTGACTCTGAGATTCGTTGAAGCGCCTGTAGAGCGCGCTCTCCTCTGCCACCGCTCGCACGCCGAGCAGGCGTTTGTTGGAGGGTCCGCGCTCACTGCTGATGGACGGGAATGTGTCGCTGTCTCGCCTCACAGGAGTATGAACTATTTAAAGGCTTTTGACCGCTTAAGCCCCGAGCCTAACTGATCTCCTGCCTTTTGCCGCTGTATCGGGGGCGTTGGGGCTTAAGAGGTTAAGAGTTCGCCTGTTTCTGTGAGATTTAAACTTTAAACATGATCGTGTTGTTCCGATCAGCTGAAAATGAAAACCCGTTACGAGCTGCGAGTAGTTACCTAAAAATGGGATCGCAGATACAAGAGGAGGAGGGCTTCTCTGATCAGAAGAGGATGGACGGATGAATGATGGGTGGATGATTCGATTGGTGGATGACAGAGGGATGGGTGGATGCTTTAAATCTGTGAGTGGCTCCTGTTGCCGGAGTTGGTTTAAATGGAGGATTCAGAGGGCGGCGCCGAAGCTACGGTCCCGTCTGGACCTCACTGCGATTGGGCGAACTGACTCTGAACGCCTTCTGTCTTTGTCTCCGTCCTCAGTACGTGTTTGTGTCCCTGCTGTCCCGAGACAGCGTCTACGACGTCCTCAGGAGGATCTGCACCCACCTGCAGGTCGGTCCACATTCAGCTTCCTGGTAACGAATGTTTGATTCTGGCTCACCTGGCGTCCTCTGTCTGTGCTCAGGTGAACGGGAAGAGTCTGAGTCTGAAGCAGTACCTGGAGGAGCCCAGCTCGCTGTCCATGGTAACAGCCTCGTCGGCAGCTTCTCTGCTTTTTACAAAGGTGTGTCTCTGAACCTGCGTCTCTCTGTCAGGACGAGTTTCCAGAGGTGCTGAAATGGAGACGGAAACCGTCGCTTCCCGCCGTCTCCTCCTCTCTCCCCGATTTGCTGGGAAACTCCACCCCCAGCCTCCCCACCACCACCACCTTCAGTGCTCACACGCTCACAGGTAGCCCCGTGCATCCGCCCGCCCACATTCAAAGGTAATGATGCGTTTACCCGTGTTCTCTGTCTCGTGCGTGTAGACTGCAGCCTGGAGACGGAGAAGATCCTGCTGACAGAGCCGGTACCTGAACTGGGCCACGCAGAGTACCAGCTGCTCAGACTCTTCATCCTGCTGTGAGTCAGATCCAAAACCAGCATACACAGCCGGTTCTTTCGTCTGCCGATTGGATGCAGAGCGAGGACGAACCTCCGGCTTTACTGCGCTTCTTCACAGGTGTGTCAGGTGTTTTTTACCTGTCTGTCTCTCTCAGAGTCTTCCTGCTGGTCCTGTCGTCCTGCTATCTGGCCTTCAGGGTTTGTCGTCTGGAGCAGCAGCTCAGCTTCCTGAGCAGCCAGCCGACGCTGAGAGAGAGGTACGCACCTGTGCAGGTGTATTCTCAGAAACTTTTCCCCTCACAGAGCCAAGACTTCAGGTTTTTAAATGATCCTTTTAAATCAGATAAAATCAACACAGCTTGATGCTCTGTGGCTGCATCGTGGAGCACATCCATCACGTATTCACAGAAATTTGCATGCGGCTTTTCCAGGTGTGGAGAAGTGCCCTGCTGGCTGGCCAATCAGAAGACAGGAACCTGATCCTGCAGCCTGTCAGCGTGTGAGGAGAAAGGCTGCTTTTTATAGCGTTAGCTGTTGGTGGTGCAGGAGAAGGCTCTCAGGAGGAGGAAGGAGCTTCATCTGACCCCTGCCAGCACCCGGTTAACATAGAGATGTTACAGTAGTCAACACAGACTAACCTTTGACCTCTGGGACAGAAATGTCGGCGTGTGCATTCCTGGTCAGTCAAAGGTCCCGAGAACTGAAAATGTGTTGTGGGATACCGCACAGAAGTGTTCGACTGTTTTCCATCACGTCACCATCAAGGAGGCGTCTGATTGGCCCACACATCCAGCCTCGCCTCACCGTCAGCTGCTAGAAGCTGGAGAAAAGCCCAGATCCAAGCATCACGATCGAGCTCAGACCCTCATCACAGGACTCAGCCATAAACTGTATATAAAAGACGGACACAGTTACTGTAACGTTTCCCGCCTCCATGTTGGAGTTTTTAAAGCAGAGATGCGCCCCCCTGAATCCCTCCCCCCTCCCCGTGCCCCCTGACTCTGAACGTTGTGTTAAATTAAACCTGAAATCAGTGACTGATGTTTGTGTTTCCTGAAGCCGACTGCCCCCTGCTGGTCATTAGAAAGAATGCAGGTGTGAGGGACCGCGTTGACGTCACAGGATCTGCTGTCTTTTATGTACAGTCTGTTGGCTCGTCACATAGCTCATGTGACCTGGGAAGACGTCGGGATCCCGAGCTGGAGAAGGAGAACTCAGGGGTGGACGAACAGCTTACAGAGGCGCGCAAACACCTGAGTCGACCCGTCAGGTGACACCAGATGAGTAGTTACACGTGTTAGGAAGGTTTCCTGCCATTAATCATCTCCTCAGTGTTACTCAGCATAGAAGCTCAGGATTAATAAACTCTCACATCACTGCAGCATTAATGACAAAAGGTGTTCCTCATTATTTTCTAATATGCACACAAACAGTATCTGACGGCTGGAGAACCTCGCTGCTCACCTTTGCATTCAGAACTGCAGCGACTGATTTCTCCTTTGAGACACAGCAACTGCACCATGATGACATCACCATGATGACATCACCATGATGACATCACCCTGGATTGCTGTGTTACATTAGAGCTGTAGCATCAAGATTTGAATGTTTTTCTTATCATGCAGAGAACCCGAATCCATCTTTGTTTAATAGTATTCGATCAGGCTGATTTTTTGTATGATGTATGATGAATGTGCACAAAGATCAGCCGCCAGAGGTGGACGTCTTTTTAATAAATCATGTAAACAAGCTGAATTTACTATTAAAGCTGATATTTTCAAATGTGCTGTGCATTATTTCATGACATTATTATCATTGCTCGTGCAGCTCGTTCTGTTGCTGCTCATTTTCAATAATTCCAGGAAATTGGTAAGAAACGGTTTAGTTCATGGCATATTCTATAATTCCACTTTATTATTTCGTTGTAAAAAAATCATAATTTGTGAGGTGAACATTCTTGAAAAGGCTGATTATTGACCTCTGCGATGTATGGGAGGTGTAATGGCCTCAGATTTGTAAATATAGTTTGGCCAACCTATAATTTCAGATTCAAAAATAATTTTAAAAAAGGTGTTTTTTCTGTTAAAAAACAACCCATCAAAAAATATGGTTTGTCTCTTTTTGTGAGATATTTTAATAGCTATGTTCTGCTGGTTGGTGCAAACCTGCTACAACTACTGCAGGAATTTAAAAAAATACTTTTAATAAATGAAAAACTCATGCTGAATACTCATCCAGTTTCAGGTAAAACTGAACTTATATAAACTAGAGCAACTCCCTCCATTCTTTTCACGTTAAAATTCAATTTGTTACTAAAGCAATAGATCGAAACCTTGTAAGTTCAGTAAACATTTATTGTTATTAGAAATCATTTGGTAACAGGGTGGTCTGCCTGATATCCTAATTATAATTGATTTCTTATTTACTTTGTATTTTTTATTGAATATTTCTTTGATTTTTTTTTACCATATTTATCAAATTGTATTTGTGATCTAATATTAAATATTTGTTAATATTCATATTTACGTTTTTTTTTAATATTGACACTAATGTCCTTCCATACTTGGCCTTCTGTTTTGTGGGCGGAATTCGGGGAGATTCGGCGGAGCTCGGCATACTTCGGGCTAAGGTTGTGGCGGGAATCTAGCGGATTCAGCAAGCTAGCAGACTATTTTCATTCAGGTTTGTTTTTATCTAAATAAAGGAGAATTAAAACTAGAACTGCTTTTCGGATTTAGTTAAAATTGAGCCTTGTCCGCTAGTTCGCTTGAAACTAAACAGGTGTTATTAGCAACATTTTTTAATTCTTTAATACCTTATTAAAAAGCTAATTTTATTATTTAAGCTAACATTAGCACTGGGTGGTTTGCCAGCTTTCTTTTTCGTTTTGTAACATTTGGCAGCAGTAAAAGCTAGGAGGATGGCAGCAGCCAGGAAACAGATGAAAAAGAAACTCCTGGAGGAGAGAGCAGATAAAAAGGCTTTTGATTTTACTCCTGAGGCGGAGAAGAAGGAACTGAGTGGCTCTGAGGATGAAGTCAGAGAAGGTGAGCTGGGTCACCCAGATAGCTATAGGAGCTGATTTTAAGGTGTTCAAAGTAAAATATAACCACTTTCTCATGATTTAAGATGAAACTCCAATAGTGGACAAGCTGGTAAAGAAGAGACCGGCTGACTTTGAGGAGGAGGCGGTTCCCTGTGCTATGGGGTATTTATTATTTCTTAATTAATAGTTTTGTCTTTTAAAATAGCTCCTATAGTTTCCCCATATAACAAGATCATGTTTTAAATGTCATGTTTGATGAGCCTAACAGTCCAAAACCTGAAGATATGAAGCTTATTGTTATACTATTAAGATGAAAATGTTCAAATTTGATAAAGTTGATAATGAAACCTTCATTTCATTGAATTTAATGTGTGTTTAACGCCATCAATCTTGGCATGTTTCCTCGTTTTATGTCCAGAAATGAGGTGCAGTCCATGTTGGAGAAGTTTGGAGGTAAGAAGCGGTTTGTATTTAATTTGTTATTGGAAAAATCATTAGGCGTAATGTCATCTTCGGTCCCTGTTAGACTGCTCATGTGTCAATATAACACAACACAACATATTTCAGCATTTTGACCGAAGAAAGTATGAAATGGTTTACAGAAAAGCAGCGGTGTTTCCTCGTGTTTTATTAGCACAGTATCACATATCTGTTTGTCCTCCCAGCTGACATCAGCAAGGTGATGCAGGCCAAGAAGAAACGTCTGGAGTGTCTGACAAAGAACTACATGAAGGGAAGCCAACACAAGCTGGAGCAGCTGTGGAACAACTACCATAGCCAGAGGTTATTCCTGCTCCCTCCACTTCAAACACTCAGAGAAATGGTTGAAATTCAGTCTTAGAACAGTCACCACATCCTTTAAAACGAGCTCCAGAATCATGTCACGACTTCCTGTGAATCACTCAGCGCTTTAAAGTGAAAGACAGGGAAATTAAATCTCTTTAAATATCCTTCAAATCTGAGTTTTTGTCATTTAGTGTCACCAAAAGATGCATAACTGAGCATGTAGGGAGACATTTACCTAAAAAATAGTCATTTCTGGATTCTCAGCGACTTCACGGCAGCATTGACGCGACCAGGGTGAAAAGAAAATTAGGATTTTAAAATGTCTTTAATTTCCTTATGTTTTGTAAAGACTGTGAGAGCCAGAAATAATATTTAAACCTGTTCCATTTTAAAACACTGTAAAAGACTGAAAACAAGAAATAAGTGAAGGTGACACGGGTTTTTTTCAAACAGTTAAGTTTGAAAAAGAAAACGAATAATTAAAAAACATGTTAAATTGTAACAGTTATGCAGTTAATTAATGAATAGATCAATTAAAAGACTTGACTTCCCCAGTTTATGGCTGACGGTGAGCTCACAGAATTATACAGGCTTCAAATAAGCACCTGTACGGTGAAAGGTTGGCTGGTCAGCCTTTTAATATCAGCAGATGCAGGAGCTGGTTTTTGTTCTGGGACATTGCTTCGCTCTCTGTGCATAACTTTCTGTTTAACTTTTTTTGTTTCTCAGAGAACGTTCGTGTTATGAAAGCGAGGCGGCGCGCTCGTCCCGTGAAGAAGTGCCGTCTACAGAGCATAAACAAGAACGCTTTAGCCTCACTTTCTCTGTGGGTGGTCGTTTCACTTTTAAATAAAGGCGCCTGTTGGCAGCTCTGTAAAGGCAGCGGGCGGGTGTGACCTGTCACAGACGGTGTCCTGCAGAGCGTTCTGGCCTCGGCCAGGATAAACATCAGCTCAGTCAGAACACTGCAGCTCAGCTGCTGATCCCGAGCCTGTGTAAACACAGCACTGTTTGAAAATTTCAGAAATTCGTCTTCAAACTGATGTCACAAAGGTCAGTTATTCGATAACTACATGATTGGAAATCATTTCTGCTGTGTTTGCAGGCAGAAGATGACGCAGCAGTATTCCCAGCAGGTGTCGTCAGCGCTGCAGCAGTGGGAGACCGAAGCCCAGCGAGCCGAGGAGCAGGAGGAGAAGCTCAACGTCAGTCCCCTCCGTTCACTTTAACTGTTTTAGCCTCACGTACTGCACACCGACGGCTTCAGGTGCTTCACCTGTGATGGCGATGAAGGGCCATCGCCGATGTAGACTCTTCCTTTCTGTCTGCAGAATCTGTTCCGGCAGCAGCAGAAGATCCTGCAGCAGGCCAGAGTCGTGCAGAACCAGAAGCTGAAGACCGTCAGAGAGCTGTACGAGCAGTTTGTCAAGGTGAAGCATGTCAGAAGCAGCTCAATGCAGCTCTGTCCTGGCCTGCACACCAACTCTGTGTTTTTACTCAGAGGTCTCGGGAATACCCACGCCTGTTTCTCTCTGAAGTGCAATATGTCAAAAACAAGTCCACACTGCACAGCTACAGGGGCCACGATAAGCAGAATTTAAAGGGTGACCCCTGCAGACGTCACTGATCACCTGAGGATGTGTTTCAGTTTGTATTAAAGCTGTGGTTGTGGAAATCTGCCTGAACTGCTTTTCTGTTTTTTGTTTGTTCTGTAGAACATGGAGGACATGGAGAAGAGCCACGAGTCTTTCCTGCAGGGGGCGCAACAAGAGCTGAAAAAGGAGATGGCCTCCCTGCAGAAGAAGATCCTCATGGACACGGTGCGTTCAGCCAGCAGCAAAACATCACATAAGAACAGGAAAGGGAAGTTTATTCATTAGTAGTTTTTTTCTAAATAAAAGCTCGCAGTATGAATCTGTGAGTGAGGAAGAAGAAGAGTGAGGTCACACAGGTTTCTGCCGACTGTCTGAATGTTCAGGACAGAAACGGCAGACGTTCAAAGGGCCAGTTTGATATGAACCCAGACTTTGATCTGATGGGCGATGGAGTTTCTATCATGAGCTTTATTGCTGTCATTTATTTATGTTTCATTTCTCACAGACTCTCCTCACATGAAGTGATGAGCTCGTCTCGTTTGTCTGTAAAGAGAGCAGCAGAGAGACTTTTAGCTCCTGTCTTTGCTGTTCCCTGAAAACGTTAAAAACACTGATAAACACGGGTGCTGACTCTGTGATGTCGGTGTGTTTCCACAGCAACAGCAGGAGATGGCCACAGTCCGCAAGTCCCTGCAGTCGATGCTTTTCTAGGCCGCCGCCCTCCGGAGGCTTCAGTTCTGCTCGTTCCTTGCGGTTCTCACAGGTTTCATTAAAACATGAACTGTTCTCGCCCGAGTTCTGATTTCACTGCTGGGTTTGTGGACGAGCGGCTCCAGGCTGAGCTCTGTGATGACGCTGCAGTTTCCATTCATCCTTTCATTCTTTGCTCCTGAAGTTATAAAAATAAAGAACGTGTTGGTGATACAGCGACAGCTTTGATTAGTCTGCTTTTTATTCTCCTCATTACTCGTTTGTTGTGTTAAAAAGCTTTTCGGCAGCGTCCTGAAGCTGTGTGTGAAGAATTTGGTGTTGACTGTGAGGCGAAACGAAGGAAAGCTGGAGCTCATCACTGCCCAGGAGGAGAGGGCAAAACAGCACTCAGCTTTTTAAAATATTTTAATTTGTTCATTTTTTCCTTTTATTTGTTTTTTATTTGAATTTTTTGTTCAATATTTGTTCATTTTTACCTTTCAAATGGTTTAATTTCTAAATGTTTTTGTCGTTTTGCCTCAGCAACTCACAAGTTTGGGTTTTCTTTCATATATTAAACTCTGGCTTTTTAACCACATAGAGAGGAGAGAGTTTTAAACAGTTTTTGAACATCTCACATGGGGTGGGGAGGTTCAACACACGCTTTTACCTCCGCTCGCCGGCCTCATCATCTGCTGACCAGGAGAGAAGCCCCCTGTGAAATTCACACCAGCCGACCCTAAAGGAAATCCAGGTGTATTGTACGAGACCACACCCACCCCAACATCACCTGTTCGTCTCCCCCTGCCCTTGGGAAGAGAGTGCTCAGTCAAGTTCAGATCACAGCTTCACTGATTCTCACAGATCAGCAAGAACTAAAACAGAGTTTGTGGTAAACATTAAGCTGTTAATGACGAGCTTCTGTACGTGGGAGTCAGTGGAGTCAAGTAACAAAGACCAAGATATCACTGACTGACTCTGCTTCTCCTTATTTCCTGTTTCTGTATGTGCAGCTAATCCGCGAGACTCCAGCCAAAGCAGCATTTCTCAAATCTGAATCATGCAAAGCTGCTTTAATAGACTCAAAGTTTTTATGTAGCTCAAAATATTTTCCTCTCCACAGCTTTGATTTATTAACAAAAATATTTTAATGTTACCCAAAGGTTTGAACTTTTTTTTAAATTGATCTAAAACTGAAAGTCGTCCGGGCCGCCGGGGGGACTCTTGGGTACTTTTCCCGGTGACACCGGAAGTTTTCGCTCTTATTGTGAAGAGAACTTCCTGTTTTGGTCCAAGCGGTGGAGTACCGTTAACGACCCGAGAAAGAGGCGAAAGTTTGATTCCTTGGTTTTTGGCTGCGTGAGTTTCGGTTCTCCGGGTTCGTGCTTGTTCCGGACGGCGGTGAGTTGTTTGCTCGCGCCTCTCGGAGCTAACTCCGATCTGCGCATCGTGTTCGCTAAACGCGCCTCCCTGTGCTTTGTTCCCACTCAGCGGCCTGACATGAGTCTGAGTCTCAGGTGATTCGAGTACCAGGTCTTTGCTGGGGGAAGAAGAGGAGAGCATGGAGGGCAAGTTAGCGGACAGCCCGTGTTCATCGGAGCCGGACATCCCGGGGGTGCTGAACCGAGGCTGCCTGCTCGACTCGGACGATGTCCCGTACCCCGAGCTGCCCGTCATCGTCCCGGAAACCCCCAGGTACCCTGCACCCGTGGCACGTTAGCACACATACAGGAAATTACACGTACATGTAGTCCGAGTTCCTGGAAGCTGCAGTAACAGCTGCTCTGCTGAGAGTCTGGGGCTTCCCTGTATTTGTGACCTTTACTCTGGAGAGTACACACACTTCCTGTCTGTGGTGCACCCTTAAATGTATGGACTCCGTGAGGAAGCTTCGGCCTCTGCTCACACGGTGAGCCGGCCTCTGTGACCCTCTCTCGAGTGTTTATTGGTCCCTCGCATGTGATCGCTTTCAGGCCAATGGCACCACCAGGACTTTCCTCGTAAACGGCAACAACAAACTGCAGCGATGACAGACAGCAGAGGAGACCGAGCAGGTCCAAACAGTCCTCTGCTGCAGGGACACATTCACACCTGCCCCGCAGCAGCTGCTCCGCTCTCTCCACACCAGAGTCCGGGCAGGCTGAAATCTGCTGCTGTGTTTGGATCCCAGTAATAAAGCAGCACAGCCCAGCTGGACGCTGATCCCATCGCTCTGTTAGAAACCAACTGCACGTGTGCTGACTGCTCAGCAGCTGTGGGAGTCAGAGACCGTATTTAACTCCTGTGCTGACAGGTCAGCTGCTGTTTACAAGCCTCCCAGTGGAACAAACCCTGTTCGTGTAACGCTGGACTTCAGCCTGTTTCACTTTCAAACAGAAAGTGGACTGTTTGCAGTTACGGGGGTTTTCCAGTAGGAATGAAAATCTATTCTTGGAAACACTTTCTGTTTCCTCAAACTATCAACAGTTGGTAGAGGTTTTCTCATTAAAGACGACGTGACTAACATAAGGAGAGGGCGACTCCGCTCGCTTCATGTGGTGGTGGTGGTGGTGGGGGAGGGCAGGCTTTAACTGGCCAATTGTGACCCGAGCCCAAAATGGGCCAATGATGAAACTGAGCGAGGGCACGACTACCGGGACGGGCAGCGATGTGTCACACACTTTGACTCATAGATTATAGTTTAGCCCAGTGTCCACAGGCTCTCCTTAAGTTATCACTGATGATGACCTCACAGTGGTCATGTGACCCTCGAGACGTTCCAGCCCAAAGGTGACCGTAGTTTTTCCTTCTTCACACGTTCGCACATCGTGACGACATCATTAAGGCTGTACTCTATAGTTCCTGTGACTGTAGAAATGAGGTCAGAGGTCGGGGGTTTCCTTCAGCGTGGGGATTTTAGATAAGAGTGCAGCTGGGTGGATGAGGGTTGCAGTAAAACGTTCTCAGATCAAAGATGTCTGAAAACGTTTTGTTCCTGCAAACAGGAACACACAGATATTTACCGCCAGGGTTTCGGTATTTATTTACTTTGTGTGATGGGCGTGTTATTTTGGTGCTGAGGTGAAATCTGTCTCTTTGCTCCAGCCCGCAGCTCGCCAAGCGGCGGAGGCGTCGGCACGTCGTAGAAGAGCATTTCAGCCCGGTGAGTCGCTGCGCCGCTGCCCTACTGAATCCCTTTGTAACCAACTCTTCATCGCAGACTCACAGAGTCATTTCATTCCCCTCAGGTGCCGGTGGACAGCTCTCCAGAACCAGACTGTCTCACCCCCAGCAAGCGAGCTTTTTCACATAGTTCTAAACGCCGGCGGCTGGCCAAACAGAGCGCCGGCTTCGTTCCCGCGTCCTCTCTCAGGACGTTTGCTTTGGGCAGCTGGCTGGAAGCCCCGCGGTCCACTGCATCCTCATCGTCCTCTTCGTCTTCTTCCTTTTCGTCCTCTTCCTACCTCACTCCGGTATCAGTCCTTCAGCCGAGACCAAATGAGACGAATACTTTGGCGTCACCGTCACCACCTCCAGCAGCGGCGTCGAGCTCCAACTCGCTGTCCTTCCTCACCGAAGAGGAGAGGAGGTGGCTGAACGGTGATGAAGGCGGCACCTCTGCAGGTACGAGCGTTCGGCGGTCACACTTCCTGCCTGAATCTGAGCTTTACAGAAACGTCTCTGAAGTGATGGCGTTACTCTCCACCAGACTCCATTAAAAAAAACAGAATTTAGCCTCATAGAAGACAGCAGCTGTTCTCCTGCTGCTGCTCAGCTGACTTGGTCTTATTGTGCAACTTCACATTCACAGTTTAACATCCAGACGTCACAGGAAGCGAACAGAAAGTTAACGTTTTGAGGTAAAAATCGATGTTTTTTCACTGGAGTCTGGTGGAAGTTGGCGGGTGTTTCTGGGAACAGATGAAGAAACCTGTTTATGAGGAAACTCATCAGCTCGAGTCTGAGTCGTCAGACAAACTCAGTGATGTTTCTGTCGTTTCTCCTGCAGCTGCAGTGGAGCAGATCATCATCAGCGACGATGAGGAAGCCACCGTGCGTTCACTACAGATGGAGGAAGACGAGGCGCTGGCCCGCAGCCTGCAGGTAGAAGCTGACCCGGACAAAAACGCCTCACCTGAGGCAGAGCGGACAGGTGTTCACGTTTCCTTTTCATCCTTCAGGCTCAGTTTGACCGAGAGGAGTCGGATCTTCATGGCAGGCACCAGCATCATCACCACCATCACCTTCATCAAGAGAGTCACCACAGGGTGAGACAGAGTGAAGGACGTGTGCAGGTACAGGGTTCGGTTTGTGGACTCAGGTGTGACCTTCTCTCTGCAGTTTTATCCCTACGTGGAGCCTCGCTGGATGTCTCAGGTGCTCGCGGCCGTCTCTCCTCTTGTGGGGCTGGAAGAAGGTAAGACATGGTGATGATGTCACTGGCGTTTAGAGCAGCGATTAATCGAGCGTTCGCTGGTAAACAAGAGCCTGCTCACACCTGATTGGTCAGTAGGAGGGAGACTGAACATGTGATCTGTGACCTCCTGATTCTCCAGCTGTGTTTAGAGTTTCAATCAGTTTGCAGTCATTTTGCTTCTTCTGATGCAGCTGATGTGTTTCCGCAGACCTGATTGGTCAGCGTAGAAGACGTGGGCAGGGCAGGAGGAGGAACGGCATACCCGACTTTTCAGACGACCTTCAGGGAAACGACTACGAGGTGAGGAGGCTCGGAGGACTGATGGAGGAGGGAGGCCTCACATTTGTTTGAACTGAAGTGTGCTGCGACCTAATCTAGGTCAGCTCCACCCACCGGTTACCTGGAAGTCCGGGACAGCAGAAACAAATCAATCATGTTGGTGTTAGAGGTGTGGCGATCATAACCACTGCTGAGCATCGGCAGCCTCAGCACCTGGGGGCGGTTTAGCAAGAACACATGGGACACGGAGTCCTGAGAGGCGATTGGTCGACCAGAGTCAGCTGAACTTGGCGCCTTGTTTGTGGCTCAGCTGCAGAAAGCTTTGATCCGGTCAACGAGATTTAGTTCCCATTCCAGAAAAACACTGTTCCTGTCACATCAGTGTTGCAGTATCGCTCCGGCACGACGTCTTTGCAGGGGGAGGACACGTAAGCCTAAATTTCTGGCTTTAACTCGAACCCGCTTTACTTCAGTTTTATTTACACAGCACGCAGTCACCACAACAGTCACCTCAGGGTGCTCCGTGCTGTACGGCTCCCAACAATCATGTGACCCCCTATGAACAAGCGCTTGGTCACAGTGGGAAGGAAAAAGACCCAGGCTCAGGGAGGCTGTCTGAGCGGGGGAGGAAGTCGGGGAAAGACGCGCCGTGGAGCCCGATTTTCTTCTCATACTCTCAGTCCTGAATCGCGCGTTCCGGAGCCGATGATCGCGATATTCAAACGGACGTTAAATTATTACAAACGTTTTTCCTGTCATAAATCTGTGTGAACATACGAGTCACCGTCATACAAGCGTGACCCCGTGACCCCTCTGCTCGTCTTTCAGGCTCTGCTGGAGTTCGAGGAGCGTCAGGGCGCCGTGGTATCCAGGAAGCTGAGTCGGCGGGAAATCCAAAGGTTTCCCACCAAGGTGTTTCAGGGATCCAGCAGTGGCGGCGGGAACACGCAGTGAGTCTCTGAGCTCGCCGTTTGTAACGCTGAAAACAAACGAACCCCGAACCTGCACGCTAACACGTCTCTGTGCTGATTGGCCGGCAGGTGTCAGATCTGTTTCTGCGACTACAGCGACGGCGAGAAGCTGAGGATTCTGCCCTGTTTCCATGACTACCATGTCCAGTGTATCGACCGATGGCTGAAGGTACTCCGGGGGATGCGCCGTTCGCGCTCCACTGTTTTTAGAGCCCCTCCTTAAACGCCGTCTCCTCACCTGTGTCTCCCCCCCTCCTCAGGATAACACCACCTGTCCTATCTGCAGAGCCAACCTGGCTGACGGAAACGCCGTCGCCCCCCCGACCTCTGACCTCTGACCTCGTTTCTACAGTTTTCTATCGGAGCAGACGGGTTCGTGTCTCCTGAAGGACGACTCAGACTTCTGTTTTTCAGTTTTTTATATTTTTATTTAAAGGTTTGTCGGTGCTCATGTGACCACAGGAATAAAACAATAAAACCTCGCAGCGAGTTTTTTCATTTATTTAGTGACGAGCAACCAGTGCTTCTTAATATTTCATCTTCTTATGTCTTAATGTTGTTTGTTTTATTTTTTTAAGCCTTAGATAGTTTGTTTGACATAATTTTGACTTTTCGTAAAATATTAATATTTTCTGTAAAATATTTTAATTTCTCCTCTGAACAAAAATCAGAAAAGCTGCGACCTGTTGCAGCAACAGCATCAAACTGTTTTATTTAGTCTGCTTTGTGTTGATGTGTCTGTTCCTCTAAATGTTCAAAATAATACAAACTGTTATTTAGATCATATATTTAATTCAGTTCTATTTTATTTACAAGGCACCAAATCATGACCACAGTGCCTCATGGTGCTTTATGTTTTATGGTAAAGACCCTAAAATTATGCACCCCAACAATCAGATGACCCCCTGTGACCACTTTGGGGACTGTGGGAACGAAAAACTCCTTTTTAACAGGAAGAATCAGGAGGCTCAAAGTTGTGAATCGTGACGCCTTTACTCTCCACCAGACCAAAAACATGAATTTGACCTCACAGGAAACGAGCCGCTGTCTCCTTTTCTGCTGTGGATTTGTGTTTTTCTGTGACTTTGGCTTCTCGGTGGGTTAGTGTGGATCAGTGTGGAGCTGATAATAAAAAATCCATGTGAAACTTTATTATCCAACTGTTACGGTTACAGTAGACGCAACAAATCCAGCCTCGGCCATTCTCGACCTCAAACACAGATACATAGGGTATCCTTTAACTTCTGTCAGTTCCCACAGTCTCAGCAGGTGAGTGGACATCAGTGATGGTGAGTTCAGGTGAAGCAGAAATATGAACGAGTTTTAATTGTGTTGGTGAAATGAACTCTATTCTCTCATTAAACGTCAGAGCCGCTCAGATCTAATTAAAGAGTAGGCGGGGCTTGTTACACGTCACGTATATGTATAAAGGTTGGAGAGCTTCCCTTCCACCCAGCGTGTGCCTCTAGTATCAAATGCAGACCTCCAGTCAAGGTAGGTGCTCTGTGCTCTCCTCTGTTGTTCGTATTATGGTTATTATAGTAACTATAGTTTAAACTAGCAGCTTTCATTCTCATGATTTCACCGCTGCGTCATGAATCAGCTTAAATCACAAACTTTTACTTTCACTTCCTCGGCCGTGACAGCCGGATCATCCGGATCCTTTCCCCCTTCAGCTTTTTGTGAAAGCGCTAGAAATCAGAAATCAGAGAGGAAAGTGTGGCTGGCTGAGAAAGGATTCGGACCCACAGAGTCAGACTTTACAGGAAACTCCCCCAAACCACCCGGAAATATCCCCTCTGACACTTAGGCGCAGTGTTTCCTCCTGATCTGAGCTTCATCCTGCAGTTACACGTCTCTGAGAGACGCTCGGTTTGGGGCAGATGTGCCGATAGACACACCCCTGCGCCACCGGAACATCCAAACACCGTCAGTCCAGGGGCGTGTCCGGGGACAGGAGTGCATGGGGTGGCACCCTCCCTGATCACCAACCACCAGGAACATTTACCCAAGTTCTTCACTGAAGTGCACGTTATTGTACTGAATCCAAGTATTTCAGTTTTACTGAGGCAGATGTTACATTTCCGACACTTTATTTTCAATTTTCTTATTGGTTCGCTGATTAACTGCATTATTGTAGTTGTAACTGGGTCATAAATTACATATTGTTATAATTCCTGTTATATCTTTTAGGACCTTCAAGCCTGTAGTTGTGTTCATTATCAGGAGCCCCCCCCCCCTCATCCTTCTTCTTCTTTGGTGCAGATTTCCAGGTGAGGGAGAATCTGCTGTTTTTATCACTGGGCTCTTTGCACAGATCCATGGTGTTAAAAACCTGCATTTGTAATCAGTGACGGTTTTCTGATGAGTCGTTTCTCCTGCAGCTGTACTGGAGCAGTTAATCATCATCATCAGTGACGATGAGGAGGTCGCAGCAGGTGGAGGAAGACGAGGCGCTGGCCCGACGCCTGCAGCTAGAAGCCGACTCAGAATTTGGTAAATGTCATGGCCAGTGTTGGTCAAGTTACTTGAAAAAGGTAATCAGTAACTAATTACTGATTACTTCCCCAAAAAAGTAATCCCGTTACTTTACTGATTACTTATTTTCAAAAGTAATTAGTTACTTAGTTACTTTTTAAAAACACGATTTACAACCTGAGTAGGTGATAAAGTGATAGATCTTTCAGCCCAATTCTACTTTTTCTGCATAATCCATCATACAAAATGTAATCAAATGGAAAAGTCTCTTTTTAAAACTTGTTTTATTAGTTTTAATCTTTTAACTTTATGCATCAAGCAAAAATGTAATTATCTGCAACATTCTCTGACTGGAATAAATTGGTTTAACATTTAAACCTATTTTCTGCACATTCCAGCTCATAAAATAAAATATTTTTTGTGTTTACACTCAGTCTTTCAAATAGATGCAAGTAAAACACAGCAGAAAATAAATAAAGTCACAGACTCAGCGGTCCTGTTGCTCTATTTTCACCTGTAAAGCAGGAGTAGGGCAGGCGGAGGTTTACCCTGGTGTAGGTGTGCCGCGGTCAGTGGAAGAATCCGCGAGTGTCTCTGTGAGTTTCCCATTACGTCGTAGCTACTCGGTGCTTGTTGGAAGTTTAGGGGTTTTTTCGCTGTAAAAAGAAGTTTTCTTCCCACGCACAGCGGACACTAATGTTTTTGTCACTTTTTATGGAATCAAACTCAAAGTAAGGTCAGTACTTCCACGCTTTAAACGCTGCACGCTCATACTCTCTCTGCACTCGATATGTGATCCATTGTTGATCTGCACACAGCTGTTGTCACTAACGGCGCACTCGCTTACGTCACTGTCGTGAGACATTCTCGCAAAAAATCACGGTTTTAGTAACGCAGTAATGCAGCGTTCCTACGGGAAAGTAACGGTAATCTAATTACTGTTTTTGCAATAGTAATCCCTTACTTTACTCGTTACTTGAAAAAAGTAATCGGGTTACAGTATCGCGTTTCTTGTAACGCGTTACTGCCCATCTCTGGTCGTGGGGGTGGGGACTTTATGTAATTCTATAGAATTTTCCAGCTTAGACGGGCATGATGTCGGTATGAGGAGATCATTCAGTCCCATCGAGTTACCCTTTGAATATTTCAGGGTTTTAAACTCCTACTCAATAACTGATGAACTCTTAAATCTTTCCATCTCTTCTCCTGCAGCTGGGGTGGAGCAGATCTCCATCACTGAGGAGCAGCAGGCTGCGGTTCGTTTACAGCAGATGGAGGAAGATAAGCTGCTGGCCCGCCGGCTGCAGGCAGAGGACGACTCGGACATCGGTATGTGTCGGTCTTATCGGGGGGGGCAGACCTGCTGTCGGTCTGCTGCTTTTGTAAGTGAACCAAAGAAAATGCTAATGCTAAATAACTTCTGTAACTGCTATGAACGTCATGTGACTGTGATGCTCGGCGTGAGCAGTTATACTTATATATTACAACTTCCTGCCACACGTGTCAAATGAAACAGCGAACTAAGACTTTTCACACCTTTGTTCATTTTTTGTATTTGGCGACGTGCTCCTGATGAGACAAGCGCTCCGGCTAAAACAGATGGAGGACGACCATGACCAACTAGGCTCCACCCCTAAACTGGTCCTGATAATCTAGACTAGGAACAAAACAAAAAACAGGACCGCCAGTACCTCCCAATTCAGCCTGTACTTAAAAAAACAAACAACTGACGGAGGTGACGGGCGACCATGCTCCGTCTTCTCTGAAGGCTCGCCTTCAGGAACCAATCAGCAGTAAGAATAAATCAGAGAAGCTCACACAGGGGCGCTGCTTGTCTGCCTTTTGCAGTGGGGAGACTGCAGCCCCCTCAGCCCCCCTCCTTCACACGGCCCTGTCCATGCTGTCCTGTAGGGAATGACTGTGATTGGCTGTGGTCACGAGTCGATTTGCATTTTATTAAAGATAATTTTTAATTGGTTCTTTATTTTTAGTTTTTTGCATTTTAAATATCACTCGATGGTGCACGCGTCTCTGGGTCTAGCTTCTTTGGCCTGGATGGGTTCTGTGACGAGTGGTTTCTCCTGCAGCTGTGGTGGAGCAGATCTCCATCAGCGAGGAGGAGGAGGCTGCAGCTCGTTCGCAGCAGCTGAGGGAAGACGAGGCACTGGCCCGACGGCTGCAGGTGGAGGACGACTCGGACATGGGTACGTGTTGGCGTTACACACACACATATGAATATTGGAACCCTTCTTTCACTGCTGCTTTAGTTTCAGCGTCTCTGACGGTTGTTGGCGACAAAAAAAAGCGGAACCGATCCTGGAGTTACTCTTCTCTCAGCATCAGGAACGTTAAAGTTCCCGATGCTTCCTAAGCTCCACTTTTATCTTTCAGCTTCTCCAAAATTTCCAATTTCCAACATTCATACATGTTGCTGATGACTCAAACGGCTGCAGGAACACGCCCACCCTCCACATTAGTTATTATTAGAACAGTTAACATGCATGTCACTCCTGCTGTCACATTTTGTCAGCGTGGTGTCTTTGAACGCAGCACGGGGGCTGTTGCCTCAGCAGCTGCACCCTCAGTGGAGGCTTGTCTGATCCTTCGTTTCTTCTGCAGCTGCGGTGGAGCAGCTCGCCATCAGCGAGGAGGACGCCATTTGTTTCCAGCAGGCGGAGGATGACGAGGAGCTGCAGGTGGAGGCCGGCTCAGACATCGGTACGTCAGCGTTGCGTTAGGCTGTGGTGAGTCGGTGAGTGAAACGGGCGCTGCTCTCAGGCGCTGCTCGGTAATCGCTGTTCGCCGTTCACTCGCAGCTGCTCGATGAGCAAACGTCGCTGTTCCCACTTCCACGCTTTGCATACAGGGCAGGATTCCCACTGTGGAAGAATGATTTTGTTTTATTTTGTATTTATTTTTTTAAATGTTTTGCCTTTTTAAATCTATATCCTTCATTCATCATCATCTTCATCACTACTGTGATGTTGTGGCACGGTGGTGTGGTGGTCAGCAGGGTGTGCTTACAGTGAGAAGGTTCTGGTTCTGTTCTCCGGTTCTCCCACAGTCCGAACTATTATTATTACTATATGATGATGGAGTCTGTGACGAGTGGTTTCTCCTGCAGCTGTGGAGGAGCAGATCTCCAGCAGCGAGGAGGAGGAAGAGGAAGAGGATGCGGTTCCTTCACAGCAGGTGGAGGAAGACGAGGCTCTGGCCCGAAGGCTGCAGGCGGAGGACGACTCGGTGCTCGGTACGTGTCAGTGTTGGGGGGCGGACCTTGAGAACGATGGGGAACGTCGGTATTATTGAAACATGATTGGCTGGTGGTGGTTCCAGCCTCCTGCTGAACCTTCAGCGTTCTTCTGATGCTTTGTTCTGCAGCCGCGGTGGTGGAGCAGCTCGCCGTCAGCGACGAAGAGGAGGGAGCCACTGGTTTACAGCAGGTGGAGGATCACGAGGCGCTGCACCAACACCTGCAGGTGGAGGCAGACTTGCACCAAACGCCTCACCTGAGGCAGAGCGGACAGGTGTTCACGTTTCTGTTTGTTCCTCCAGGCTCGGCTGGACCGAGTGGAGCACAACAGACACCGTCACCACCTCCATTATCACCACCTCCACCAGCGTCTTCTTCATCGCCTCCACAGGGTGAGGCAGCCAATCACAGTCTGATCGTGGTTTTCATATTATCAAAAGTGGTGCTGCGTTCAGGAAACGTGCGACGTTTTGCTTTGATTCGCTGACCGAGCCGTGACCTTCTCTCTGCAGGGTCGTCCCACAGAGCGCCGCTGGATGATTCAGGTGGCTCCCGGAGAAGGTAAGCACCAGAAACCAAGTACTACAGAGATGTGGTATAAATACATGCAGTACTTCAGTCCAATCAGGTCTTTGGAGTATTTGTAGTTTTTCTACTCGCTCCTGTTAAAGTAAAGATTTTTTTTTCTCTCTATAAAAACTGAACAAACACAAGCTGCTCAAACCTGACCGACCAATCAAACGACAGCGTAGAAACCTGACCAATCAAACGACAGCATGACACTGTTGTAGAGCTTTAATCGGTCTGCTTCTGCTGATCGTTCCACAGTTCTGATTGGTCACAGCAGGAGTAGGGACGCCACATCTGATGACGCTGAAGGAAACGACTACGAGGTGAGGAGTCTGGAGGAGGGGGAGGGGTCTCGAGGAGGGGGAGGAGTTTCGATCATTCTGCAGACTTTGTTCACTCAGGGACAAAAATCCCGTCAGAATTTGTCTTTGGAGCTTTTTTTCCAAAAAGTTGTTTTGAATTTGGATCTTTCTTCTTCTTCTTTAATGTTTCATCTCAGACTTGGTTTGTGATCTCTTCTTTACGTTCCTCCTTCGTGTTACAGTTAAGCTCTTACAGTTAGACGCTGCAGGTATTCAACGTGGACCAATCAGGGCCCAGATGTCAGAGTGTTGACGCCTTTGCTCGTCTTTCAGTCTCTGCTGGAGCTCGAGGAGCGTCAGGGCGCCGTGAGGACCAATCAGCTGAGCGCGACGGACATCCAGAGGTTTCCCACCAAGGTGTTCCAGGGATGCGGCGGCAGCGGCGGGAACACGCAGTGAGTCTCCGAGCTCGCCATTTGTAACGCTGAAAACAAACAAACCCCAAACCTGCACGCTAACACGTCTCTGTGCTGATTGGCCGGCAGGTGTCAGATCTGTGTCTGCGACTACAGCGACGGCGAGAAGCTGAGGATTCTGCCGTGTTTCCATGACTACCACGTTCACTGTATCGACCAGTGGCTGAAGGTAACGCCGTGCTTGGTTATACGGAGATGACATAAACTTGGAACGCCACCTGACTCTGTCTCCTCCCCCCCCAGGATAACCCCACCTGTCCCATCTGCAGAGTCAACCTGGCCGACAAAGACGCCATCGCCCCCCCGACCTCTGACCTCTGACCTTGCTTCTACTGTTTCCTATGGGAACAGACAGACAGGAAGGAAGGAAGGAGGACTCACGCTTGTTTTTGTTTTGAATACTTTAATTTAAAGGCTTCACTCGGTGGTCATGTGACCTCAGGATTGGATCCGTAAACCTCAGAGCTGTTCGTGTCGTCACCGTTCGGTCGCCGTTTAGTCCTCGTAGTAGCGCTTCTTCATCGCTCTGTACTTCCTCAGGTAGTAAAGCGCCTCCAGCTCCCGGGCCACGTACTCGCCACGAGCAATCAGGGCCTTTATTTGCTCGGGGTCCTCCACCGCCTTGTTCCTGGCAAACGCCGCTCTCAGACGGTCGCGGAAGTAGTCACCACCTTTGGGGTACTCCCTGCCGAGGTAGAGGAGCTGCAAGGAGGAAGAGGATGTGTTAGCAAAAATATGTCTTTATTTTTACTAAAGGGCAAAAAGGCGGCCGATGTATGACGGCACATGATGATCACATGATCTCAAAATCAGCACAGGTCTTAAAATCACTCTGGACGATGATCTTAGACTGACACACCTCCAGAGGCCAATGCGTTTTATCAGGACGAGCAGCGGGAATGCTCCGAGGATCCACGAGCGCTTTTAGTGATTCACTTTACAAAAGGTGACTCTGAAATCTTGTCACATAGTCTTGCTTTGTAATTCCTTCAGCGGCGCTCCCTGCAGAGACCTTATCTTAGTCTAAAGCTGATAACAGAAAGTGTTTTCCTAAAGAGGGTCAAAGGTTTATCTGCAGATAGCTCTGCGGTCATAAAGGCACCGCTGATCTCCATCCTACACGCTTCCTCATGCATAAAATCTTTAAAAACACTGATTGTTACAGTGTCTCACCTTACTTTCTAATTCACTCAGGAGGGCGGAGCTCCTGCGTGAGGTGGACACAGGAAGTCTTTAAACCTTCACCATGAGGGATCACGAGTGCGGGCATCTTATTTTTTGCATTTATGAAATAAGAAAGCGCCGCCTGCTGCCTGTTTGTCTAAACTCACTGAGTTAGTTTCACCAAAGAAAAATGTGGTGACCATCTCAGGCCACAGCACATCTTATGTCACGTGTGCAGCTGGTTTCACTCAGAACCCGTTAAAGGGGCGGGGCTACAGAGGGAGGCGTGTTAGATTTCTGGGTTTTGGGCTTTAATGTTATTAAAATATTGTGATGGTGGGCTGTGAGTTTGATTGTTGGTTTTCTCTGCTGATGTTGTTCGCGGCGTAACGACGGCTCTGCCACTGAAACGTCCACTTTTTCACCCTAAACATGATGAAGTGTCGTCAGAGTGTTTCTGAGCAGATAATCTCAGCCCGATCCGATAAATAAGCTTTAAATATATCAGAACACCACTTCAGCGTCATTCTGACAGATGAATAAAGACCTCAGTGCTTTGGTGCAGACACTACAGGTTGTGCACGCAGTTGCATTCTTTTAATGCCCAGCAGGGGGCGACACTTGCTGCAGCGCCCTCTGTAAACACTGCTGACATCTTCACAGATAAACATGAAGCTTGAACATTTTGGTGGGGCTCAGCACCGCTTTGCATGATGGGAGATTTGAGAGGCAGCTTTGTGCCTTCAGATCTGTTTGAGGTCATCTCATCATTACGCACCTCCGACGGCTCACAGTGGCACCGACAGATCATCTTAAAAGTAAATTAACTGTCAATAAATGTTAACAACATCATCATGGAGTCTTTGCTGACGCCGCCTGAAGTCTCATCATCCAAACTCCCGATTCTGACGTTTACAGCTGTGAAAACAGAAAATCTAGAATCGCTGGAGGACAACGTGTCACCGACAATGTTCCCTCTAAGCTGCGCGCGTGCGCAATTGCGCACTGCTAGCACAGAAAATCTGCGTTGCGCACAAAAAAAATCTGACCTGCACTGAAATTAAAATTAAACTTTAACAATCCTGTTCTGCATGTTAGTCAGTGACTGGCTGCTCCCGTATGTGATCAGAACGATGCCGCCTTATCCCAAAGTCCAGCCAATGATGCGATTCACATTCGTATATACGCAGCTAATCAACGTCGCTGACAGGCTATGACAGCGTCCTTATGTGTGACACCGGTGTTTTAGCAAAGCGGCTGATGTGGAGTGAAGCCACGTTAATGACAACGTGTCCAACCATTGGAGATGTGAGCACGACAGACGGAACAACTGACGGACAAAGTGTGGACTTTATACCAGTTTTTAAATTGTGTTGATCGGCCGCGTAAAACCAGAGTTATGATAAAATATCTGCAATGTTTGGTTTTCTTCCTGAATACTGTCGTTGTTTATATTTACTGCAGGAAGAAACGGTAAAAACGGCGTTTTATAAGGAAAACGCTCGAAAGCCTGTGAGCAAAAACACCAAAACTCCCAGCCTTTCCTATTGGTGGAAAAATGTACCATGTGGACCAATCAAAGAATGATATGGCAACATGACCTTTAGTTGTTTAGGGAGGGGGAAGTTTTAGGAGTGATGGCGTGTTTGAGATGTGAGAGATTTGAGACGTTTAACACAAATCTTGTGTAGTTAGTGTGTAGTTAGTGTGTAGTTAGTGTGTCAGGACAATGAGGCGCCTGCTGAGTGTTACAGGTGTTACAGCAGTGATACATCTGCTGCTGTCAGGCCTGCAGGTATCAGGCTGTTGTTCTCCTTCATCTCATAGTGGACAGAAATTATTTTTGGAGCGGCACAAATAATTTGTGTGGCATCAGATTTGATGCAGAACAGCTGATTGTTCTGTAAATAGTTTGAAATGTTTGTTTAAAAACACCTTGGCTGCATTTTTAGGTAAACAGCTGCAAAACTTTGTTTCCATAACTCAGTTACTCTTTTGAAGAAGTAACTAAATAATTAATTACCCAACATTGGTCATTATTTACTGTATTTGCAGACAGAGTTACAGACTCTCTCCCAGACCACAGACTCACAATACAGTCAGAGCAAAAAATAATAAAAATAAAGTTGTTTTCAAAATTGGAGTTCAGGTTATTTTTGCTTCCAATAGTGTTAACATGCTGCACATGAACAAGATTGTTTAAGTTTTCATTGTCAGTGGGTTAAAGCAGTTAAAAGTCGTCTAACATAAATGTAAATGCTGTAATTTGATTACTTTAGTAAACATGTAACTTGGATGCTGGCGTGACCACAGTGCACACGTCTGCTGCTGCTCACAGTGGTCCACGGGACGCTCAGGGAGTTTGTGTGTTCGCTCAGACACGTGGAACATTAGAGGGAACTTTGGTCATCGAGTTCTTTAAAAATGAATTTCCCCAACACTCACGTTCTTGTACAGTCGAAACACTTCAGACCTGAGTGGGTTGGCCATCTTCCTGGAGGACAGTCCGAGCTGAGAAAGGCAGAATAAACGCAAAGTTCAGATTAAAGAGGTTTAACCTGCTGCTCACGCTCAGTAACTGCTGAGGATTCAATTCCATGTGCAACACAAAGAAAACTGCAGCTCTGCTGACGAATCAACAAGAGAACCATCGAACCAGATCAGTCGCTTCACAGGAATCACAAACAGCGTTAAGGCTGAATGACGCAGTCAGATCTGAAGCCATCGGCTCCGGATCGGATGGCCGACTGTCATTTATCTGTGACAGCCGAAGCACTACAGGCGCCAGTGTAACAGTAACACTTTAAAAATAAACAACAATAAAGCTGTTTAATAATTAAATGTTAATAATAACAATAAAGTACATCTTGAATGTACCTGCTAACCTATTGTTCCCATGACGTTTGGGACTAGATGATGACGTTTATGGCTTTTGGGAGGCCAACAAAGAAACCGATCTTACACCAGAGTCCACTCACAAAAACGCAGATTTTCACCTGACAGAAAAAAGAAGTTTCTATTCAACTTTGCGTGACTTTACTGTTTCAGTGTTTTCTTGTGATCCGAACTAACTCACTAAAACATCAGAGTCGCTCCGTAACACAAACTAACGGACCAGTCGAGGCCGCTGCAGACGCAAAGCTCCGCCCTTCTGTGACGTAAAAATCCAGCTTTTGTGAATGGAGTCTGGTGGAGAGCGACCCGGTTCACTTCGCGGTTAGCACATAACCCACAGCGGCTCATCCAGGTGTGCAAAAAATTGGCACACCAGCACGTGATCTGTAGTGGGCGTGACCGCCGGCACCTGCTGCAGGTAACACTGTGTTTCCGCGTGTCTCTGCCTGCAGGTCTATAACGTTAGAAAGTACACGCAGTATCGCAGTACATGTAACGCACACCTGTCTGCCAGGTGCGCGTTAGATTAGACTGAAAACACGTTTAACGCTCAGCTCGTGACGTCATAAATACTATAAACACTTACAGGAACGTTTGAGGCTCGTTGGTCTCAGTTTTGCTGCAGGGTTTGAATTCCTGCGTGAAGTGGATCAAATGAAACGTCACCTTCAGGTGATTCACGTCAGGTGAGCAGCGCTAGCAGGAAGCCAACTTTGCTCTGAGCGGCTGAAAGAGAAAAACCCGACAATAAACTAACCGAGCCTGAGCGGGTCAAAGGTCACGCAGGGTTAAAGTTCCCGCGGTGAATCTGTTTCCCCCGCTGCTGTTGGTCTAAAACAACCCGCTGAGCTCCGGGTTCATCGCCGCGGAGCACGAAAACCTAAAAGTCTGAACTTAGTGAGCGTGCTGCGCGCTCACAGGCTAGCAGGTAAACAACCAAAGAGTGTGAGCGCGCAGAGAGTAACCCCACCCCGACACGCTCAAACCGCCGGCCCGCGAAAAGCCAAAGAACAAACACACATTTCACTACAAACTACAACCGCATATCACCGTAAATACTGCCTCACACCGTGTTACTTACTGATCATTAAAACTGTGATAAACACACCAAAGGTTTTAGAAAGATTCGGGTTGATGTACATGAAAACACACACACGTAATTTTTTTATTGGCTGTAAACTTTTTCTTTTTATTCTTCTTCAGACAAAAGCTTCTTACTAAAACATGATGCAGGCACATGTGAACCGACCGCCTTTCAAACTCTTCCAGGCTTTGACATCAAAATTCATTAAATTACAACAAAACAGGGTACATAAGTGTTCACACACACACACACACACACACACACACACACACACACACACACACACACACACACACACGTTCATGTTGGACCATCTGACATCAGGATGGGAGGAGGCAGCCAGAACGAGGCTCCAGACGGTCAGTAGTTGGCCCTGAGCCGGCGGTTCTCCTCCCTCAGCCTCTCGATCTCCTCCACCAGAGACTCGTTGACGGAGTATTTCTCTATCAGACTGTGGATCTCAGTCTGAAACACAAACACAGAATCATAAAAAACCAGAAAGTCACATCTGACCATCAGAGGAAAGCTCGGACGAATCTGTCGTACCAACTGGATGTAAAACTGTCGGATCATCTCCACCTGGAGGTTGATGATGTCTTTGTGACAGGCGTTCCTGAGGAGGAGAAGCTTGTTCATGTCCCGCTGCCATAAAAGCTCAAAAACACCAAATCAACCCGCCTCTGAAAATAGTCCCCACAAAAAGGCTAGCTGATTTTTCTCTGAAGAGAGGTCAGAGGTCAGACTGACCTGAACTCCTCCAGAGTTTCGTGGATCATGTTCTGGATGAAGTGGATCTGCAGGGAGGTGAGGGGAGCAGCTCCGGCCTGTCCAACCACGTCGGCGATGTTCTGAGAAAGAGACGAGGAAACGGCAGCCGACAGAGCCGGACCTGAAGGCAGAGGAAACATCGGAATCTCCCACACAAGCAGCTGACCCTGAACTCAGCGTCCAATTCACAAGCCTATTCCTACAGAGTCCCACAAACAGTGAACTAACCACGGTGATATCGGACCTTAGTGGGAATTGAACCCTCAGAACTGCTGCTGCCCGACTCTACCTGCTGCTGCAGATGTGGTGGGTGGAGCTCCGTGGACAGGTGAGTCGTAGCTCAGGTGAGCCTGAATGCCATTGGCTCTCCGGAGGCTGGGCTCTGGCGTGAAGAAGGGCGGGGCCAGCTGACTGTGATTGGCTGACTGTGACATAGGGGGCGTGGACTGACTCTGTGTCTCCAGACTGGAACAGCTGACTTTGTCAGACTGAGACAGATCAAAGTTCAGTTAGGTGGACCTGCGTTGTCACAGGTGTAGAGGTTAAAGGTTAAAGGTCATCACCTTTCTGGCATCACACAGTTCTCCAGCTACAGCGGTGTTTGGCTCCTCCTCTTTGATAGCCGGAGGGGTCTGGAAGACTGACAGCGGGCTGTAGCACCTCCCCGCCGAGGCTGCGAGCGGCGTTCCCAGTGGCGTCTTCCTGTGAGAGCTGGGACCTGCGTGAGAGTCTGAAGCACAGTGCAGACATTCTTTAACCTCCAGGTGACCTCACCTGGACCGTTAGGCATTTTAAATGGGTGTTGAACTTGAACTCTGACCTTCTCTGACTGGAGAGAAGATGTCCAGGCTGGCCCGGCCTGTTAGCTGCTGACCCTCCCCATCTCTAGACATCACCTCCGAAGTGGTAACTAAGGAAAAAGAAACACAGCGTCAGGATTGGTCCGACGGCAGCGTCGCTTCAAATGCATCTGGTGACCACCTCTCGTACCCTGTCCTCGTCCAAATGGGGTGTTCGCGGTGGTCCCGTGGGTGAGCGGGTCTGGAAGAAGAAGGAGAAGCACGACTGAAATGGATTCAGTTAGAGGTGATAACAGAGAACGGCTGTGAAGGTTCTCAGTCATCCAGGTCATCGCAGTCAAAGGAGCTTGCAAAGAAAAGCGTCTGGACTTCTTTAAGCTGCTTGAAGACGTTTCTCAGATGAGAGCTGAAACGTCTTCAAGCAGCTTAAAGAAGTCCAGACGCTTTTCTTTGAAAGCTCCTTTGACTACAGAGAACGCTGCGATTTACAAAAACAAGGCAACGTTAGTGAATGCAGCATCAGATTTCAGCCAATCACAGGCTGCCTCTGACCTTCGCGAGCGGGAGAGAAGATGTCCAGACTGTTTCGTCCCACGCTACTGAACTGCTCCGCCCCCTGCTGGCCTTCAGCTTCCCGACACATCCCGTCCACAGCAGCGCCTCCTGCTGAACACGTGCTGTAATTATGGCTTTATCATCATCAGACAGGACAACCGTGATTGGCCACACTGCCACAGGAGCTTCAAGCTCACAGTTGCCTTATTTATCTGTGTGGGAAAAACAGAACGCGCACACTCGCGTTCACAGTGACCTACAGCGTGAAACCCACCTGTGTTTGTCACCTGTCTGTTGGGGGCAGGGCCTGTGCTGGCGGTGGGATCTGGTTGGCTGCTGGGGAGCTTGGTGGAGGATCTCTTAGAGCTGGAAGTTTTTGAGGAGCCAATTTTACTGGACTGAGACAAGAAAGAGAGAAAATAACCCTGCAGGTTTGGACACACTGAAGGAAAAATTGATATTATTCCCATCTTCCGTCTGAGAGTCCCGAGGATAGTACCTTGTGTTTGCTGGCGTTGCTCTGGAAGCGCAGGCAGGTCACTGAGGTTTTATGGGCCACTGTGATCCTGGTGGGGGAACTGGAGTTTCTCAGGTCGTACTGGTAGATCTTCCCGTGAGTGGACCCGACCACCAGCCCAGTACCGTCCAGAGTGAAGTCCACAGCTGTCAGAGGACTGTCCACGCGGATGGACCTCAGGACGCTGGAGATGCAGACGAACACGCCGTTAAACACAAAGTGGAACAGATTTTATCCACAGACAAAGAGTGGGCTTCAGCTCATGCTGCCTTCTTATTGATGCTTTGCTTTGGTTCTGGACTGCTGGACAGAAAGTTTTATATTAACATAGGATAAAACACGATGAGACTCATTTTAAAGTCTAGAAGTCTTCTGCAGTCTCCTGAAAGGAAGACAGGTGAAAAACTACACCTCCTCAGAGCCCGGCTCATTCTCAATGAGCTCGAGAGCGCCCTCTATGGAACAGGAGCTCCACAGAGGGCGTGACAGCCTTGTGACCGAGCAGGGACGTGCAGAACAGAGCGATCGGACTCACATCTTGCTGGCGGTGTCGTAGCAGACGATCTTCTTGTCCAGGCCGACGCTGACGACCAGCAGGTCGCTGGTGGGCGAGAAGGCCAGGCCGGAGCCTGGGGCCTTGTGGGCGCCGTCAAACACGTGCAGCTCCTTCTGGGTGTTGGAGTCCCACAGCACCACCGTTCCGCTGTCAGACACGCTGCCCAGCAGGGAGCGCTTCACCGTGGACAACCTCAGGTCGTGGATGGGCTGGAGATCAACAGATTATCAAGCAGTAATACCAAACATTCCTCTGCTGTCTTTTAGTTACAGTCTTTACATACACAGACTGAACAGAGTGAAGCATAAAAACGGAGCCCCTCCTCCACTCTCCGGTTAACTCTGAGCCTGCAGAGTTCTTCTTTTATTAAAGACTTTATATAATGTGATGAGGTGAGGTAAATAAACTGAAAGCACACCTCCACCTTTTGGCTGCTCCCTCACTACAGTCATATCACCAACTCACAGCTCACCTGAGCGGCTGCACATGAGCAGCTTCAAAGAAAATCTTTAAAAGAAAAACGATATGAAAGTGGAGGTCTGACCTGGTTGCTGCCGTGGCCGAACGGCCTGCTGGATAGGTTGGTGGTCAGACTATGGAGGACTAGGTCGCCGCTGGTGGAGCCGGAGGCGACGTAGCTGTCGTTGGCATTAAAGGACACGCAAGTCACCTCCTCCTTATGGTCCTGAGAGAAAAGGAGGCCATGTTTATCCCGCTCAGAGGTAAAGGAACCCGGAGGTGGCGTGAGGTCCTACCTTGAGGGAGCGGTGCAGTCTCTTGGTCTTCAGGTCCCAGATGTGCACGCAGTGATCGAGACCTCCGCTGACCAGAAACTGAGACGAGGAGCTGAGACACACCCGGGTCTGCTTTTTCTGAACACGGGTACAAACCAGCACCGTTACACTTCACAGAGGCCGAAGAGCTCTCAGTGAGATACTTACCAGACTGACTCGGCTTTCTAAAACTACACAGCGTAACTAAAATCTTTAGTTTCCCTCTTTTCCCTGAAACCTAAACTTCACTAAAACACCTGGGAGAACAGCTGGTATCATATTTCTAAAGCTCAGTGTTTTGGGAACTGAAGGAGAATTTGGACCCAGAGACAAACAATAACGTCTTAGGCTTTATTCTTCTTTTACCCCTCTGCAGTCTTTAAAGAGCTGAGACTCACCCCGTCGGCCAGCTCCACCACCGGCACAGGAGTCGACTTGAGGCTGGAAACGACCAGCTTGTCCCCACTGCTGCTGGCGCTGACCAGGTACTGGTCTGAGAGAACTGGTCAAGGCTGATTCACAGATCTAAAGGTGATTTATGCTGCTCACTCTGACAGGGCAGCTCTGCATGATTCATAGTTTAAAATAAGCTTTCTTTGTCTCATATTGTTCATGACCTGTCTGAAAGAAGCTGCTTTAGCTCCTCCCCCTTTAAGACATTTTATTGTGATTGGCTGCCCCTTGAAATTAAACCGCCAACTGAGATCATAAACTCATCAGGAAGTGCTTACTGAGCTCAGGGTGACCAAAGATGTGTATACAATCAGACAGAGGAGTCGCCCCCTGCTGGACATGACAAAGACAGCAGATTTCCATCTTTCATATCCCGGCTGTGGTGACTTAGTGACAGCAGGATACTGTTGGAGCTCCAGCAGGCCTGAGCAACAGGGTGGCTTGTGCTGTGTGGGTTAAACTGCTCCACTGGCGCCATGGAAACCGCATCCCAGATCTTCACGCAGTCTCCGGTTGACACCAGCCGTGTCACCTCCTCCATGGTAACAGCTGGAGAAAATAAACACATGCACAGAGAGTTGTATCGTCGCAGGCCGTCACTGTTAGTTTTACAGCTCATCATTGGTTTTGTCAAACTTGCACAAACAACATAATTGTAAAGTTTTCCATTAAACAATGATCAGAACTACATGACTATAGAAGGGAAAGGAAAAACCTGCGATATAAACACAGGAAGATGGATCGGATTTACATTTTACTTTTTGGCTTTTAGAAACCGACAAAGCCAAAAATGTGCATGTCTACTTTTCCCACTGAATTCAAAACTAGATTCTATTTAATTTATTTTCGATTGTGTTTATTTCCTTTACTGTTCAGCGCTCTGAAACCTGGTTTTAAAAAGTCTTATAGGAAGGTAGAGTTGAAAAGCTGGTGCAGTAACTCCAAGTATCAGGCAGTAAAAGTACACAGTGCTGAAGTATTTCTGTGGAACCTTCTATCGGATGTTCGTAGTTTTTTGGTCTCTGTTGTAGTTTTTCTACACAGTTAACTGCAGGCAGACGGACACGTAAAGCTGAGTCTGACGCCTGTGAGGACTTTTAACGGCTCGCAGGCTGTTTTTGGTCCATCAAACAGAAATTTTATCGACTTTGCTCCGTTAACTTGAACCTGCAGCTACAGGTAGCTCATGCTAACCGACTAACAGCTTGACGGCTTTAAAGTTAACAAATAGTCGCGAGGCGAGCGGAAACTGCCGGGAATGTTTTCGCCTGACCCTCAGAGTCCTTAAGATTAACTATACTTACCCAGAAAGAGTTTTTAATCACCGAAAAGTCGAAACTGAGTTTGTTTTGGAGGCGCCCGCAGCCAATGAACCGCCACTACGGAACACCAGGAGGGACAAACGGTGGAAACGGGCTCGTACTTCCTGTGTTTGTGTTAAAGTCTAATCGAAATGTACTAAATATACAGTATCAAGGCAACAATTAAAGAAAAACACAGAATAAAATATTTAATTTTTGTTATATTTTATATGAAGAAAATAGGAATATAAAAACGTGGCTTTATGAAGAAAAATAAAACAAAAACAAGTTTAGTAAATATTAGTGATGGGATTTCCGGCTCTTTTAGAGAACCGACTCTTCCGGCTCGACTCACTAAAAAGAGCCGGCTCTTTCGGCTCCCAACCGGATCTCAAATTCAAATCAAATTCAAATTTTATTTGTCACGTACACAGTCATACACAGTACGATATGTAGTGAAATGCTTGGACAACTGCTCGTGACCTAAAGAAAACAAAAAAGGAAAAGGCTATGAATAAGATAGGAAATAAATATGAAAAATTAAAAAGGGTAAATTTAACTAGGAAGGAATAAAATATAAATTAATGTTAAAAATGAAATAACTGTACAACACAAATTAGAATGAAGGGTAAATTTAACTGGGAAGAATAAGATAAAGATAAATATATAAATTAAAGTTGAAAATAAAATAACTGTACAACAAAATACACAATACACAATATAGAACTATATAAGAATGTATGAAGAAATCTAAATATAAATAAATATATACACAATAACAGCAGCTGTACAAGTATTAACCGGAAATGAAGAATATAGTGACCAGTGTTGTGCAAAACCAAAGTCCAGAAAGTCCAGTGTGTGTGTAAGAACTGTATGTGTGGGTCAGTACTGTGTGGTGGTGTGATTGAGAGACCGTATCGCCTGCGGGAAGAAGCTCCTCCTCAGTCTCTCTGTGTTGGTCTTCAGGGAGCGGAATCGCTTTCCTGACCTCAACAGAGAGAACAGTCTGTTGTTGGGATGGGATCTTCAGGTTGTTTTGTTGCTTTAATTAATTTATTATTAACAACAATATGAATATATGCACAAAAGGAATTACTAATGTAAAAAAATGTTGTTTTATTTATATATGTTTATATATAAATATATATAAACGTAAAAACTCCAAAACACGTAAAAACTCCATAGCACATACAAACCCGGAAGCATGTACAAACTCCAAAACACGTACAAAACACAACACAAGTGCTCCAGGATGCTAGTGGCAGTGTTGAGCTTTTGTTACTTAGTGGCTACACAAGCCAGCAAGTACCAACGACCTGATTTGGTGTGTGGTAGTAACAGGTAAATGTACTTTTTTTTTTAAATTGATATGAATATATATGAGTGCTTGTGTATAAATACACAAACAATACACATATGCTTTCAATTGTGTAATTTAAGTGATCTAGGTAGCTCTGTTTTGGAAGTTCAGTTAACACTAGAAATGTGTTTTGGAGTTTATACGTGTTGTGTCTGTAGGGGCCACCGTAAATATATTTTTATTTATTCACTCCACATAAAATGTAATAAATAAATCATATAATACAAAAAACAACTATTTACATTTTAAACTTTTAACTATTTAAATTTCAGCTTTTTCCTTTTAAACAAATTTAAAGTGGAACAACACAAAACACTGCAAACCACAACACAATTAAACATAAATTAAAATATGAAAATAAAAAGAAGATGCACATCCTCTGTCATATGGACCTGCATGAATAAACTTTCTGAATCCTTTATCATCTGCAACTGAAAATAGTTGTGGATGATTACTATACCTTTCTAATGTTGTTGTCCCTGCCTCTCTTTCTCTCTCCCTCCCTCCCGCTCTGTTCCTGTGCTACTGCGAGTGTAACTACCACCCCTCCCCTCAGCGCAAGCACAAGGCTCGCGTGCGGAGTGAAGCGGGGAAAAGTGCGAGAGAGAGGGTGAGATAATGAAAAAAAACCCACGGCTCACGTCGTTCACTTCAAAGACCCGGCTCTAAGAGCCATTTCGTTCGCCAACGACACATCACTAGTAAATATAAGTTTCTACCGCATAATTATAGTATTAGTATGAAATTCTTAAAGTGTTTTGGAATTATCTTAATTACTGATACCCTTATAGTTTATTGTATTTTTATTGTATATATTGTATAATTTATTGTTTAAAAAAGGCCAATAAAAAAATCGCTCAAATAAAATTCAATATGATCAAACCATAGAAAATGTAAAAAAAAAAATACACAAAAAGGAGCTTGACTTTTTTTTTTTAAAGATATATAGAAATTTTAAATTGAATTTAAAAAAAAAAGCAGAAAAAACAGAAAAAATTTGAATGGAACACAGTAAAAATGAAGATAAAATATTAGTAAAAAATTATATACTAAAATAAATTATTAAAGTAAAACAAACGACAAATGTAATTTGATAAACTGGCTTCATATGCAAAATATTTCAAATTCAGCAAAGAAAAAACAATAGTGTATTCAAGACGTTTCGGCAGTATTATACCCCATAATTGTATTACTATCATGAAATCTTTAACGTATTTCATTGTAATTTATTTACTAAAATCATTATAATTTATTGTGTAAACACAACCTATAAAAAACATTCATTTATATAAAAAATACAATATGACCAAAAAACAACTAATTGAAGTGAAAAATAAATAAATACAGCAGAACAAAAACTAAACATACTATAGTGTATTTCAGAAATTTCGACAGTATTTTTTATTGCAGTATTTACTACTCGTCTTAACAATGTTGATGTCAAAGTTTCCGCCACTAAAAAAAATTGCCATTCATAAAATTTCAGGTTCAAGTTTTCACTTCATTCAAAATGTCAAGTTGTTAACGCTAGTTCCTCAGAAGTTTGAGTTAGTAAGGTGCAATTTGAAGATACATAATTTGAAGTTTTGTGATAATAGCCTGATAACTCAAACTTCTGATTACCAAGAAAATGTTCTGTTTCGTTATTTTTCTGCCAGTGGCTTAAACAATCATCCATACAGTGGAAGAATAAAATGGTGGGAGCTGCAGTTACACACATTCACCTATGAGGGGCAAACTTGTATTCCAGCTATTCGTGGAGTCTACCACTATAGAAGCAAGAGAAGAAGAAGTCTCCCGCCCCATCCGCCTGTTGGTTTTAAACCGAGGCGGGACGGTGCTCGGTTCACTGCGGTCCGCGGATTTCAGGTAGGAGTGTCGGCTTACTGTAAAACCCGCTGCCAACATGGTGAGGACAAAAGCCGATAGTGTGCCCGGATCATACAGAAAAGGTACGGCAACAAGTTAAAGGCATTCAATCAGAATTTAGGTCTTTAAAGCTTGTTTGTACAAGAACACGTCTGTTTTGTAAGGTAGTCTGGCTGGCAGGCGGCGCTGAGCCAAAGCTGGTAAAATCATACAAATGTAGTCTCGAAGAAGAGTAGTTAACGTATTATATTTATTTTTTACACTAAAATAATTGAAAGAAGACTGTCAGATGAAGTTTGTGTGTAAATCCACCGCACGGCTTCCTAAAATCAGCCTCCCGCCAACACGGAGGCTGGTCTGCTGCCCTCTCGGGTTCTCCGGGAGAGGCGAAGATATTTAAATTAAAACATTTAATTGTCTTTTTATCATCGGAGTCAAAGGTTCTAGCTTAATGTTCTCATTAATCTCACGAGGTGTCATCTTTAATGACCCTTTCCCAAAGTTTGTACGACGTTTACTGCAAACTGGCGCCAGTTTTGAGCGCCGCGGTGCGTCTTTGTGCGCACGCCTCACAAAAGTCCATTCGCATATTAAATAATTAAGGCGTCTCTCTTTACCATAGATGCCACGCGTGTTACCGTCCATAATGCATGCATGTTTATTAAGTTCTGGGACCTTCTGGTGAATTTGGCTTACATTTCTTCCAACACCCAACGGATAAGAATTAAAATTTAGACCTGCTCTGCTTCCTTAAAGACCCAGTTTAAATGGCAGTGAACTGCTCTCATTCACTCTGCAGCTATTTTAGGTTTTTAACAAGCTTTCTTTGAACTTTGATTTAACATTCTGCAAATGAGACTTTACTCTCTTTACGTTCATTTGGCTCAGCTTTGGTCCTCGGTGAACTTCTACTGGTTTCTTACTGGATCCTTCATAATCAGCTGGTTTCATGCATTTCATTTGCAGCTGTTGCAGCTTCTGCCCCCCGGAAGTCTCTGGGTGCCAGTTCATCCAACGCTGCCTCCAGCAGCCAGTCCCCCACACCTGGTCAGTCCTAGTTTCACCACACACACACACACACACACACTTCACGTACTGAGGCTGCTGTAATTGTTGTAACTTGCAGCAAAGAACAAATACACTGGTGGGAACCCCGTGTGTCCTCGTCCCACCCCGACCTGGCAGAAGGGCATCGGGGACTTTTTTGGCGGTCCCCCCAGGAAGATGGAGAAGGAGAACAGGCGGCCCCAGGAGGTGGAGGATGATGAAGAGGCCGGAGGCAGCGGGATGTCAAAAGCCAACAGGAAGTATGTGTTGTGCTTTATTTGAAACCTCTTCAGGGAACTTGTGTCCCAAACTCCTTTTAAAACACACACAAAATGAGAGCTGAAGCTCAGCCGAGGTTTGCTGCTGTGTGATGAGCCATTAGTTTCACCTCAGATTATTTCAGTGTGGAGCTGTACCTGCTGCTGTGATACGTGGGCCAGGCTAGTTTGATTCGCTAAAACACCAGCTGCGTGCTGCGTGAGATGCAACATTTGAATGAATGCTGTAGGAAACGGAGGCCGGTGTCAACGGGAGCTGATGCTTTACCGTACCCAAAGAGCGTGATCCAGAGTTTGGATCGGCATGAAGCTTTATATGGTCACTTATGGATCAGGAACCTCTCTGTTCAGTCACCCATCAGAGGCCGGTTTCTGAGGGTTCACCGGAAACCTTCAGCAGAGTCTGCAGCTATCAAATGTAAAAACGCAGAGATGGAGTGCTTTTATTTTGAAAAATGAAAGCATTTTAACTCTGCAGGTTTGTTTTAAAAAATTATATTCCCTCATGGTCATTGAATTAAAGCAAACGGCATCAAGTGGTACCAGGAAACTCAATGTCCAGTTTATTAGGAACACTGTAGCCATGCTTCTCAGCTGATTTTTGTCCCAAAAACACCTCAAATACAGCAGCTGACGATAATCTGATTATTTCTTTTTCTCAAATCGTTGCTTTTATAGCTTCAGACTCACCTGTCTGGACTGATCTGCAGCTCCTTGTAGGTCTTGAAAGTCATTAAAAGTTAAAAACTGATATTAAATAGTTTTAAATCGATCAAAAGTGAGAAAGCTGTTTGGTTCAAACATGGGTGAGTAACTGATTGCTGCATGGATGATGCTAAAATCTGAGGAGAGGCCTCAAACTCGCCGCTGACGCCGCTCGACTGAATGACAGATTTTACTTATTCAGGATGTGGCGTTTGTGTTCCAGCGCCCTGTGGGAAGTTTGACGCTGATGTTGATCAGTTTGGTTTTTGTCCGCAGAGCCCGGCCGCTGCCCGCTGAGGATGAGGACGACGACTGAAGCCTGGATCAGTCCGACTGCTGATGTACATCTGTATATAAATTCTGCTCAATTCACGTTGTATAGTTCAATGTTTTTTACCTACAGAATGTCTGTTTGAGATCATCTGGATTTTGTCTTTTTTACTAATAAAACTTGACTGAAAACAAACTGAAGAACAAATATGGCCGTCTTTGGATGAGGACACGGACTCAAACAGTCCAAAACTGAGCTTTTATTTATTCTGCCAAGATACAGATCAATGCTCCTGATTAATCAGTTTGATTTATAAAATCAGATTCCTACAAAACCAGAACACAAACTTTGAACACAGCTCTTCTTTGTCTCCTCTTCATCACTGTTCATGATTGAAGCCGAGGAACGATGAGCGTTCTCAGGTTAACGGTGCAAGGACTGTGAGTCCGTCCATGTCCAGCTCCACAGAGTGGACGCTGAAGTCTCCCAGACCCTGAAACACACCAGAAACCATCAACACAGGACAGATGGTCAGGAATTACTCTGCTCCGCCAGAGCAGCTTAGCATGATCCACAGTTCAGAATAATCCCCCTGTATCACACGCCAGCCCCGTAGAAAACAAGACAATTTAGCTCCTCCCACCTTAGGCTTTTTTTTTTTTTTTTTTTTTTTTAAGCTTGCTTCTTCTGATCAGACGCCTCTCTGTGACATCATCCAGAGTCAAGAGTAGAAAATAAACTGTCTAGATCAGTCCACACTGAGCTCATTATAAACTTTGTTTTACAGGAGCAGCTCTGACATGTTTTGAACTAAAGATTTTAAACCTGAGTTAAGCTTTAAAACTAATGACAGGGTTTATTTGAGGCCCCAGTGGGTTGTGAAGTCATCTTTCCTGACTAAAGGTCAAAGGTCAACTGCTGTTGTAAAAGCTTTGCTGAACAAACTGTACCGTCTCCTGTAAAGCGAACCTGTGAATGTGTGGGTTTATTAAAGCTGAACGACATCAAACGTAGATACGTTGGACTCGCTGCTCCGCCCTGTGGTTCAAAGTGGTATTACATGAACGTACAGCATATCACCGACTCAGGTCTTGTATTTATGTTTGTTCTATTCATAGAATAGAATAAATTTGACCTCTGACCCTGACCAATTCTTACCGGCATGTTGTTGAGGACCTGCAGCACCGCCTCCCGCTGTCGGGGCTCTCGAGTCAGCAAATAAAGGAAGCCGCCGCCACCGGCCCCGGCCAGACTCTGGCCCAGGACCAGCGGCCTCAGGGCCTCCATCATAGCGCGCACTGACGCTGGCTCGCAGCCCGGGGCCATCAGCTTCTTCTGCTGCCATGAGCGGTCCAGACACTCCCCCAGCCTGGACAGAGAACCTGTAGGGGAAGTGGTCATTTAGCCTTTCTGAAACACACTGACGTTGGGCACACTGCATTCTGGGAAATGTAGGAAATGTCCCACTGAAGCGTCTCACCGTCCACGCAGGCCCGAGCGCACTCCTCTGAATTACACACCAGCTGCTGGGCGTTCTGCACCATCGACGGCAGGCGGCTGTACCAGCTGCGGACCACATCCTGCATGCAGGACACACATCATCATCACCAGCTTCATCTCAGCAGCTTTATTCCAACCCTGACGGCTCTCTGTTACTCGGAGTCTTGTCACATTCGCTCTGCTTGTTTTTACCTTGACGAGTTTCACTTTTCTCCTCTTTGACTTCATGAATCGACTTTTGTTTTTAACTTTTTAAGATGAAAGAGGAGCTGAGAGTGGAGCAGACAGGAAAGAAAGGAGAGCCCACTCCAACAGCTCCACCTCCACCCTCGCCTGCAGCTCCATCCCCCTCAGGAGAGAGATGTGCAGACTCCGGCCAGGCCAAGCTGCTGCCCCTGATGGCTCCGCCTTCAGAGATTCTGGAGACAGGAAACCTCAACCCGCCATCTGAAGCTGCTGCAGTTCGTCTACCAGCCCTGTATCAGTGTGGAGGATGCCACCACCACCATCATCATCATCATCATCGTCATTATTGTGATGTCTGATCAGTCCTGGGAACAAAGACGTGCAGCCAGACAACCCGACAGGTGGACCGCAGTCTGAGCAGCACAGGTGATTTCCAGCCTCCAGGTACATGCAGCAGGATGATTACAGGAGGGTGGAGGACAGATGTGAGCTTAACCATCCTACGGCTGGACTTCAGGAAGCAGGCTCCTTCCCCCTCTCTCCCCCGTCAGTGGGTGAGGAGGGGGAGGAGTGCTCCTAACCTGTCTTTAAAACTCCTGAGGAGCCGCACGTCGTGGTGCTGCCAGTGTTTTTTAAGCAGCAGAATTAAGGAGCGTGCTCGTACACAGAGAGCGTCTCATTGGTTGATCCTGAAAGTACCCACCTGCAGCAGATTTCGGGCCAGCCGGGTCTTCCCGGTGTAGACCAGCAGGAGGTGCTGCTCCAGAGCAAGCGAGAACTCCTCAGGAAGACTGAGACGCTCCACCTGCACCTGCAGGGGGAGGGATGCTCTGGATCGACCCACCTTTACTCCGCCTACCAGACCCCCCACCTGATCCTGCCAGCCTCCTCCTGCAGGAGGAGGAGGAGGAAGATGAGAAGGAGCAGGAGAAGGTGTTTAGTGATGAAGGGCGTGACAAACCTGTGGTAAGAATCTGCTCCAGGTACAAAACGGCGTGGATCAGGGAGTCCGTGTCATAGGTTCGCCTGGTACACCTGTACACCGCGGCCAACAGCGCCCCCGCCAGGATGCTGCTGGTACCTGCAGAAAGAGGACCAATCAAAGTGCTGAACTCCTCCATCACCTACAAGCTCTGTTTCCTGTTTCTCACCCAATCCCGATCCCGTCGGCAGCTCCGACCAGCTGTGGAGCTCCACCCCTCCTCCCCACCGCTCCATCAGCTGATGCCCCAGAGGATGCTGGGAGGTCAGGGACACCAGCCCACTACAGACACACACCACCTTCAGCAGCGCTCCTGTAACACACAGACACACACAGTCAGCTTCCCACTTCCTTCCTGTTGTCCCAGTTTAGCCGGTAAACGATGTACCGGGAGCGTGAGGCTGACTGTAATCCTTCAGGTCATCCAGGCTGTCGCACGCCGTCTCCGTGGAAATCCCACTGCTCCGCCCTCCAGTGTAGCTGACCAGCAGGAGGCGGGGCTCAGAGATGCGACGTGCTCTAGCACCAATAGGACGCTTCCCGTCCACCTTCACCGCAACGTTTGTGACGGAGCCCCCGTGCTCGAATGCGATTGGTGGAGTGTCACTCCAGCCGCCTGAAACACAGACACAGGGTCAGCGTCTAAAGGACCAACTGCCCCTGAATGCACCATGAACCTTTATCCAATGACCTGCTAAATCCAGCCTAGCTGGACACTCCACTTCCTGCCACTGTCCAAGGGGCTGGACTTTGCCCTGTCCAATGGAGATGAATCTTTGAGATGACATCACAGCCTTCCGTAACAGCACCTGTCCGGCGCCTTCGTAGTGCCGCGCCGCCCGCACCAGCAGATCAGGCCTGTAGGAGGCAGCAACACCCAAGGCGTTTACCATCGCTATATCAGCCAGACCATGTGACACAAACAGTGCAGCGCCCACCTGCTGAGCCAGTGCTGCCGCTGCACGGTGAGTGCGTGGACTCCGCCCCTCAGGTCACCCTCCTCCAACATGGCGTAGGCGGAGCTCCAGGCTTCATTAGCCGCTGGCCCGCTCCTCAGACCTCCCCGCCCGCTGGCCATGCACACCAACACGTCCGCGATGCAGGAGAGACAGCGGGCAGCCACGCCCAGATCTGCTCCGAGCTCCACCCCCTGCTCATTGCTCCCTGCAGCGACTGAAAACAAACTAGAATTACCAAAGGAACCTCAGCAAGTTTCCTGAAACTGGCCAATCAGAAAACTTATTTGATACACAGAAGGAGGAGCCAAAACTGGCTGTTTCTATGGGCCCATCATAGAGGAGCGGACACTCACTGCTGTCCAGAGCTTCCAGCAGCGCCCCCTGCTGGCCTCCCAGCACAGCGGCCCTGACGCAAGGCAGCAGGCAGACGTCCGAGCGCCCCCTCAGGGCGTCGGCCACACGCCGCCTTCCCACCAGGAACAGCAGCTCCTCCCTTCGCTGTAGCTCCGTCTCCTGGTGGGTGAGCAACAGCACCTCCTTCAAAGAAAGCCTCCACGCCTCCCTCCACCCTCCCAGGCAGCCGTCCCCCCCCAGCAGCCAGGCCACGCCTCCCTCTAGACCCACAGCACCTCCTCTGGGGTGGAGGACTGGGAAGAGGCGAGCTTCCAGGAGGGAGCGCCGTTCTCCTCGAACCCACAGCTCCTCCGACCTGAGGACACGCACAGAGACACAACCACACACATGTGACATTTGTGGAGGTCAGGAGGTCAACGATGTCATTAATATGACTAACATACTGACATAAAAACAAAAGTTTTCCATCCAGAAGTCTCAGCTCAAACTACATCAAACAGATGGAAGTTTAACTGTTTCTGAACTAAAACCTGAAGCTGTGCAGCCGAGGACACGACGTGAGTGTTGGGAGGAGGAGGAGGGAAAGATGAAGCACATCTGGTCAGGTGGGAATTCTTTTACCTCCACAGTTGTAGTTCTTTCTTGATTAGACTAATCAATCATATTTTTGTATTTTTTAATTCTTTTTTTTTTTATTTTTATAAATCTCAGCATTTCCTGTATGTATTTCCAATTAATTTCCAGCGTTGAACAGGCATAAATTATGAATTTTTTAATGAGGCTTTTATTGTGAAGTTCTTCATATTCAGGAGAACTTTTTATTTCACTTAAATTCAGTTTCATTTACATAAAATGTAAATGATGGTGATGGCAGCTACATTGTAACTGACAGAGGCGAGGCTGCCGGACACTGGCGCCACCAGTAGGCAGCGGGGGGAAGTGTCTTGCCCAAGGACACAACGGCCGAGACTGTCCAAGCCGGGGTTCGAACCGGCAACCTTCCGATTAAAAGACGAATTCCCAACTCTTGAGCCACGATCGCCCCCACATTTTAAGATAAAGAACGGCTCGGGGGGGGGGGGGCAGCCGTTTAAGGGACCGGCTGTGGGTGAGAGGTGCTGAGTCTTACTGTGTTCCCGTCCTGCTGTAGAAGTTGTTCCACGTCTGGTTGAGGAAGGAAGCGTTGCTGTCGTCAGAGGAGATCTGAGGAAGAGGAGGAGACATCAGATAACACTGGAACGCCACATATGCCCTGAGGAGGCGGCGGCCCAGGAGAATATAAAGATCTCCTGTGTTTTACCTCCAGGTCGTCGTGCGCTCCCATCACCGTGTAGACGTACAGCTGCAGCTCCCCCAGCTCAATCCGATGTCCCTGGATGATGATGTCACTGCTGAGAGGCAGGAGCCGGAGACTTGGTGAGGTCGACAGCTCGAGACCTGACAGCAGACAGCCTGTTGGGACGTCCAGAGGACCCTGACGGTCAGACGGTGGAAATGTTGACACGTTGTCTCCATAAAAACACTGACTTCCTGCTTCTGATCTAACATCATGTCTGGAGAAACATGCAGTGTGGAAATACTAGACTCTGCTCTCAGGAGAGTGCAGTCAGAATACAGTCTGGGTCTGAAACTCCTCCCCACCTGTAGGTGGCAGTGTTGCACCACTGCTCCTGCAGCCACGGAAACGGCTCCCTCCAAAACGCTATTGATCACCCGACCTCCTTCGCTCAACACGTCCTCGTTCTGATGAAACAGGAAGTGGAGCAGAGTTAAACGCTTGTTGATTGATCAATAATGGAGGCCTGACCTCTGGTGGCCACAACATGAACTGCAGTCATCGCTGAGCTTGCGTGACATTTGTCTCACTAAATGAACCCTCCGTGAATTTTCCGCTGATGATCAAATCTGTGGAAGTAAGCTGTCGTCCTTCAGTCAGAAATCATCCCACATCACGTATGGAGGGTCGAGAGAATAAACAATTCAAAATATGAAGTCGTTTTATTTTGAAAACTTATTATTATTTTGCAGTTCAGAGAGATCCTAGATAATATCCTGATGGAGTGGCAGAGCCTCTGCTGGGAAGTCCTTGGACACCGGGTATCCCAGAATGCATTTCAAATTAAGTCACAGGTGCATATGTACTGTCCCTTTAAATAAAAACATTAAAAGAAAAGCTTTGAAAGACGCTCGAGACAGTGCAGGACAGAGAACGTGACATAATTCATCAAACTGTAAAACAACTACATGTTTTTACAAAACTTCGTAATGTAGTTTAATTAATTAACGACACATTTAAGGAATTAACATATAAAAATATTTTAATGTGTTTAACATGTATTTCCAGTTTGAATGAATTCACTTGTCATTTTCTGATGTATTTATTTCATTTTGACAACATGGGGAAGCTGGAGTCGGGGAAGCGCTTAGTTTCTCACATGCCCACAAAAACAAGCACCAATTACACAATTATTCATAAACTGTACATAAAGGATGGAGGCAGGAACAATCACCTGGATATGCGAGAGAGTGTTTCTCCCCGTCCAATCGCGGCTCAGTCGGTCGACGTGCGCCTTCCCAGACAGAGTCAGGTAGTCGTAGCGACCGCCGGGGACGTACACTGTGAAACGAGGACATGTCAGCAGGCAACGGCGGCATAAAGAAAGAGCGAACGGAGGAGGTGGAGAAACTGACCCAGACTCAGCGGAGCTCCTCTCAGGATCCTCCACAGCTCTGCCCTGCCGCTCCTCACCACCGCCCCCTGCGGCCCGACCGCTGAACTGCAGCCGGCTCGCTCCTCGCTCACAAACTGATCCCGAGTCAGATCCGAGCAGAGACACTTTAACACGTCCAGGAAGAGAGACACCTGAGGAGGAACCACAGCGAGGAGTCACATCAGCATCCACCAGGAAACAACTCGGGAATCTTTATCGCTCCAGCTCGTGCTGCTGCTTTTAAATATGGACGACAGGACGTTAAATTACAGCCGGCCATCTGTCGGAGCAGGTAACTCTGTAGCGCCTTGAACGCAGCACATCTCGTCGTGTGAGGGCCTCATCGTCACGCGTGATGGATCTGAACTTTCTACGGTTAGATGTCTAGTAGCCATGACGATGACTGCGACTCGCCCGACAAACAAAAGTCGTTACAAAAAGCCCAACATCGTCTCCACGGTGATTCACGCCGCTCAGTGTCGATGTTTCAAACCGGGATTATGATCTCGGGTAAACGAGTACAGGTCAGAGGTCATGTTAGTCCTGTGGGCGGGACTCACAGTCACACACTTTATAAAATCAGCATCGTAACTCAAACTTTAGTTGTTTTGTTAAAACTCATATTTCTCGATTTAGTGAAAGGATTGTTTTGACTTTTTATTTTTAATTACAAATCATTTCACTTCATTTTTACACACATATAATATCATATATAATATTTTGATCTATTTTTTGTAGATCACATCAATGCTCGGGTTATGGACTTTCATAGTTTCATGTATCATATATTTGGTGTTTAATTTCATATATTTAATTTATTTTAATCCCAAAAACATTTTTTCTTTCCATTACACAACTTCAGCAACTTTCTCGTATTTATCTTTTTTTTCCACTTGAAACTCTCATCCTTCATCATGACATCTCCAAGTCTTAGTTCTCTTCCAGACTAACTTCCCTGGATGACAAATACACGTACCTGGAGGGGCGGAGCTCCAGAGTCCAGCCCCAGGTAAGTGCAGCCGTCCAGAGGCGGCGTGACGTGAGTCTGCAGTAACTTCTCGGACACGGACCTGCTGAAGAAGACCGGACCCGACACCTGCAGACACACACCTCACCATGAGCATAAACCAACATGTGCAGAGTGATTATTAAACACAAAGGCTCAAAATGACATTAAAAAAAAAATCACAATTATATTAAAATGATTAAAAGTATAAAATGATCAGTCTTAAAGTATTCGGCCGTGGAGAATCTGTCAGTGACTTTGTGATGTGTTTCAGTTTGAGCCTAAATGGCTTCTCCTGGAGAATTAAAAGGTGTGTTTGATTTGAGCTAGAAGACGCACCAGTGGCACTTTCCCATCAGGCATTGCAGCGCGCTGGATCTGCTCTTTGGTGCCTCGATAGATGATGTCTCTGACTCGTCCCTGACGGAAAACAACATTTAAATATTCAAAAGAGAAAAGAGGAGAGCACATGGAAAAAAGGTGTGAATGAACTAAGTGAGCACCTGTGAGTCGGACAGGTAGACCCCATGATTGGCTGCATAGGTGACGTCACCAGGTAACGCCAAAACCCGAACACCTGAGAATCCGTCCCAGGACAAACCTGACCAACACGAAAGCGTGACGAGGAGGAGGGGGATGGTTCGATTAAATTCATGACGTTTCCAGGATCACCGGGGCTTCGACCCTCTCACTGTGCTCTACCAGCATGCAGTAGTACTGTATGTGTGCACTGAGAGTACTGTGTGTGGCACACTTACCAAAGTCAGGAGGGACAGCGAGGATCATGTCGGTGCTGCAGACCCAAACACCGGGAGGAGAACCGGGACAGATCTGAACGAAAACACAACAGTGTTCAGCGATTCAAGGCAAACTGAAGTGGCCCCGACACTCAACCCTGCAGCATCCCACGTTTAAAGGGTCTTTCTGGGGACGGTGTGGAAGCTCACCTGGTTGCTGAGGCGGTCCAGCAGCAGATCCAGACAGCAGACTGGAGCCTGGACCTTCTGATCGGGCTTCTCTTCAGGAAGCCAGCAGAACGCTCGGCTGCAGGAGCTCCAGGGAAAGTCCCGACCCTGAGGACCGATCGGAAAAATCAGCCGCGGCACAAAAACATCAGAGAGGCGCTGCTGTGTGACTCACCGTGTGGAGGATGAGGATGTAAGCGTCATCCAGAACATCGGCAGTCACCACCTGAGAGAAAAACAGGTGATCGCATAAAGGACGTGTGACAGTTTGTCTCCTGTTGCAGTGGGAGGAGCTAAAGCAGCATGTTTCAGACTGAGACACAGCTAAGACGAAGGAGGATTATTCTAAACCGAGAATCACGCAGAGAGAAACGATCCGAGGAGATCATGTGCTTTCTAGATCAAAACAACGGGCACATCTTTGGGTTCTCTGGTTTTTGCAGGGTCATGGTCACTAAGGATCAGGTGAAGGAGAGCGGCTGAGGACTCACTGTGTGCCCGGCTCTGCTGCTCAGGTGCTCCGCGGCCACCAGCAGAGCGTTCAGCGTTGCCCCGCCGCTGCCCAGCGGCTCCTGGCGGTCCCTGACGGTCAAAACCAACGCACCCGCAGAGAGGACACCCCGCTGCTGCCTCAGCTCCAGCTCTGATGGACACACAAAAGTAGAAGTGAGATCATAACAACGCCAAACTCTCACTGCAAGCAGGAACATTTCCAAAAGAAACCTCTTTAGAAGGAGTCTATAAACTGAGTGGGTGTTGCATGATTTTAGAGCAAACAGCTGCACCTCAGTGGCTCTACTGCAGCTCAGATTTATCCAACACAGCTCGGACGCAACAGCAAAGGTTTAGATCAGCTGACTGAGATCAATACACTATCGTTGAACTATGACCAAGCTAATTTTAGGATATTTGGCAACAGGCAAAAAATGACATTTTATGTATGGCAATAAATGATCAGCGACATAATAATAATAATAATAATATTAATGGATTTATATAGCGCTTTTCAAGGCACCCAAGACACTATCAGTGTCCACCAGCACTGACTAACAGGGGCCAGAGCAGGCGACATTTCCTTCGGGATAAAGTATTTCTGATTTTGATTCGGATTGAAGGAAATTTAAAACTGCTGGCTAAGGGTAAACGTAAATTCAGTAAGATCATAATTCACATCGGCAGTAATGACACCCGGTTACGCCAATCGGAGGTCACTAAAATCAATATTGAATCGGTGTGCAACTTTGCCAAAACAATGTCGGACTCTGTAGTTTTCTCTGGTCCCCTCCCCAATCAGACCAGGAGTGACATGTTTAGCCGCATGTTCTCCTTAAATTGCTGGCTGTCTGAGTGGTGTCCCAGAAACGATGTGGGCTTCATAGATAATTGGCAAACCTTCTGGAGGAAACCTGGTCTTGTTAGGAGAGACGGCATCCATCCCACTTTGGATGGAGCAGCTCTCATTTCTAGAAATATGGACAAATTTATTAAACCCCCCAAAATATGACTATCCAGAGTTGGGACCAGGAAGCAGAGTTGCAGTCTTACACGCCTCTCTGCAGCTTCTCTCCTCCTGCTACCCCCCCAAAAACCCATCTCCATAGAGACTGTGTCAGCTTCCAAACAGACAAAAAACAAACTAAAAACCAGCAACAAACAACGTAAACATAAACAATTACAAAGAAAGAACAATACAGTATCCACATCTGAACCAAAGAGTAAAACAGTGAAATGTGGATTATTAAATATTAGGTCTCTCTCCTCCAAGTCTCTGTTAGTACATGACTTAATAATTGATCAACAAATTGATTTACTCTGCCTTACAGAAACCTGGTTGCAGCAGGATGATTATGTTAGTTTAAATGAATCAACACCCCCGAGTCATTCTAACTACCAGAAACCTCGAAGCACAGGCTGAGGGGGCGGTGTGGCAGCAATTTTTCACACCAGCCTGTTAATTAATGAAAGACCAAGACAGACTTTTAATTCATTTGAAAGCCTGATGCTTCGCCTCGTCCACCCCAGCTGTAAACTCAGAAACCAGTCTTACTTGTTATCATCTATCGTCCACCTGGGCCTTACACAGAGTTTCTGTCTGATTTCTCAGACTTTATATCTAATTTAGTTCTGAGCTCAGATAAAATAATTATTGTGGGTGATTTTAACATCCATGTAGATGCTAAAAATGACAGCCTCAACATGGCATTTAATCTGTTATTAGACTCAATTGGCTTCTCTCAAAATGTAAAAGAACCCACCCACCACTGTAATCACACTCTAGATCTTGTTTTAACATATGGCATAGAAACTGAACATTTAACAGTGTTTCCTGAAAACCCTCTGCTGTCTGATCATTTCCTGATAACATTTACTTTTACAATAATTGATTACACAGCGGTGGAGAGTAGACTTTATCACAGTAGATGTCTTTCTGAAAGCGCTGTAACTAAGTTTAAGAATATAATCCACCCACTGTTATCATCTTCAATGCCCTGTACCAACATAGAGCAGAGCAGCTATCTGAACGCCACCCCAACAGAAGTCGATTATCTTGTTAATAATTTCACCTCCTACCTACGTACGACTCTGGATACTGTAGCTCCTGTGAAAACTAAGGTCTCTAATCAGAAGTACCTGACTCCGTGGTATAATTCTCAAACACGTAGCCTAAAGCAGATGACTCGTAATCTGGAGAGGAAATGGCGTGTCACAAATTTAGAGGATCATCATTTAGCCTGGAGAAATAGTTTGCTGCTTTATAAGAAAGCCCTCCGCAAAGCCAGAACATCTTACTATTCATCACTGATTGAAGAAAATAAGAACAACCCCAGGTTTCTCTTCAGCTCTGTAGCCAGGCTGACAAACAGTCAGAGCTCTGTTGAGCCAACCATCCCTTTAACGTTAACTAGTAATGACTTCATGAACTTCTTCACAAATAAAATTTTTATCATTAGAGAAAAAATTACCAGTAATCATCCCACAGATGTAATATCATCTACAGCTACTCTTAGTACCATTGATGTTAAGTTAGACTCTTTTTCTCTAATTGATCTTTCTGAGTTAACTTCAATAATTACTTCCTCCAAACCATCAACGTGTCTTTTAGACCCCATTCCTACAAAACTGCTCAAAGAAGTCCTGCCATTAATTAATTCTTCGATCTTAAATATGATCAACCTATCTCTAATAATCAGCTATGTACCACAGGCCTTCAAGCTGGCTGTAGTTAAACCTTTACTCAAAAAGCATCTCTAGACCCAGCAGTCTTAGCTAATTATAGGCCAATCTCCAACCTTCCTTTATATCAAACATCCTTGAAAGAGTAGTTGTCAAACAGCTAACAGATCATCTGCAGAGGCTTATTTGAATAGTTTCAGTCAGGTTTCAGAGCTCATCACAGCACAGAAACAGCTTTAGTGAAGGTTACAAATGATCTTCTTATGGCCTCTGACAGTGGACTCATCTCTGTGCTTGTCCTGCTAGACCTCAGTGCAGCGTTCGATACTGTCGACCATAATATCCTATTAGAGCGATTAGAACATGCTGTAGGTATTACAGGTACTGTGCTGCAGTGGTTTGTATCATATCTATCTAATAGACTCCAGTTTGTGCATGTAAATGGAGAGTCCTCTAAGCATATTCTTACTCTGGATGGCATTACCTTGGCCTCCAGTAACGCTGTGAGGAACCTTGGAGTCATTTTTGACCAGGACATGTCCTTCAATGCACATATTAAACAAATATGTAAGACTGCGTTCTTCCATTTGTCCAACATCTCTAAAATTAGTCCTAATAAACTGGCCTCATCAGTGTCCACCAGCGCCCCCTCAGGCCGCTCGGTGTAACTCAAGCTCAAAGAGCATGTACTGCGCGCATGCGCCTCACCTCTCTGGAACGCGTAAACGCTGTCTTTATGCTGGCACGTCAGCACCACCACGGTCCATCGGAACCCGCAGCTCTCCGACATCATCACACGGTCACAGCTAACCTGGGCTAACCCAGGCTACCACAGCAGCTACTGCACGGCTCACTGCCGCCGGAGGGGCGGGGCTAGCCAGACCTGTTCCGGTTAAACAGGTGTCCGTGAAGGATCACCTGAGGCTGAAACCTTCAGGCTGAAACGTCTGAAGTGGCTTTTATGGTACAGGCACAGGTCAGCCCTGCGAGAGTATCCGGTCCAACCCGTCTGAGGAGTTGGTCTCACTAAAACACCCGTTTCCTCTCTGTGACCACCATCTGCAATTCTGCGCTGTTTGACCGCCCGGGCTTCCGTAGGCAGCAACCTGTAGCGCTTGGTTTCAATACTGGAACCTCCCGGTGCGGCGGTTACTTTTAAGGATACAGGCAATAGAAGTTGAAAGAAAAAAACAAAAACCCCACTAGTGTATAATATTTCAAAGAAAAAAAAAGTAAAACTTGGAGTAAAGGAAACACTTTAAACCGCGGGACACCCCAGAGTAAAAACCGAGCACCCGTTTCAATCCAAACCCTCTAAACAATTCAAGATATCAAAAGATATCAAAAGATATCAAAAAAACCACTCAAAAATGAACACTGGAGTTTTTTTATTATTGTATTTAATAAATGCAAATTAAGATTTACATACAAAGAACACAAACATTAAAAATACTGTAAAAACAAACAAAAACAGTCTTCTGACCACTTACAGTTTATTCATTCAGCGATTATCTGGGACTGCTCACTCCCTTTTATTCCCAAGTTTAAATAAAGAGCTGAAACATCACATTTATGAGCCATGACTTCGACCCTGGGCCTTTGATCTCCCGGCGGCGGGCACACCTCCGTCTCCACTGAGCCAGCAGAGGTGGAGGCAGGCGGCTGCTGCAGGTTCTCGGGGATAAACGTCAGGAACAGCAGCAGTGGTTTGAATGCCCCGAGCACGCCGTCCAAGGAGCATCCAGACCTGCAGGTTTGGGGACCCTCAGTCTCCACCCACCTGTAAACCTGCCCCACCCAGACTCCACACTTTACACACACTGTTGCCGTGGTAGCAGGACACGTGTGAAAGTGGAATAAGTCAAATCATCACTATCGATGTTTCTGCTCAGTTTGAACTCCTAAATGTCGAACTTCTCCTCGCAGATGCAGTGCCCGTTCTCCTCGTAGTCCTCCCGCATCACCACCATCTCGTCATAGTCGGGGTTATGAGCCAGCAGCTTCCCGCCCTCCCAGGCGTAACAGACGGGACTGCGAGACACAAACACAGCGTTAAAGTCTCCGTCATCGGACAGCAGCATCCGCAGGTCAGCTAACCAACCACGTTTACTCATCTCTAACGCCACTTGGTGAAGATTTTGAGGCTGTGAGGATGAGGAGCACTTACTTTGCAGGAAACACGACAGACACGGGCAGGTGGGCGGGGACCAGCGCCCGCAGCTCCGCCTCCAGCCGCTCTCTGAAGCCGGGA